>NC_046162.1:94703849-95036349 GCF_011064425.1 Rattus rattus
TTTAAAAATATTAAAAAAAATCTTTATAACATTTTTTTAAAGAGTGCATATTGTGGACATGTTTTTTACTGTAGATGACCTTGATCAGCTGGCTGAGGGGGTGTCTGTCAGGCTTGTCCACTACATCACTCTGGTACCCTTTCCACACTGTGGAAGGCAGCCCTGCCCAGTCTACACTAAGAGTGCAGAGGTGTTTCTGTCTTTGTTTGTTTGTTTGTCTATTTATTTTCCTTTTAAAGACCTGGTTTCCTTATGTACTTTTGGCTTTCCCGGGACTCAATCTTTAGACTAATCTGGCCTCAAACTCAGAGACCCACCTGCTTCTGACTCCTGAGCCCTGGAATTAAAGGTGAGTACCACCCGCTCTGGTGTTCTTTTTCTTGAGGTGAGGATCCAAGTAGACTGTTGACAGCTTTGTCTGCTCCTGGCTTGTTACTCAAAATAAATGGACATTTGCTTTGTAGTTCGGGTTATACTCCAATTCCATTTTGGTTTTTGCTTCTATTCTCCCAGCTTTGATTCTTGGGCAGCCTGGTAGCTGGTTCCCACAGGCCTTTGACACATATTTATCCAAGTCGGGGTTTGGGGTTTAGAGGGGAGATCTTGGAAACATTGTTACTTTCTGGCCTTAGAAAATGCTTGAGGGGCTGGAGAGATGGCTCAGTGGTTAAGAGCACTGACTGCTCTTCCAGAGGTCCTGAGTTCAATTCCCAACAACCACATGGTGGCTCATAACCATCTGTAATGAGATCCAATGCCCTCTTCTGGTGTGTCTGAAGACAGTGACAGTGTACTCACATACATAAAATTAATCTTTAAAAAAAAAAAAAAGAAAGAAAAAAAGAAAAGAAAATGCTTGAGGCTGGCTTTGTGTGTTTTCTTTGCCTGATTCTAGACTGTGTCGTATTTTCAAGGAGCTGGGACTCCTTTATTGGAGAACTGCACTAGTGTGGGTGTCCTCTTTGCTGGCCGACTTACTTTTACTCTTGGGAACCAAACCCCGGGCCTCATGCACACTTAGCACACCCTTTACTGGTGAGCTACACCCTGAGTCCTGTCTCCTTTCCATCACTAGGTATAACAGACCAAGGCAAGATTTAACCTGCTCAGTACATGATCTTGTCTCTTGGGGATCAGTGCTTGGAATCAGGGTCCAAAGAGCCATGGACTCCAAGCTGTAGAAGGGAACAGGAAGTCCGACTTCGTCTCCCACCATACAGAGGAAGCTGCAGAGTGATCTTCAGGCCAAGGTCAAAGTTTGGGTGCTTCTGAGATGGCCAAGCAATGGTCCAGTCAGAAAAGGCAAAAGGGGACAGCCTGAAGGTAAGTGATCCCAGGAGGAAAAATAGCAGGGCCCAAGGGCATAGGGTGTGACGCCATGGCCAAGGTGTTTGGCTGGAGTGGCCATTGAATGTTCACGCATCTATTTGAGAAACTGCTTACACTTGAAACACTTTAAACCTTTCCTCCTCCTCCCTTCTTCCCTTCCTTCCTTCCTTTTCTTTTTTTCAGGGATGGAAATTGAACCCACGGCCTTGTGTATACTAGACAAGTACTGTACCACTGAGCTATAACCTCAGCCTGCATCCCGCCTTATTTACTACTATTATTTCTTTTAACTTTTTAAGAATTAAAGACAAGGTCATTTTGCTTTGTTTTTTGTTTCTTTCAAGACAGGGCCTCCCTATGTAGCCCTAACTGTCCTAGAACTCTCCAAGTAGACCAGGCTGGCCTCAAATCCACTTGTCTCTGCCTCCCAAGGTTTATTTATGCATTTTCTGTATACGAATGCTTCATCATATGCCTGCAAACCGGAAGAGGGAAACTGATCCCCTCATAAACGCTCGTGAGGTGCTCTGTGGGTGCTGGGAATTGGGCTGCTCTAGCAGAACAGAGCAGTTGGTGCTCCTAACCACTGAGCCATCCTTCCAGGCAGCCTCTTCTTCAGTACCCAAGCAGGCTCCTTGAACTTATAATCCTACCTCAGCCTTTAGTTCTTTTTTTTTTCGGATCTGGGGACCGAACCCAGGGCCTTGCGCTTCCTAGGTAAGCGCTCTACCGCTGAGCTAAATCCCCAGCCTACCTCAGCCTTTAAAGTGGATGAAATTACAGGCCTGCTCACCCCCCCCCCCATGTGTGGTGTGTGTGTGTGTGTGTGTGTGTGTGTGTGTGTGTGTGTGTAATTTATCAAACAGGATCTCTTATATCTTGGGTTGACATTCAACTCTCTATAGGTAGCCAAGGATGACCTGAACCCCCCAGTCCTCCTGCTTGCCCCTCTGGGAGCTGAGATTATGAAGGGTACCCCAGAGCCTCCAGCCTCCAGCTTTGCTTCTCTTAACACTTTCCAGGAATTTTCCTGAGAAGCTGCAGTCTTGGGGCTCCCTCTCTGACTGGGAACTAACAACCTGCAGGACTCAGTCACGTGACAGCTTTCACCGGCAAGGACTGATTCTATTTCCTCCTTTGCAGGCCTCCGGTGGGAACAGGAGCATAAATCAATAACAACTATTTCAGATAAGTCTGTTAGAGCTTACTGTTCCGGAAGCAGCCTTGGGTGGTGGTGATGGCGTGGGCACAACAATCGATGCACGAAGGAAGCTGTGGTTCAAAGAGGCCCCAGCTTTCTCTTAACCACACACGGGGAGGCAGGTCACGCTGAAAGGGGCTGCAGAGCTGCAGGCGAGAGTCCCAGCCTCCTGGGACTTGCAGTGTGAAAAGGCTTCCGGAAAGAGTTCAGAGGGCAATTGGAGAAACAGCCAATGGTGTTCAAGAACACCCTACTCACAGAACCTGTGTCTGTCACGCTCTGATCTCACCTCGACCTCCTGAGGTCACCTTGCGAGTTAGTATCCCCCCATTTTACAGGTAAAGCAAGTAAGGCTGCGGCCTTCTGAGGTTACTTCCCAAGGTCACAGAGATGATAAATGCCAGGGTTCCAAGTGTGAAGTCTCCAAGGCTGGCTCTCTAACAACTGTCCAATCAGTGCTCCTCTGCTGATCTAGGCTGGGGAAGGCTCCCTCATAGCCCCACCCAGCACCCACCTCCCCGGGAAGAAGACTGGGATGGGGGCTCGTCTCAGTCACTCAGAGTGGCAGGATCATATTAGATTGTCCACAGTTACACAAAGAGAACCAGCCACCTCTGGGCCCTGCTGAAATAGTCACTAGGTCATTGCATGTGTGAGGCAGAGTCCCCACAAACACACCACGGAGCTGGGACTTGGGGCCTGGGCAGGACACCAGTATCAATGTCTTTGACAAATGGCACAAAATGTTTACTTTTTAAAAAAAAAAAAATATTGGTTTTGCCAAGATTAGTGGAGTAAACCCTTAATCCCAGCACTCAGGAGGCAGAAGCAGGCAGGTCTTTGAGAATCGGAAGCCATTCTGGTCTCCACAGTTCGAGGCAAGCCAAGGCTACCTGGTGAGTCCGTGTCTCACAAACAACAACAACAACAACAACAACAACAAACAATTTTAAAAAGTTAAAAGAAAGAGGGATAAAATGAAAGAATACAAATCAAAAATACCAGGCCTGGGGAGGTGGCTCAGAGGGTAGAGTTATGGCCAAAATTATTTTGGTGGGGGAGCCGTAAGTAGTACCCACCTCCACCTCCTAGGGACAAATTAAAGGACAGTTGAACCGTAGTAACCAATGAGTTTCTCGTGCATACCTATAGACCAAGCATGGATGATGGCTTCCTTCTAGTCACAAAGTCAGTGACTTCTTCCCCAACATGTATTCTCTACCACTACCACCACCACACACACACATACACACACACACACACACACACACACACACACACACACACAGAGAGAGAGAGACAGAGAGAGAGACAGAGAGAGAGACAGACAGAGAGAGAGACAGAGACAGAGACTCAGAGACACAGAGAGGAAAGAGAGACAGAGATCCTTATTGAGAATTCTCTATCATGATGGTACTTTGTTGTAAATTATTTTGTTTTTTGTTTGTTTTGTTTCATTTTAGACAGTGTCTCCTGTGGTCCAAGTTGAGAGAGGAGAACACTGCTACAGAAGAGGCCAAGTTCACTTAGAACAGACACTTAGAAATTGCTTTTGCTCCCGGGTGGTGCTGGCTTATACATTTAATCCCAGCACTTGGAAGGCAGAGGCAGGCAGAGCTCTGTGAGTTTCTGGTCTACAAAACCAGTTCCAGGACAGCCAGGAGGACTACACAGAAGAACCTTGTTTCCAAAAAGAAAGAAGGAGAGAGAGAGAGAGAGAGAGAGAGAGAGAGAGAGAGAGAGAGAGAGAGAGAGAGGAAAAGAAAAGAAAAGAAAAGAAAAAGAAAAAGAAAAATTACTTTTGCTACAGGTCTGGCATTCAGTCATTGCCCTAAACCTGCAGTCACCTGATATTTAAGGAATGTCAGGGACATTAGGGCTGATGGATAAGCACAGTCTTCCTGGATCATGCTCCACCTGGAACTCACCAATTCGCTGGGTTTGCTCATCAGTGAACTCCAAGAATTTGCCTGTCTCTCATCCATAGCCCTGGGGTTACAGACCCACTCCAAGCCAGGCTTTTATCAACCATCCTCAAGCTTGGCTGGCAGGCACTTTACTGAGCGATCTCAGCCCCAACTAATTATCCCTTTAATTGGCATATTGTGATTATCGTGATGGGCCGTTTAAATTACATTGTTGGAATCTTGAGTTGGGTAAAATTTCCAGCACTCTTAAACTCATAACAGCACAGCAAATAAGCAAAACTAGACTTATTCCTAAGGAGTTACGCATAGCTGGAACAGGGCACAGACTCAAGATGGAACGATGGGTATCTGGGTGACTTCCCTTGTGAGCTGTGCCTCCGCTCCATATCTATATTCACCCCTTCTCAACAGACCTTGCTTGGCTTTGCCAAATTTTCTGGTCCACGTCGATTTCTGGAGTCCCAGCTCCTGCTTAGCCAAGGCCCCAAACCCTCAAAGATAGGGTTTGAAAATGTCAAAGTCTGGAGATGGGCAAAGGTGACAGTGAGTCCTTCCATACCCACCATTCACTAAGCTGAGTTTCTCTGCTCTGGTGACTATCACACCAGGAAGTCACAGGGTGAGCCAGCTCTCAGGTGTAGAACAGGAAACCGCAGTCAAGCTGTAGTCCCCAGGGGGAGGCAAGGAGGGGGACAAAAGGAGCTGCATTGTTTTCTGGGGCTGCCACCAGGAAGCCCCACAGACAGGGTACAGACAAGGGCGACCAGCACTCACTAAACAAGATTTATGTTAGCTTTGAGCTCTCCAGTCAGGACACCTGAGAGGGAGGGACCACACGCCCGCTTCACTCGCCCGCTGCTTCACGAGGTCTTGCCCGCTGCTTCGGAGGTCTTGCCTTCACTTGTTGATGCTGTCTACCCTTTTGTCTCTCCTGTGTGTGACTGTGTCTAGCAACCGTGCCATCAGCCCCCCATTCACCCTGAAGCAGGTTCTTCCTTTATTGCTGAGACTGGACTCAACCTCCTGGGCTCTGGTGTTCCTCTGGCCTCAACCTTCCAAGAAGCTGGAATCCCTAGTACACCATGGCCTCAACCTTCCAAGAAGCTGGAATCCCTAGTACACCATGCACATTTTAGCTTCAGGGTGCTAAGGCATATAAACCTTCACGGGTCCTATGTCCAAATGTGGCTACTTAGCAAAGTGCTGGGGGCTAGACCATACAAATTAGAGCAGGGGGAAGAATCTGGCTCATGAGAACTCCAACAAGAAATGTAGGTTGGAAAAAGTAAAAATCCAGGGATTAGAGAGATAACTCAGCTGTTGTTGTTGGTTTTTTTTTTTTTTTAAGATTTATTTTATGTATATAATACACTGTAGTTATCTTCAGACACACCAGAAGAGGGCATCAGATCCCATGACAGATGGCTGTGAGCCACCATGTGGTTTCTGGGAATTGAACTCAGGACCTCTGGAAGAGCAGTCAGTGCTCTTAACCACTGAGCCATCTCCCCAGCTGATAACTCAACTGTTAAGAGCACCGACTGCTCTTCCAGAGGACCTGGGTTTGATTCCTAACAACCATATGGCTGTCTCACAACTGCATGCAACTTCAGTTCCAGGGGATCTGACATCCTCTTTTGTTCACTACCATACATGTGGAGCAGGCATACATGCAGGCAAAACACTCCTACCAGAGAAGAATGAATGAATGAATGAATGAATGAATGAATGAATGAATGAATAAATAAATAAATAAATAAATAGAGATATTTTAAATCCAGACATGGTGGTATACATGGGTAATCTAATCCCAGCACTAGGAGCTGAGGGAAGAGGAATGTCATGAGTTCAAATGTAGCTTGACTACAAAATGAGTTTGAGCCAGCCTGACCTAAATAGCAGGATTCTGTTATAATAACCCAAGATACAATAATATAAAATAAAATAAAGGTTCCAGCTCTGGGCTCCCAAGGACTCGGTTTGTTTTTAGAATTGCACATTGCTGCTGAAGACAGTGACGTTTAGACCCACCACAGGTCTAAAGAACACTGTAGACCCCAAGAGTGGACCCACGGTCCTGCTTCAGAAACAAAGATTCCAATCTGGTGAAAGTTCCCTGCATAATTTTCCCATTCTTGATTCCTTCCCAAACCCTAGAGGAAGCCTCCCTGAGGACTGAGCATGTCAGAGGACCGCTGAGAGACCTCGGCAGGTAAGAGCGCGTGCTGCCAAAACTGACAGCCTGACATCAGCGCCCCAAGACACACGTGGTGGAAGAAGAGAACCAGCTCCCACCATTTGTCCTCTGACGTGATACATGTCCACACACCTACCCCCCCATATACCATAAATCAATAAAAATGTAACTTTTTAAAAAAAAGAATTGGTGGTTTGGGTCAGGTATGGCGCTACATATGTGTGACTCCAGCATCAGGGAGATAAAGGACGGAGAATCAACAGTTCATGGCCAGGCTGGAGTGATGCCCAGCAGGTGAGCACGGATTATACTTCCAGAGGACCCAGGTTCAACCCCCAGCACCCACGAAGCATCTCACAATGGTCCGTAACTCCAGTTCTAGGGGATCCGACACCCTCTCCTGGCACCCCACTATCACTGAGCATGCATGTGATACACAGACATGCATGGAGGCAGAATACCTATACACATACAACGATAAAATGATTTTTTAAAAAAGGTTTATTTATTGTATATGTGTGAGTATGTGGGTTGCCCTGGGGTTATTTGTATTTTGATGCTAATTCCACTGCCCCAAGGACAGCTGCCTCGTCACATACTCAGGACTCAGGTGACTTCACCAGAACCCTCTCCCCATTTAAATTGTAAACTACATGTAAGGGCAGGAACAGGACAGAAGGAGGCCTGTCATTGGATGAGAAGGAAGGATGGGCAGGAGAAGACTTTGAAGGAAGAGGAGGAGACTGAAAAGGAAAAAAGGAGAAGAGACTGGAGGGAGAGGGTGAGAAGCCATGGCAGGTGACGATAAGATTCCGCTCTGTGTATTACAGGTTGTTATTAATGTTCTTAAAGGATGGATGGTACTACGCTCTGTATGTTTAGGTGGGCAATTATATCTTACTAATTGGGTCAAAGATTATTGTGTTATGTGTTCTTTCATGGGTAGATTTAAGTGTAATGGAGTGTGGGGCAGCTAGTCTGGGCTGCCATGGAATTGGAATGTGTGCTTCTGGCAAGATATCCAGGAGATATCTTGGGGCACCTCGGTGACGGACCTAGCGAGGTAAAAGACGCCATACTTTTTTTTAATTTTATATATTTTTTTCTACAACACTGTAGCTGTCTTCACACACACCAGAAGAGGGCATCAGATCCCATTACAGATGGTTGTGAGCCACCATGTGGTTGCTGGGAATTGAACTCAGGACCTCAGAAAGAGCAGTCAGTGATCTTACCTGCTGAGCCATCTCTCTAGCCCCAATAAAATAATTAAAAAAAAAATAAGTTCAGGGTCATTCTCAGCTATGAAGCAAGTTTGAGGTCAGCCTGAATGACAAAACAAAAACAACAACAAAAGCAAGAATTGCGGGTTTCGCTGGGCCTAGTGGCACAAGCCTACATAAAGCCCTCAGAATATATAACACGGAAAGATCAAAAGTTCATGGTTGCGGCTGGAGCACCTGCTGCTCTTCCAGAGGCCCGGAGTCCCAGCGACCACATGGTTGGTTGCAACCATCTAGAATGAGTTCTGATGCCCTCTTCTCATCTGCAGGAGTGCATGCACACAGAGCAGTCATACATACAATAAATAAATAAATCTTAAAGGAAAAGCTCAGGGTCAGCCTAGGCTACAGAGCAAGGTCATTGTCTCAGTCAAACCGGATGTGATTCTACAAGCTCTAAGCCTTTGCATATGATACCTTTTTTAAAAATCGAGGTGAAATTCGAGCAGCCTCAAATTTCTAGCAATCTTCCTGCCTCAAGCTCCCAAATACTAGGGTCACAAATGCGATCCACCAGACTCTTTGCTGCAAACCTGTTGTACGTTGGGCACAGCTCTGAGGGTAGGCAGCAGTAGTTAGAACTAAAGTTTGCAGTGTTCCAGCAAAGACAGCCAGACAGCTGAGGGAAACAACTGGATCTATATGTTAAATGGCAAAAAGGACTATGGAGAAAATACAGGCAGCAAAGAGCATAGGCAGATACAGTTAAGGAATGCCCGGATGGTAAGAAGGATGAGAGAGAAAAGCTGCGGGATGCTTTGCTCAGGCTAGCTCATCCGCAGGGCTCAGGACGCAGTTGATCAGCAGAGTGCTTGGCTGGCATTCATGAGGCCTTGGAGGAACAGTAGGGATGTAGGAAGGGTATAAAGGAGGTACCAGGCATCAGTGAGCCTGATGCTGCCCCACCCTTCCTTCCTTCCTTCAATTTACTCTGTTGTCTTTTGTCCCATGACAGCTTAAATCGGGCAGATGGCTTTTTTTTTTTTTTTTTTTTTGAGAAGTTACAAACCAGGTGAAATGGTGCATACTTTTAACCCCAGGGCCCATCAGGCCGAGGCAAGCAGATCTCTGTGAGTTAGAGGCCAGCCTGGTCTACAGAGCGAGACCCTGTCTCAAGAAGGAGACAAGGAAGATGGAAAGAGGAGGAAGGAAAAGAAGTTACTAGGCAGTTGCTACCATCTGGACTTGTAACTTACGGACCTGGCCACAGGGTGTGGCTTTATCTTTCCCCTTTCTAAAGGTATTTGACATAGGAGAGGATGTCCCAGAAGAGGCTGGTGTCCCTGAAGAAGGACGGATGAGAGCAAGCAGGCTTTCTTTCTATTTCAACAGGAGGGGCATTTTCGTTATTTATTTTTACTTGTTTCTCTTAAAGATTCATTCTCTCTCTCTCTCTCTCTCTCTCTCTCTCTCTCTCTCTCTCTCTCTCTTCTTTCTCTCTCTGTGTGTGTATCTCTCTCTCTGTGTGTGTGTGTGTGTGTGTGTGTGTGTGTGTGTGTGTGTGTGTGTGTGGTGACAACTCAGGTGCCTTCTCAGGCCAGAAGAGGGCGCTGCATTCCCAGGAGCTAGAGCTGTAGGCTGCTGGGGGCCATCGAATGTAGCACTGAGAACTGAACTAGCACCCTTAACCTCGGACCCATCTCTCCACTCTGTCCCCACCCCCTTATTATATTTTCAGAAAGGGCTTTTTATAGCTCAGGCTGGCCAAGGGTGACTTTGAACTCCTGCCTCTATCTCCCAAGTGCAAGAATTACAGGTGTGCACCACCACGGTCTGTTTATATGGTGCTGGGGATCGTCTGAGTCTTCAGAGCCTAGGGGCATTGGGCTTCACGCACCAGGTAGGCAAGCACTCTACCGACTGAGCCACAGCCTAGCCCCCAGAACGGATACTAGCATGGCCTCTTCTCTACCCCCTTCTGCACTAGGGGTTGTGCTTAGGGTACTCTGTGTGCTATGCAAACGCACTACCACTGAGCTACATTCTTAGCCCCAGGCCTGCCTTTAACAGTTGCAAAGCCCAGGGCAAGAACAGACATAGGGACCACGCACCATATGTACAAATATTAAATGTTAGAAATTAAATTGACAGAGTGTTAAGTAAAATACATACCAGTCGCCTACCTTGACAAATGTACCTTCCCTCCAATCTGGCAGGCCAGATTTCAGCTTCAAAATCCAAAGCCGCGAGGGTTCTGTGCCATCCCACAGCCTGCCCCCTCCTCTTCCTGTTCCCAACCTACTCTGAAACGGTCCCTTGAGGCCACAGGTTTGGGAACTTTGAGCTGCTTTTCCAGGTTCTACCCATGTTGACCTTGGCCTGGAGGTGCCCAGGGAGGTGGACCAAGGGAGGAGGCCCGCATGGTTTCTCCAAGCAGGGCCAGCACGGTTTGTATAAGAAATGAAAAATTCCAGGTTCTAAGTCTGTGGCTAGAAAAAAAAAGGAGGACAGCCTCTGGTGGACAAGAGCCTTGACTACAGCATCTCTGTCCCTTAACAAAGGGCGCTGCAGCAGGAGCTGAGCCAGATCCTCTGAAACGCAAGACCCACGCCAAGGACTCCCTTGGCCCAAATCTAAGGCTGGTGCTGATGAAGCAGGGGCCCAGCCTGCCTGCCTCGGGGAAGCACAGACAGCTGGCCGGGACAGCACCTAGGGAGACATCCAGAACAGCAGCCCTCTGGGAAACCCAGGCTGTGCGGGCAGCAGGGAGCCACAAAGCCACAAATCCTATCCAAGGTGACCCAACCAAAGGAGGGAAACCTGACCCTCACAGAGGAAGACACACTCCGACCTCACTCACCCTCAGTTACTGAGACCACAGGGAGAAAGTGTGAGCAAGGAAGCCGGCATGAAAAACACCACCCATCTTGTGAAGCCTACTGTGTTCTCAAAGATGCCACACGGCAGGTCAGGGGCTCAGTGGCAGGGAGTATGCTGAACACATGTGAGGTCCCCAGCCCCTCCCCAGCCCCCACTGCACACAGACAGACAGATAAACCCACCGGGACAGTGGGTTCTAGGAGTACTTGATTGCTAATTAACATTAAAGTTCGAGCAAGCCACTTTGAATTTGTTCTGGTTTCTCCGCCTTTCAGACCCGGGTATACTGGTTCAGTCCCTCACAGAGAGATGACAGGGAGTCCCATTATCCTACACCACTCATTCATTCATTCATTCACTCACTCACTCACTTACAGCATATCAGCTAAACACAGCGCGTGCTCTGACCTCAAGGACCAGTCAGAGGAGCCACACAAGCAAGGTTCTCTGAGAGCTGCCCCTCACTCAGTGCACTCTTTACAGAGGGAAGTATTTATGGGAGGAGTAAATGGATGCTAAGTTACGATGGTTTGAGTGGGGGCCTTATCACGTTCTGTTCACAGCCCCAACTGGTCCTCTTGCCTCAGCCTTCTGAGGAGTGGAGACTAAGTATGTGCCAACAACCTCGGCTAAGCGCTCTCCATTTTTAAATTAATATCATGGGAACTCAGAAGACAATTTTCAGGAGTCAGTTCTCCTATTACCATGTGAGTTCCAAGGACTGAACTCAGACAGTAAGGCTTGGTGGCAGGACCTGCTGAGCCACAGTTCCAGGCTAGCCTGACCCCTGTCCAGGCCCCAGCAAGACCTTGACTCAGAAAAATAAAACTCAAGGCAGGCGACATACCTCAGTGGGTAGCGTTCTTGCTTAGTATGTAGGGGTCCTGGGTTCAATCAGGGCCGGATAAATCAAGTATGATGGTGCGTGCTATAATCCAGGCACTTGGGAGGTAGAGAGAGGCAGGAGATTCAGGTCTGTACACACTCAGGTGTGCATGTGCGTGTACACACACACACACACACACACACACACACACACGCCACAGACTAAAGTGTTTAAAAGAAATAAAGTATCACATCTGCCCTATTGATTTTCGGATGTTATATAAAGTCTACACTTATATTTATATGTGTGTATGTGGAGACATGTACATGTATATATACATGTGTAAACTGGTTAATGGTCTTATTCTCCTGCAAACCAATAATAATGTCTGTAGTTAGTTTCTGTTTCTTCACATAGAGGAACTAGCCCCAAGTGAGCCTGAGACTTGAGTGTAAATGGGGACCTTGAATTCTCCCGAGGGTGTACCACCATCCCTGGCCGGTGTCACCTTTCTTACACAATAGGACACTGCGTGTTCGGTCTTCCTGACTGGCTTCCTAGTGCTGAGGATGCAGGCACAAACTCCTCATATTTACCTCTAAGATTTATTTTTTTCTTCATCGTGTTTCCGCACATAAGTGTAGGTGCCCACAGGCCCAAGGCATCAGATCTCGCTGGGCTGGACCTACAGGCAGTTGTGACAACCTGACTTGGGTGCTGGGAACTGAACTCAAGTCCCCTGGAAGAGCAGCACTCCCCTGCAAGCCATCTCTCCAGCCCCCTGCCCGGTTCCCCATCTTCCCCTCTTTACTTAACATTATAGCTCCAAGATCCACTCTGTGCTGAGGGACCAGACCAGGCCCGTCCACTTGCAGCCTTCTGAGTCCGGTTACTGAAGAGAGTTGGCGGTGGAGCGAGGACAGTTTTATTTCTGTTAGCCAGCCAGGGAAGATTGCCAGGAAGAGGACTTACCCACACCCTGACATCAGCTCCAGGACTGTACAACGAGAACAGAAGCCTGGATCCCAGAAACCTGCTCAGGAGCTCCAACTCTGGCTGGGCTGTAGCGTCCTCCTGGGTCTGTTGTGAGGACCCTACAGAGCTCCTGGTGCCATCCTCCTGCTGCTGAGGGAGAGGTGTCTCTGCTCTAGCACCTGATTGCTGTCAGGAGGCCAGGGGGAAGAAATGATTCGGGGAACAGGCTAGAGGGACAAAAGCTAGATCCATCTTTCAATAGCTTCTTTTATTTTGCTTTTTGGTTCTCGAGACAGGCTCACATGTAGCCCAGGCTAGCCTTGATCTCCAGATGTAATTGAGACTAACCTATTCTTCCTGCCTACACCCCTCCAAGTGCTAAGGTTATACATGTAAAGATTTGTTTATTTTGAGGGGCTGGAGAGATGGCTCAGCAGTTAAAAGCACACCCTACTCTGGCAGAAGAGCTGAATTTGGTTCCTAGCACCCATGTTTTATAGCTCACAACTGCCTGTAATTTCAGCTCAGAGAGGATCTGACACATTGGCCTCTGAGAATGCCTGCACACACATAATTAAAAATTAATTCTAAAATTAAAAAGGTTTTCTTGGATGTATCTCAAAGATTGCATTTCCAAAGAATCTTTCCAGTTTGGAGCATCAACTTTGTCCTCAGATTAATGCTCGTCACTGTGGCAAGATACTGCCCAGGACACCTGGCACCTCTCTCTCTCTCTCTCTCTCTCTCTCTCTCTCTCTCTCTCTCTCTCTCTCTCTCACACACACACACACACACACACACACACACACACACACACACACACACACACACACACGCAGGAGAGGAGCACCTCCCAGAAGCCTCCAGTAGAGGTCCTTCAAGACTCACTGGCCAGTAGTGGGTCCCAAATTCCTTCTGTGAGGATTGTCATAGTGGCCCTGACAATCCACCCTGAGATCAGAAAAACCTCCCTGCAGCTGGTACCCAAACCACATCAGTTCACCCTGCAGCGGGAGAGAGGGAGCTGCCAGCCACTACTCCACCCTCACCTCTGGCGCTCACTTCCTTGTGTCAAAGGCCTTTTACTTCGACTCTTTAAAATAAAAATAAAAATCTTTGTTTATTTTTTGCATAACTGTATTTAGCCTACATTTATGTCAGTGCACCACACACACAGTTAACAGATGGTTGTGAGCGGTCATGTGTGTGCTGAGAAGCGAAGCTGGGTCCTCTGTAAGAGCAGTCAGTGTTCTGACTGCCAAGACGTCTCTGGAACATTAAGGTGTGTGCGAATTAAGGTCGAAGTCCACTATGACAGAATAGCTTCTGGGCTCGAGGAAATATGGGAGACTCCCTTGTAAGCAGGTTTTCTCCTTCTCTGACCTTGTCTGGGGAATTCTAAGGCCTCACTCACCTCTACCCCGAGGAATGTCATGTAGTCTGTTAGTTTACAGGATCAATTTCTCTTCCCCTGACAAAACCTGTTCAGCCTGAGATTCCTGAAATGCTTCTTCATGCTAATGAGGTATGCCAGGTACCCTAATCCCCCAGCCAATGACCTTGGCCCATCCTGGAAGTCCCTGCCCTCAGTCCCCAAAACTTTATAAGCCTTCAATCACCCTAAGTAAGGATGATTGCCCACGGACAAGCGGTCCAGTGTGGTCATTCACCATACTCTCTCACAGGGCTTCCGATACCCACCTCCCCCGTCTCTGCTCCCTTTGCCCCTGTAGACCAAATCAGCTGAGGATCCACAAGAGCAGGGAGGTCCACATATCTCTCCAGCCCCTCAACTCCATCTTGCAGAGGGCATGCTGGACCTGCCAGAGTAAGGCAGATTCATTAAACATTTTCCTGGAACTGGTGGATAGTTCACAGGTGCGTCTTGGCGTCTCGACTGGGATCGCTGTGGGCGTGTTTTACAGCGCCACCCAGAGCTCTCTTGGAGGATTGCACTCTGGCTATGCAGAAGTGCTTGGCAGGACAGAGGCATTTTGTGATCTCTCTCATCTCTGGCCTTACTTATTCCCATTCTACCAATATTTCCTGGGATTCCCTCCCAAGTCAACTCTCTGAACTCGATTTTTTGCCTAAAAGTTTGCTTTGTGGGGAACTCAAACCAACACAATGATCAACGCAGTAACTCATGCTGTGTGCCCTGGTGAATCTGTGCAGTGGGCGGTTAAGCTGGATGCTGGATGTAGATATGTGAGCTCCAGGCTAAAGACAGAACACTGGGAGTCATCAGCACACAGGGAACGGTGTCAGCTTGCAAGTGTGGGTGGGGATGCCTTCGGAAAACTGTGCTCCGCATGGCGGTCCACACCTGTAACCCCAGCTGTCGGGAGGCTGGTGTGGGAGAATTTCTGAGAGTTTGAGGTCTTCCTGGGTTACATAGATAATTTCATATGTGGTAATAAAGAGATCTTGACTTTTAAAAAAGGGGGAGAGGGTGACATATAGGGCGAGTCTCAAGAACTGAGGAAACCCAGTGTTTGGTGACTGGGAAGGAAGGGCTAACATCCAGAGTGAGTGGCCCAAGAACCAGCATGCAGTGCGGCCATTCAGTCTCCCATGTGGTAAAGGCTCGCTCTCTAGATGGCACTAATCAGAGATACCCAAAACTCTGAGGTGGGACCCGGTTGGAGGCTTCCCTAAGGGGCTTGTGGGACCCCAGCTTCTTCCCTTTTCTCCTTCACTTCCTAGCCAAAGGGGAACCATTTTTCTCCACCTTGGTCTGCCACAGGCCCAGAGCAATATACCGATAGATTATGGGCCAAACCTCTAAAACTCATTTTGCTTTTTTGAGATGGGGTGTTAGTCTGCAGTCTGGGCTAGTCTGGAACTTACTATGTAGCCCAGGCTGGCCTCAAACTTGTGGAAATCCCCCCACTTCAGCTTCCCAAGTACTGGGACTGCAGGTGTAAGCTACTCCTAGCAGACAAACTTTTCTCTTTGTAGGGTGGCTTAGTTCAGCTGTCTATAGTGCAGGAAAGCTGACTAAACCACAAGATGTCAAAAAAGCCAGGCAAATGTAATAGTTCAGGAGAGAGAAGCTAGATATGGTGGCCCGTGCATGTAACCCCGGCGTCTTCGGGGTTGAGACAGGAGGATTGCACATTCATGGTCAGCCAGGCTTTCTGGCAAGACTCTGATTCAAAACAAGTGTTTAAAAGTTAAAATAAGGGGCTGGAGAGATGGCTCAGTGGGTAAGAGCACTGACTGCTCTTCCCGAGGTCCTGAGTTCAATTCTCAGCAACCACATGGTGGCTCACAGCCATCTGTAATGGGATCCGATGCCCTCTTCTGGTGTGTCTGAAGACAGCTATAGTGTATTCATATACATAAAATAAATAAATCTTTAAAAATGACAAATTAAAAGGAAGCAGGGGCCGCTATGTAGTCAAGCATGCTGAGGACAGAGGAAGACTGACAGGAGAGAGACCCAGACTAACACCACAGGGAGGGCTGGCTGCAGATGACTCAAGGGTTAGGGACACACGCTGCTTTTCTAGAGCAGTTCAGTTCCCGACACCCACATCAGCTCGAAAATACCTGTGACTTTAGCTCCAGGTCCATGGGGACCTGCATTCTGAAGTATATAGATATAAATTTTAGAAGAAAGAAGTACAGGGTTAGTAGTCATGCCTTTAATCCCAGCATTTAGGAACCAAAAAACAGATGGATCTCTCTGGGTTTGAGGCTGCCCTGATCTACAAAGTGAGTTCCAGGCCAGCCAGAGTTACATGGTGAGATCCTGTCTCAAACAAAACAAAACAAAGCAAACATTAAGTACTGATGACAGTCTTAGCCTGTGCTCTTTGATTGTGATAAAACACGGTGACTAAAAACAGCTTGGGGAGGAAAGGGTTCATTTGACTTCCAGGTGACAGACAGTCCATCATCAAGAGAAGCCAAGGCAGAGACTCCTGAAGACAGAAACCTGAGGCAGGAGCTGATGCAGAGGCCACGCATGCTTGCTGGCTCTCCTCACAGCTTTCTCAACCTGCTTTCCTGCATTAGCCGGAACCACCTGCCCGGGGGTGGTGCTACCCACGTGAGCTGGGCTCTCCCATCTCAATCACTAATCAAGAAAATACTCCGCAGGGTGCCTCCAGGCCAGTCTGACGGAGGCCTTTTCCCCAGATGACTCTAGCTTGTGTCAAGTTGACAAAACAAAACCCAACGGCACAGCGGACCTTATGAAGCTGTTTTGGTACAGAGATGGCTTAAGAATTCCAAGATTCAGACTGAGAAAGGAGTCAGGGACTGAACCCCCGAGATTAGGTGAAAGAACAATTAAAACATCTGCAAATCCTCTCACCGTGACAGGACTGCAGCACTCCTGAACTCACAATAGCTGTGGTCATCTGCCCAGGAGATGCACGAGACGAATTCACTCAACAGACCAGCATGGTGAGGGTGGCACACAAGCTCACACCCCTTCCTGAAGAGCTGTTGACAGTTGATGGCTTCTGGGAGAGGGAGCCTCAATTTACTTTAGGGTAGCACCCCTAGTAGGTCAGCCATGTTCTCGTGGATGACCCCAGACCCATGAGTGTATGGGCAGTGCAAATTGCATTCACTGGAGGAGAAGGAGGAGGAGGAGGAGGAGGAGGAGGAGGAGGAGGAGGAGGAGGAGGAGGAGGAGGAGGAGGAGGAGGAGGAGGAGTGGGCTGAGCATGGAGGCGACGCCTAAAATCCTGGCACTGGGGAGGCAGAGGCAGGCAGAATCCAGTTGAAATCTTTGGACTATGGAGATTAAGACTTAATTATGAGGGGTTGAGGATTTAGCTCAATGGTAGAGCGCTTGCCTAGCAAGCACAAGGCCCTGGGTTCGGGTCCCCAGCTCGAAAAAAAAAAAAAAAAAAAAAAAAAAAGACTTAATTATAGGTGCTGGAGAGATGGCTCAGTATCTAAGAACATTGGCTGCTCTTCTTCCAGAGGATGGGAGTTCAATTCCCAGCACCAACATGGTGATTTGCAACCTTCTGTAACTCTGGTTCCAGGGAGCCTGACACTGTTTTCTGGCCTCCATGGGCACTAGGCATGCACAGAAAGATATGAAGGTAAGATACCCATACACATAAACGCAAAATAAAAAATACTTAATTATAAGCTACATTACACAGACTGCATGATATTGATACAAATACAGGCAAACGGAACAACAAGCAATATAACAGAGAGTCTAGGAACAGTGCACACACACACACACACACACACACACACTTGATTGAGTCAAGCTGGGCATGGTGCCTGTAATCCTAGCACATGGGAAGCCAGGGCCGAAGGAGGGTTGTGAGTTGGAGGCCAGCCTGGGCTACCTTGTCTCAAAAAAAAAAAAAAAAAAAAAAAAGCAAAAGAAAGAAAGAAAGAAAGAAAGGTAAGAAATAAAAGAAAAGAAAAAAGAAAAAAGTTTTGAAGTCAGTCAGTGAAGAAAAAGAATGTCTTTTAAATAAAGCAAGCAACCAAGAGAGATAGGCATATGGTCAGGAAGGAAACTGAGGATAGGAAGCCTAGGGTTTTGCATGTAAGGCAAGCATTCTAACACATGAGTTACATCCCGGACATGACACATACTATTCATTTCGTGGAAGTCAACAAATCTACCCAGACTGCAGGGAATATAGAATTGACTGTCCCTTTCTGTGGGAAGGGTGACATTCCTGAAGGGATTATAGGATAAGAAATACTACAGCAGGCATTCTAGGTTTTGGTTACCATGGTAGCTTGTCACAGTGTCTCCTATAACCTGGCTGCTCTCAAAGACAATTTGTAGCCAAGGATGATCTTGAACTCCTGATCCCTCTGTCTTCACCTCCCAGGTACTGGGATTACAGGTGTGTGCCACCATGCCAAGTTTCCCGGGTGCTGGGGATCAAACCCAGTGTCGATATATGTCAGGCAAGAACCTCTGTCTCTTGCAAGCCACATTTGGAAAATAGGACCTTCGGTGAATAAACCTGAAGGAAAAAAAAAAGCAAACAGGACCAGGTTTGGTCCTTTTAACTGCGGTGTGGCTGGGCGAGAGACTTCAGTCTCCTACGTGCTGTGTAAGTGCCCTGCTGCTGAGCTGTACCCCCAGCCCATGAGTCCGGTCTGGATAAGAACTGGGATGGGGTAGAGGCGGGGCGCTCAGAGGTGCCCCTGCAGTTCACAGCACTTGCCGTTCTTGCTGTTCTTGGGTTCCATGCACCTCAGCTCACAGTCATCGGTAACTCACGTTCCAAAGGATCTGGTGTGCTCTGCTCACTCCGGAGCCCGCACAGGTGTGGAGGAGCCATGTCCGTGTCCGTCCAAGGACCCACAGCATCTACTTAGCCACACCAGAGCTCAAGTAGATGATAACATACAGGCATACAGCTAGATCAACAAGAGATGCACATACATACAATCAGAGAAACACACCCAAGATAAAAATTAATAAATCTTAAAAAAAATTTAAAGAAAATAATTTTCATGAGGAGCCAGGCCTGGTGGATCATACCTACAATCTTAGTTTCTGGGGAGGCTGAAGCAGGAAAATCGTGAGTTCAAGGTCTGCCTGGGTTCCAGTGAGTTCCAGACCATTCTGGGCAACTTAATAAAGTAGTGAGTGGGGGAATGGAGCGTGGGGCGAAGAGAGGAACCAGACATCAATAACTCATGCCTGTAATCCCAGCCCTTGGGAGAGGGTACAAGTGGATGAGGAAGTTAAGATCAGCCAATTCGAACTACACGAGACCCTGTCTCAAAAAATAAAAATGATTGGGCTGGAGAGATGACTCAGTGATTAAGAGCACTGACTGCTCTTCCAGAGATCCTGAGTTCAAATCCCAGCCACCATCATCACTCACAACCATCTGTAACGGGATCTGATGCCCTCTTTTGGTGTGTCTGAAGACAGCTACAGTGTGCTTATATTATAGTAAATAAATATTATAATAGTAAATATTATTTAGATATAAATATTATTTTTAAAAATAAAAACGATAAATATTTTAGAGCACGCGTTAGTGGATGAGATATGTTATTGTCAGCCCAAGCATTAACAATCTTTATCCTGCCTTGCCCTGACTGTGCACTTTGACTCACCAGGTCTCAAATAGAACAAAATACGCATGCGTACATCTAGAGCCTTAGGGTGCCCCTGGCGGCCACTTCTTGGTAGTGCGCGTGGCGTGGATCGGTCGCCATGGAGACGCGTGGTCTGAGCGAGCAGTGAGCGCCTGGAGCCCGCCGGGCGCGGGTCCTCTGCTGTTCTGGGCACGCAGGTCGCGGTCCCGCGGGCGGATGGCCAGCCGTAGTGGGACCGGGGTGGTGGAGTATGGCGAGGAGGGCGAGGAGGAGGAGGAGGAGGAGGTGCGGGAAGGCGGCGCTGAGGGCTCCCCGGGGTCCAAGCTGCCCCCCATCGTGGGTACCACCGCTGACCTGGCCAAACGGAAGGTGAAGAAGAAAAAGAAGAAGAAAAAGACTAAAGGATCAGGCAAGGGAGACGGTAAGAGGAGCAGCTAGGGAGGCTGCTTCGGCTCTTGGACCTGCGATTCCTTCCATAGATGCCCCTCTACCTGGAGACCACCTCAGGCCAGAAACCTGACAGGACACTTTAGAGAAGTCCAGAGATGCCCAGATCTACCCATACAGACCATGCGCTCACCAGCACAGAGACCCCTTAATTACCACGTTAGTCTATCAACATTAGTTTCCCAGTATACCCAAAGAGACCACACCCTCCCCTAAGAACCCTCAACATCTAACATCTTTGTGTAGGTGTGTGGGGTGACCCACACAGAGACCATACAGATACCCACCCCAAGAGCCTCCAGCCCCTCAGAGAGTGACCTTCTTCTGCCTATCTCCACTCAACTTCCTAGTCGCTCAGCCAAAACAGAACCCTTACTCAAAGACATTTCAAGGTTTGGAGTCACAAAGAGACTAGCCCAGATGGACAGATACTAGCCGATATTCACTCCCACATGGACAGACCAGGCTCCCCCGCCGGTGCCCTCCTACTCCTTTACCCTTTAAAGGGCACATCCTTTGGGATTCTGTGTAGGAACCAACTCCAGGTAAATGTATTCAGAATCTTCCCTGCATGGACTCCGCCAAGAGATAGCCGTGTACGGTATAAACTCACACCAGTCCTCACCTCATCCTCCTGTCAACACCAACACTATACTGCCTTCTCCTAGCAATATGACACTATCTGACAAACCTGAAGTACGGTCTGCTCCGTCATGCATACACATGCAAGTCTACACATGTGTGGATTCTGTTAGACACTTAACATGCATACATGCCAACACAAATTGCACACCTACACAGATACTAGGCGCTAGAATGCATGGATACCCGGGAATATCGTACCCATACAGCTATCCTAGAAATTCACATGCATAGCTACACCCTCACGTCATACACACACAGATCTGCTAGATACTTATATGCATAGATACACCCCAAACACTGTACCCACACAGGTATCCTAGGCATTCATAGATGTCCACAAGCATCACACCCACCACACATACTCCAGGCTCGCTCACCAACACCTTCACTTGCAACCCAGAGTCCCTGATTCACCCAAAGTTCAGTCATAGAACCTCCAGATGTCCCAGCAAAGACACTGAGCCCACTCTGAGGAAGAGAGCAGCTGTCAGAAGGACAGAATGACCCTGCTTGTGAGTGATGGAACTCAGTGTAACCTTGTGTGGCTTTGGCCATCAGGGAAGTGGGCCTGACCTCTGACCTCTGACTGCTGAGATGGCTAGTCCTGGGCTCAGATGTGGAGCGTTGGCTGTGTGTGCAGAGCGGGCAGTGGGAGGAGCAGCAGTCTTCACAGCCCTGTGGTTTGGGGAAGGGAGCAATGGGAGCCTTGTACTTCTTGAGGCAGAGCGTAAGGCAGCAAGTGACCCCGCGTGCGTCAGCAGAACACGGAGGCCTGGTTTGTCTTTTTGGCGCCACTTTTGACTGTGGGAATTACAGTGTTGTGTACCACAGGCTGTCAGCAGGGGACACCGGTTAGTTTTCAGAGAATAGGAAGGTAAGGAAATGTCAAGACTGAACTTTTATTTTTGCCCTTATCCTCCCTTCACTTGCCTTTCTTGAGATATTTCTAAAATAAAAGAAAATAAACCTCAAGTAGGAACTGGTAAAGAATCACCACTTACAGCGTTTGACAAGCAATTCTGCAATGCTATTAGTGTGAAGAAAGAAAAGAGGGAAGGGGGGGAGGGGAGCGAAGGGAGGGGCAGGGGGAGGGGAGGGAAGGAGGGCACAAAGCCGCACAGAAGTGTTCCTGGACTGGGTCTGCAGCCCGTGTTTGCATAGCACTCACAAAGCAGAAGCCAGAGATGGTGGCACACGCTTGCACTTCTGTCAGGGAGAGGTGTAGAGGCAGGAGGATCAGAAGTTCAAGATCATCCTAAGCTGTATAGGGAGTTTGAAGCTACTTGGGGCTATATAAGATTCATCTTTTTTTTTTTAAGATTTATTTATCATATGTATGTGAGTGAGTACACTGTAGCTGTCTTCAGACACACCAGAAGAGGGCATCAGATCTCGTTACAGATGGTTGTGAGCCACCATGCGGTTGCTGGGATTGAACTCAGGACCTCTGGAAGAGCAGTCAGTGCTCTTAACCGTTGAGCCATCTCTCAGCCCCAGGATTCATCTTTAAAAAACAAACAAAAACAAAAAACAAACAACAACAAACAGGGAGAGAGAAAAGAAAAAATGAGGAGCTGGAGTGATGGCGCCATTATTAAGAATGCTTGTTTTTACGTAGGACCCAGGTTCAATTCCCAGCACCCACATGGTAGGTCACAACTGCCTGTAACTGCAGTACCAGGAGATAGATCTGATGCCCTCTTCAGACCTTCTTGGGTACCAGGAATGCACATGGTACACAGACATATGTTCAAGCAACACACACACACACACACACACACACACACACTTTAAAATCATTTTTAAAGGAAAAAAGAGTATTTCCTGGTTTATAAAATAGTTACATTTAAAAAAAAGAGTATTTCCTGGTTCGGTATGCTTCAGATTACATTATTTGATGTAGGACGCTCTGCCCTTGTCTCTTTCGCCATACAGAGTCTAGATGGGTGTAGTGTCGACGACCTGGGGAGTATTTGGTGAGCACATAGTGAGGTTAAGTCAAGGGACAGCAGATACAGTAGAAAGCACGGGACACCAGGAGTCAGGCTGGCCTTCAGATCTGATGCCTACATTAGTTGGTTGACACTGATGGATACTGAAGTATCAAGGGCCTTTTGGTTCCTGGATGGGGATGTAAATTAGTGGCGGAGCTTGTGTTTAGCATGTACAAGGCCTGGGTTCAGTTCGCAGCACCACAGAAAGAAAAAGGCATCTCACCCCAAAATACCTTGACCAGAGCATCCCAGCAGCGGTGATGTCCCAGGGTCCTGCTTTCTGAACCCTGGGTAAAGGCAGCTCCAGTCTCTTACATGGCTGGTGATTTATTTGGGCCCTGCAACAGGCACAAACACTTGTCTCCTCCTCTTCTTAGCAGATAAACATCACAGTCGAGGCCGGAAGAATCAGCCGCTTTCTTCATCTTTCCACGACATCTTAAATCCCCACAGAGACCATGGCTCGAGAGCGGAGCCC
The DNA here is from genome assembly GCF_011064425.1 of Rattus rattus. NCBI lineage: Eukaryota > Metazoa > Chordata > Mammalia > Rodentia > Muridae > Rattus > Rattus rattus. The sequence goes on from NC_046162.1 coordinate 94,727,032, forward strand.
AGAGACAAAGAGGAAACCAGGCAAACCCTTCCCTATTCGTACAGCATGAACCACCCCTGCTTTGCTGGAATAGAAGACAGCCTTTCCAGCCAGATCAACGAGAGTCTGCGTTGGGATGGGATTCTCGCCGACCCTGAGGCAGAAAAGGAAAGGATTCGCATCTACAAGCTCAACCGAAGGAAGCGATACCGCCTCGTGGCCCTCAAGGGCTTCCATTCGGATCCCTGTGTGGAGGAGAGCGTGGAGAACCTGCCCTACCTCTCAGACAAAGAATGCAGCCCCAGCAGCAAGCAGCCCAGCTCCAAGGGCGACCATGCGCACAGCTACTTTGAGGCCTCGAAGCTCCCACACCCAGAATTAGCCACCACTGCTGTCGAGTGACATCTGTCCTCCCTGCTGCTGAGTACCTCCTTGCCACACGTGTATATGTTTAAAAAGAATCATAATAAAAAAGAAATCAGACCTGACCCTGAAGGAAGCCGACGCTTGTGGTGTGGGGGTTGGCACCCAGGTACCTCCTTATTGAGAAAGGTACCCCTGGGACTGGATAGGTAGTTCAGTGGTCACGAGGATGTGGCTGGGTGGTGGTGGTGGTGCACGCCCTTAATCCCAGCACTTGGAAGGCAGAGGACAGTCTAGCCTCAAACTCAGATATCCACCTGCCTCTGCCTCCGAGTGCTAGGATCAAAGGCGTGTGCCACCATCACCGAGAAATAGTCTTTTTAAGTTAACAACAACAAAATCTGGGTTTTAAAACTTTATTCATGGAAGTAATTATGGGAATGTTGCTTCTTTTCTAGGTGTGTGTGTGTGTGTGTGTGTGTGTGTGTGCGCGCGCGCGCGCGCGATGAACCTAGGGCCTGGTGCGTGCAAACATTCTGTCACCGAGCTAATGGCCAAGTTAAATTTTATGGGCTACATTTTAAAAAAATGTTTTGGCCCAGTGGTGCACACCCTTAATCCCTGCACTTGGGAGGCAGAGGCACAAAGATTCTCTCTCTCTCTCTCTCTCTCTCTCTCTCTCTCTCTCTCTCTCTCTCTCTCTCTCTCTCTCTCTCTCCCTACATATCACAAGCTCCAGGCAGTCAGGACAATATAGACAGATGCTGTCTGAATTTTTTTTAATTTTATAAAGATTTTTTTTTCAGCACTGGGATTGAAACTAAGCTCTGCCCCAGCCCTCTTTTAATCTTTATTTAAAATATTTTTAAATTTTATTTTATGTGTTTCGCCTATATGTATGTCTATGTTCTGTGTGTGTGCCTGGTCCCCTCAGAGTCCAGAAGAGGGTGTTAAATTCTCTTCCGGGTTTATCAAATCGCTGTGAGCCACATGTATGTGCGGGGAACTCAGGTCCTTTGGAAGAACAGCTGGTGCTCCTAACCACTGAGCCACCTCTCCAGTCCCATCTCTATACTTTTAAAAAGATTTAATTTTAATTATGTGTACGTGGGTGTCTCTGAGTGTAGGTATGGATATGTGCGTGTGAGTACGGCTGCCTACCGAGGCCGAGGAGGACATCAGATCCCCTGGAGCTGGAGTTGAGGGTGTCTGTGAGCCACCTGATGAGTGACGGGTGGGACTCAGGTTTCTGCAAGAGCAGTGCACTTTCACCCACTAAGCCACCTCTCCAGCCTGCTTTTACATTTTTATTCTGAGGTGCCCAGACTAACCTTGAACTCACTTGGTAGCCCCAGCAGGCTTCAGACTTTGCAGTTTTTCCTGCTTCAGCCTCCCTAGTAGCTGAGTGACAGGTCTGTGTCACCAGGCCTAACTTTAAGGAGAATTCTGGAACATTCCAAAATGTGCCTTGCTGGTGGGAATTCCAGCCCTTGGGTAGTGGCAGTAGGAGGGTCAGGAATTCAGGTCATCTTCAGATATATAATGAATCTGAGTCCAGCCTGGGCTACATGAGATCGTCCCAAATCTATATCTATCTATCTATCTATCTATCTATCTATCTATCTATCTATCTATCTATCCCCTATCTCTCTCTCCATATATATATATATATATATATATATATATACAGAGATAGATAGAGAGATGTCAAAACTTTTTTGTTCTGTTGCTTAAGCACACATTCTCTCCAGATATTTACCAAGTAAGGGCTGTGCCTTGTCTTGGCATTCCCCAGAAGCTTACCCTGAAGCAAGGATTCAAACACAAGGAGGTTAGTCAGGAGGCAAAGGGAGGAACAGGGCAAGAGAGAGAGAGAGAGAGAGAGAGAGAGAGAGAGAGAGAGAGAGAGAGAGAGAGCGCGCCAATCCTGTAAGATTGACTAGCTAGCCTGTCAGGATGGGCAGCTGGCGCTTGCTCTCCCCTAAGCCCTGGGAAAACATTCCTGACTGACCCAGATCTTGCTATCCATCAATGGCCCTCGAAGGTGAGGGAGCTGAATCTTCATGCTCCCCAGGGCCCTGACAGGCCCAGTTAATCTCCCCTGAGAGGTGTCAAGTTTCTAGCCTGCCACACCACCTGGGCCTGGAAACCTAGTTTAGTTCTGAGGGAAATTACCCAGGAGCACAAAGATACAGCCTTCTGGCTGAGTAAGAGCTGTCTCTCGGTAAGCATTGGTCACCTGCAAGACACAGTCTTAGAAGATGCTTTTACTTACTTCTCAGACATTAAAATGGCTTTGAGTAGACAAGACCAAACATGACAGAATATGCCTGTCTCTGTCCCTGCCAGGCCCAGGCTGATAAAGGACCCTTGTCACCCTCCCTAGAGAAACCACTTACAGGTCCTATGGGTCTTATTTGTGGTTTGTTTTAATGTATTACTCCCTGGCGTTATTCCTTGCTTGTTTTGTTTTGTTTTGTTTTTTTGAGACAGTTTTCTATTACGCAGTCCAGGCTGACCTTGAACTTGACTTGAATCTTCTTCCACAGGACTGGTCTGTAGGCACGTCTTCTGTGGGGTGGGGTGGGGTGGGGGCATTTTCTTGATTGGCAATTGATATAAGCAGTACTCCTCCATGACTTCTGCTTCAGTTCCTGTCTTCCCTCAGTGATGTTCTTCTTCGGGGAGGTTTTCGTTTTATTGTTTTTGTTTTTGTTTTTCCAGATGGGATGTGTTCTGGTGCCTTTTAGAAGTCTGTAAGGTATAGAGGAAGTGGGTAAGGATTAATGCAGCAGACAGAAGTGTCTCCAGCTGCATCGGTGAGGACTCCTCCAGTGGCAGCAAACAGAAAAACAGGCTGAGAGCTAGCTGAGATGGAGAGTGCGACTAGTTTAGGGAGCCATCAGCAGTCTAGGGTTGATGTGGCTTCAGGTATGGTTGGATCCAGCAGGTCACGTCTCTCGATCCACACCACCCCTCTATGGCCTCTGTATTTGCTTCGAGTTTAGGTGGGCTGTCACAGGGCAGCAAAGGTGACCTCTGATATCTTTATAGTTCGGTGAAGAAAAAACCCTGACTTCCCAGTCCCCACCCTGTCATGTCATCCCCAAAGCTCTCCAGCCTTGCAAGGGTCACATGTCCATCACCAGGAGACCCCGTCAGTCCATGGAATGGAGCACTGGGTCTATTCACTGAGTGTGTATGGAGGGGGCGTTGTCGGGAGGCAGAGAAGGGGAGGCCCCACTGTGTGATTAGACAGATGGCTAGAACATCTGGAGAAAGCGGTGCCCTAGAGACACGCCAAAAACATTCTTCATCTGCTGCCCTCCCAGTGACAAATGATTGTGTTGTTTTGTTTTATTAGTTTGAGCTTTTTAGTTTGAGATTTTTTTTAACCCAATTGATAAGATATAATTGCCCACTTAAACATACAAAGTCCGGTACCATCCATCCCTTAGGAACATTGATAACGACCTGTAAATACACAGAGCAGAATCTTTACAAGAGCCTCCATTGTCCTGCCATAGCTTCCCCACTTCTCTCTCCCTCCTGTCTCTTCCTTTCTGTTTTAGTCTCCTCTTCTTCCTTCAGACTTCTCTCCCGCCCATCATTCCTTCTCCTCCAATGACAGGCCTTACATTTAGACGGAGAGTATTAGTTTGCGTTTCCTTATGCAGTACAACCTGTCCTCAAACTCAAAATCCCTCTGCCTGCTTCCCAAGGACTGGGATCACAGTGTAGGCTTTGTTTTCTGAAGGCCTAAACAAAGGTTGTGGGAAAGGTTTGCATAGCATGCTTAACTCCAGAGTGACTGACCCTTGGCCAGGAGTCTATTTCCCTAAGAGTAACTATGTTCTGCTGCCTGGGCCCATCACTGACTCCCTGATGGTTGGAGGGAGTGTCCCAACCTTTAAGGCAAGTCATAGCCACAATGTGACCAGCTCACCCTGACTCACAGCTCAGAAGACTGGCCCTTAACCCACACACCAGTATTAGGATCAAGGCTGGGAATGTAGTACTATGAACCCCTTGCACATCTTAAGGGTGATGTTGATTTCCAGCCTTGTGTAGTAGTTGTCCCCTAGTGCCCTCTGTCTCCATCTAGCATATGCTTCAACACAGACTAAACCTTTTGGCTCTGTCTAAAGAATAGAAAACGGGGTGGTCAATTTAGCTCCGTGAGTAAAGGCACCTGCTGCCAAACATGAGCCCTGAGTTCGATTCCCGGGACCCAGTAGGAGAGAACCAAATCTCTCACAAGTCACTCTCGGTCCCCCTACCCTGTGTGTGTACACACACATATAAATAAATGAATGTACTTACAGTTTAAAAACAAAGTCTGCCGATGACTGTCAGATAGATGTAGGCTGTGGCACCGGGGGCCACGTACTTTCTTTCTTGAGGTTCCTGCTCATGGGAACACTAACTGCCTGGTTGCTGGCCACCCAAGGGAGGCCCTATGGAAAGGAGTTGATATCTCCACTAACAGCAAAGAGAGCCCAAGGTGAGCCTGGAAACAGGTCACCAGAACCAAGCCTTGAGAAGCCTGTAACTGTGGTTGGTATCTTGGTTACAGCCTAGAGATCAGAAGCAGAGTCAGGGCCAGAAGCCGAGCCACAGGCAGCCATCTGGCTGTACCCGTCCCAGCCCACAGAGATTACATCACAGCAAAGGTGGTGATTTCTTCTGCTTATGATCGTTTTGTTTTATTTTTATTGCATCTGCTTGTTTGTATGCTATGCGTGTATATGTGTTTGCATATTTGCAGGCATACATGTATGAAAGTGTGTGTGCTTGTGTAGGCCAGAGGTTGACTTCACATCTTCAATCAGCTTTCCGCTCCATCTCCTGAGTCAGGACTCTCACTGAGCCCAATCATTCCTGCTGGCTTTTATGTGGGTGCTGGTGATGTGAACTCTGGTCTTCATGCTTGCAGAGCAAGTATTTAGCCACTGAGTCATCTCCAGTCCCTCCTCGGTTGTGCTTGAGATAAGACTTTGGTATGTTGCCTCAGACTCTTGGACTCAAGCGATCTTTTCATCCCAGTCTTCCAAGCAGCCAGAAATACAAGCATGGGTTACCAACCTAGGCTTAATAACAGTAAGTGTAGTGGTAATTCTCCTTTCATCCCAGCACTAGGCGGGCAGAAGCAAGTGGATCTTTGTGAGATCAAGGCCAACCTGGTTTTTTAAAAAAAAAAAAAAAAAAAAAGGTGATATTTAATCCAGGCATCACAGACACACTGTCCAAGCTCAGAACATTTTCAGTTCATTGTATTTTTTAATATTTACTTATGTGTGGAATGCACATGATCTCTCCTGTATTCTTATGGATGTTAGAGGCCAACTAGTACAGAGGCCATCTTGTAGGAGTGGGCTCTCTTCACTATGAGGAGTGGAGGGAATCGAACTCAAGTCTTCAGGGTTTGCCAGTACGGCCTTTACCTGTTATACCATCTCATCAGGCCTGAGCAGGTTTTTACAAATCCATATTGGTGCTGTGTGCAACAAAGTGGTGATGGCTGCCCGGTGGGTTGAGAATTAGATAAGACTGAGGGAGCCTCTCCAACTTCCTTATTTTTTGCTAATTACATAGCAATAAAACTTGGGAGGAGGAAAAAGGCTGAATATTTTCACTTGCTATGTGCATTCCAGAGCTGCCTGGATTATGCTTCCTGGGTGTGTGTATTCCTTCTGGGTCCCACCTTAGTTATAATTGCGACACTTTATAGCAATTTTATTGTTTATAAATTCTTTCCCGGTTTGTTCCTTGAGCAATGGATATTATCTCCATTTTACAACTGCGGTTTGGAGACAAGAGGCGATTTGCCCACCCCACGCTGCTCCTACAAGATTTGATAAAAAGGACTCTGAGTTTGAGGGGCCATTACTCAAACAACTGTTACAGATGCGGCTTGCTGCAGGTTGTTCCAGACGACTGATGCTAACCATGAAGTGTGTCGGGCACCTCCACGACTCAGTGCAGCGTTAGTCATTCAGCAAACACCATCTCCTTTCCTCCGCATAGCTAGCTATCTCTGAGGTAGGAGGGTGTCGTGATTTCCTTCCATACATAAGGAAGCTGGCACAGACGGGGAATGAGGCTTACCTAGGGTGGAAGAGAAGGTGCTGGAATGTCAAACCCAGGTGTGGCTGGTCCCAGAGGTACTGGTGCCCGTGTGCACATACTTCCGGGGTACAACGGGAGAGAGACCAAAGCGGCCTGGCGCCCACTAGTACTTCTCAGCCTAGTCCCCGGGAACTAAAGATATTGGAGGAAAGGGGTCTTTCCTGGAGTTGTAGCTACCTAGGAGTGGAGTGGGGACTTGGGGAAGGTGGGAATTTCCATTAATTGGCAACAAAGGGCCCCTAGGACAAAAATCTCCTCAGGTGTCTCTTGGTCACACTATGCACTTACCTACAGGCACATTCAGCCTTCCAATACATTGCCTGCCATGTTCCCCTCAGATTGCCACCAAAAATGAATCCTACCTCATTTGACCAACCCCACTCAGTCACAGCAACACAAACCAGTGCTCTGAATGCATGCGTGTTTGTATACCACACGTCTTCCTGGGGCTTGAGGAGGTCAGAATAGGCCATCCGATCCCCTAGAACTGGAATTATAGATGGTTTAGGCTGTCACATGGATGCTGGGAATAGAAAGGGCAGCCAGTGAGTTCTCTTAACCACCTGAGCCACCTTCCCAACCCCTATTCCCAGCTCTTATAAGCAGGTGCTCTGGTGTCCTGCCCTGCCCCCCAGCCAAAGCAGCTGAGTCAGGATTTGTACCTTAAAGATCCCTAGCTGACTTGTATGCACAATTCATTAACAATGCTTGGTTGGTGACTGTTGGGTCCCCTCAGGGAAATCTCATGCTTCTGAAGGTTTTGTGAGGAGAGTCACGGTCTACCTTTGTCCCAAAGTATCTGCTGAGGGATGTGCATGGGACACCCAGCCTCAGAAGATGGAGATAGCATTTGATAGCATTTGCCCAGAGTGAAGGGCAGATTTGCCTGTGACCTGTTATAAAAAATTCCTGCTGCTCAGGTCAGAGTGTCCTTTCCCTGACAGTCTCTCATGGCCCAGGGCTACATGGAAGTTCTTACCATCTCCTACCATAGGGGAACCTGCAGACACAGACTCCAGCAACTGCCATGGTTGTGCTGGGTCCACTAACCTTCCCATCAAATGTTTGGAGTCTCTGGCTGGTATTCTGAAATGACGGCACACTGTGCTAGCTACTGTTCTCAGGACTGGGCCAACTGCCGATAGTGGGGAGAGATGAATGGTCTCTCTCTCTCTCTCTCTCTCTCTCTCTCTCTCTCTCTCTCTCTCTCTCTCTCTCTCTCATTGGAACTCCAGCCCATGGGATAGAACCACTAACATTGAGGGCACAACTTGTCCACTCAGTTAATCCTTTCTTGACATGCCCTCACAGATACACCCAAAGATGTGCCCCATCAGTCCCTGGGTGCTTCTTTTATTTGTTGTTTGTTTGTTTCTAGACATGGTCTCCTGAGCCCAGGTTGGCCTCATGAGCTGGGATTACAGCCACACTACCATGCCCATTTTACAAGGTAACAGGGATCACACCCAAGAGGTTCACACATGTTAGGCAAGCACTTTATCAACCAAGCCATATCTCCAGCCCGCCCTGGGTGTTTCTTAATCTAATCAACCTAACAAAATTAAGTACCACAAGCTCTCAGCTTGAAAAAGGAATAAAAATACAGGCTCTTCTCAAGAAATATCTTCACAAGCTTCACATGCTAAATAGAAAAATGAAGCTATTGGCCTGGAATGCTGGCACATGCCTTTGATCCCAGAACTCAGGAGGCAGGGGCAGGCAGATCTCTGTAGGTTCAAGGCCAGCTTGATCTGCATAGTGAATTCCAGGACATACAGAGCTACATAGGGAGATCTTGTTTTCAAAAAACCAAAACAAAGCAGGTGTCTTGTGGTGGCCCATGAGTTTTAATTCAGTACACAGAAGGCAGAGGCAGCCTCGGAGTTTAAGCCTAGTCTACATCGTGAGTTCCAGGACAGCCAGGACTACACAGAGAAACCCTGTCTAGAAAAAAAGGAAAAGGAGGAAGAAGAGGAGGAGGAGGAAGAAGAGGAAGAGGAGGAGAAGAGGAGGAAAAAAAGAAAGAAAGAAAATATAGCTTTCTTGTTGCTTGTTTTGCTGTGGTGCACATCTATAATCCCAGCATTCAGCAGACCAAGGCAAGAGGATCATGAGTTTGTAAAACTCTACTTAAGGGGTTGGGGATTTAGCTCAGTGGTAGAGCGCTTGCCTAGCAAGCGCAAGGCCCTGGGTTCGGTCCCCAGTTCCGAGAAAAAAAAAAACAAAAAAACTCTAATTAATTTGAGGGAATTAACTACACCTGTTGTCCATCCTTCCTTCTATTTTTTTCTATTAATAAAGTTAATGGTTGATGTGCATATATTGTGTTTAAATGGCTCTGTTAAAAACACAGGGGGTGGGGCTGGAGAGATGGCTCACTTAAGAGTGATTGCTGCTTTTCCAGAGGCCTAAAGTTCTGTTCCCAGTGCCTATGTTGGGCAGCTCACAACTGCTCCTGGGGACCCAATGCCTTCTTCTGGAATCTCTGCATGTACACACAGAGTCTTATACACATACGGATAAATGCATTTTAAAAATATAATGTAAAACACAGGGAGCTGGGGAGATGTAAGTCTGTAACATGTGGTAAAGCTGACTGAGTGGCACACATCTGTGATCCCAGCACTCAGGAGGCAGTGGATGTCTGAGTTGAATGGCCAGCCTGGTCTACATAGGGAATTTCAGACAGCCAAGGGTCATCCTCAGCTACATAGTAAGTAAGTTCAAGGCCAGCCTGGACTACTGGATACCTTGCCTCAACTAACCAAATAACGAACGAATAGCCAGGTGACAACAACAACAAAAAACATGACACGATCCTATCCCCAAACCACCAAACTCACGCCACACTTGAAGGTGCTTCATTTCATCGCATGGACTCCTCCATCCCCCTCGCTTCTGAACGTTTCATTGGTTTCCTGTTTTTCTGGCTATTCTAAACAAGTCTGCAGTGAATATCCTTATATGCACATTTTACTGAAAATTTCCAGTGCTTTGGATACATTCTTGGGAGTAAAATTACAAGCCAGAAGATAACTAAAGCAAACACTTTACACAGCTTTTAACTCATTCCGGGACTGTTCGAGCCACTTTCCACAGATCAGTTCCTAGAATCCTAGCGTCATCTCTGAGGGAAGAGACCTCTTGTTCCCTCCATTTTATAGTTTGAGGGGACACAAGGTGACATAGCTGACAAGTGGCAAAGCTGGATTTTGAACTCAGAACTTCACCGCTCAGCGTCTGCTTGTTTGGACTTACCTGCCCCTCTAATGGCTTCCTGCTTTCCTGGGAGCCAAACCGGATGTAGTCCGCAAGAACTTGTCTGCCTTTGATTTCTGATCCCGCTACACTTGCAGGTGCTAGTAGAGTTTAGCATCAGCTAGAAACCAAGTCCTTGCCGGTCAGTGTCTCTTTTTTTAACTAAACACTGTCGCACAGGTTGCTCCCGCTCTGGCTCGCTTGTGGTGAAGCTCAGTGGGGAGTCTCGCTCTCAAATCAGCTCATCTTCGTGTGGCTCTTGATGATATCCTCACTCATACACATCCCTACCCTAGCTACCTTAACCCCTTCACCCTGGTTCTTTTAATGTAGTTATGCCTACCGTTTTGTTTGTTTGTTTGTTTGTTTTGTTTTTTTTGTTGTTGTTGTTTGGTTTTTTTTTTCAAAGCAACTGGATCCAAATTAATACTAAATTGGAGCAAGCGAGTTCATGAAGCTAACGTTTCAGGACTGCCTTTGCTCTTTGAGAACTATTTGGGGAGGGAGCGGGTGGTACTGGGAATGTCCTATTAATTTCCTTTGCCTGGCTTAATTGTCTAAACAAAGCACTTTTGCAACATAGGAGGAGAGTCATTTGTCACTGGCAGCAATTGGCATGGCATAGCCAAGACCCCCAACAGCCCCCAAACTCATTCCAAGCAAGCAGCTTGCAAAAGGGAATAGAAACTTTTCACTCACACTCCATGTTAATCCATGTCCTGGAGAGGCTTAACACCGTGTTCACACTGCCACCATTTAGAAGCAATGTGTTCCCTTGCCTAAGCAGGCATTAGGCCTTGAGTTCAACCCTCAGCACTGCAAAAAAGAAAACAGAGCCACAAAACACTTATGTCTATTGTTCTATTGCTGTGAAGAGACACCATGTCCAAGGCAACTTATAAAAGAAAACCTTTACCTGGGGGCTTGCTTACAGTTTCGGCGGTGAGTCCATGACCATCTTGGCAGGGAGCGTGGTGGCAGGCAGGCAAGCATGGTGCTGGAGCAGTAGCTGAGAACTTACATCTTATCAGCAAGTTGGTAAGCTAACTGGGAATCTTCTGGGCTTTTAAAATCATGAAGCCCACCTCCGATGACACGCCTCCTCCAACAAGGCCACACCCACTAATCCTTATCAAACAGTTCCACCTGCTGGGGACCAAGCATTGAAGCATATGAGCCTATAGGGGGTACTCTCATTCAAACAGCTAGTATAAATGACTCATGTTGCAAGCTAGTCTGGAACTCCTGTGTGTGATTCTCCTCCTCCCCATTGCTGTGCTACCGTCCTCTGTCCCATGAACCTTCTAAAAAAGATTGTTTTATTAAAACTGGGCATGCTGGCACACACCTCTAATTCCGGCACTCCGGAGGTAGAGGCAGGTGGATCTCTGTGATTTAGAGGCCAGCCTGGTCTACAGAGCAAGTTTGAGAATAGCTAAGGTATACAGAGAAACATGTCCCCAGAAAACAAAACAAAAAAGGTTCTTTTATTAATATGTATGTGTATATGTACATGAGTTCGTGCAGGCCACCATGTGTGCGCAGGCGCCCATGATGGCTAAAGCCTGTTGGCATCACTGGAACTAGAGTCACATGCAGGTGTTACCATCTGATATGAGAATTGGGAACCAAATTCAGGTCCTCTGCAAGCATTGTAAGTGCTCTTAACTGCTGAGCCATCTCTCCAGCCCCTAAAACACAAATCTTTACAGACTGGAGAGAGGGCTCAGCAGTTAAGAGCACTTGCCGCTCTTGCAGAGGACCTGGAATCGATTCCTAGCACCCACATGGTGAGTCACAACTTTCCACAGATTCAGTTCTGGGGGCTACGATGGCCTCTTCTGACCTCCAAGGACACTGAGCATGAACACAACATACATACATGCTGGCAAAATACTATGTAAGATAAAATGAATAAATCTAAAAAAATTTAAGTAAAAAGATTTGTGGTGTGTGTGTGTGTGTGTGTGTGTGTGTGTGTGTGTGTCCATTTAAGCTTGGGTACTGGGATCCAAATCTGGTCCTCAGAGCAGCAAGCTCTTTTGAGCACTCAGCCATCTCCCAGGCCCCTGTCACTCTTATTCCTATATTCAATAATCAAGATCTCTCCATCAAAAGTACAGTTGTACAGTGGCGGTTTATCCCTGGGGAGTTTCTAATTTTACTAATACTTCAAGCAGGATAGAAAGACAAGGATAATTATGTGAACACGGAGAAGTGGTGTCTTTGTGCCCCCGAGTCTGAGGCCTCTCACCAGCTGAGCATTGGGAATTCTAGCACAGTTAAGACCATTTGCTGTGAAGGCTTCACTGTGAAGCCCAGGCCGCCCTTAGCTCAAATCCTGCTTTAGCCAAGGTGTGCACACTATGCCTGGTCACAACTGGTTCTTCTCACTAAACAGCTCTGGCTGGCCTGGAACTTGCTATGTAGACCAGGCTATCCTAGAACTCATAGAGCTCTGTCTCCCAAGTGCTGTTTCTAAAGATGTGGGCCGCCATGCCTGGTTCACAACTGATTCTTACTTATCGCCATTCTGAGACCTTGATCTATTTAATCCTCATTCAACGACCTGTGCTAGTAAAGTCTTAAAGGTATTCCAAGGGTCACATCAATAAGGGCAGTTTTACTCCTTTTTATGCCAATCTTTTCTTTTTCTTCATTTTCTTCTCTCTCTCTCTCTCTCTCTCTCTCTCTCTCTCTCTCTCTCTCTCTCTCTCTGTTTGGTTTGGTTTTTAAGACAGGGTTTCTCTGTGTAGGCCTGACTGTCTTGAAATTCTGTAGACCAGGCTGACCTCAAACTAGGAGATCTGCCTGCCTCTGCTTCCCCAGTGCGGGATAACACATGCCTGGAACTCACAGAGACCAGCCTGCCTCTGCCTTGGAAGTGCTGAGATCATCATACCAAGCTATTTTAATTTTCTTATCTCATTGGCGAAGACCTTTAGACAATGAAGCAAATGTCATCATTGCTTTACTTCCAATTTTAAGATTTATTTCTAGAAGCACAGTCTGAGGAAAAATTTTAATAGCTTAGCACGTGTGAGGCCCTGAGTTCAATTCCCTGCACTTAAAATAGGAGAGACCAGAAAAAGAACCATAAGAAGGATACTTTGCATTCCCGAACATTTGTTTCTGAGTCATCCCCAAAGGCAAATAGATAAGCAAGGCACACAGCCTTTCTTTTTATCAGGGCAGGGATGTGGCCAGAGGCCTCCATGCTCTATGTCCTTTATTATGTACTTATTTGTGTGTGTGTGTGTGCGTGTGTGTGTGCATGTGTGTGTATGTATGTATGTGTGAGCATATGTGTACATGTGTGTGTATGTATGTATGTGTGAGCATGTGCATGTATGTGTATCTGTATGTATCTCTGCGTGTGCATGTGTGTATGTATATATGTGTATATATGTGTTTGTACATGTGTGTGTATGTATGTGTGAGTATGTGCCTGTTTGTATGTCTGTATGTGTGTCTGTATCTATGTGTATCTATGTGTGTCTATTGTGTCTGTGTGTGCATGTGTGTATGTATATATGTGTGTATATATATATATATACATGTGTAATACATGTTTATGTGTGTGCCTGTATTTGTCTCTCTGTGTGTGTCTGTGTGCGCGTGTGTATAGAGGCCAGAGGTTGACATTGGGTGTCTTTCTCAGTCAGTTCCCCATCTTGTTTTTGAGGCAGGGTCTCTCCCCGAGCTCACCAATTCCCTGGCCAAGCTCTAGGTGTCCTGCTTGACACCTGGAGGGAGGATTCTTGATGTGGGCACCACTGCACCTAACTTTTCACATGGTGCTGGGGAGCTCCTCACATGTGTACAGCAAACAATTTACCAACCCGCCTCCCTAACCTGTGCCGTTTTTTGAGGCAGAGCCTGGAGCTGGCTGTCTAGTCCAGGCCAAGCCTGAACTCAAGAGCCTCCTGCCTCAACCTCACAAGAGATGGAATTATAGGCTTAAAGGGCCTTCCTTCATTTCAATCTTTCCTATCACAGAAAATGCTACCCCCAAATCTGGTACTAAAGTGTGGCTGGAGGAGATGGAGAAGCCAAGCAGGATGACCTTCCTGACCATCCTGCCCCTCCCCTGAAACAGGTTATGAAACTCTGGACCTCCTTCCCTTCACCTCTGGCCCAAGGAAAACCATAAAACCAAGGCAGAGCCTGGAATCCCAGCACTTGGGAGGCAGAGTTAGAAATATCCCTGTAAGTTCAATGCTAGCCTGGGCCACATCTGAAAACCCTGTCTTAGAAAACCAAACTGACGAAACCCTAGGAAGTCCCTCTCTGACCTCTCTCCCTTTAAGCCCTTCTTGAGACAAGCATCCTTCCCTAAACTCCTAGGAAGGAATGCCACATAGGAGGCCAAGCGCCTCCCCGCCCCTGGTACATTTAGAGGGCACTGAGACAGGGTTGTCATTATGTAAGTCTGCTAGCCTTAAAGTCGGCGTCTTCCTACTCCACCATTCAGATGCAGGCCAAAAGGTGCAGCGACCCTTCGGGTTTTTCCCTGCCAGCCTCCATATCCCAGAAAGTGTGCACTACAGCAATCTGCGTGTTTTCCTCTTGTTAAGCTATCATCTTTCACTCCGGGGCTCAGCCATGACCCCTGGGACAGGTGAGAGGAAGTTGCCACTTTTATTTCTTTGTAGGACTTTCCTTCATTGGATTGTGTGAATCTTTAAAGAGTCAATGGTGTCTCTGTCTCTACAGAGATGTTGGCAAGTGAGGAGGATGTGTCAATTCAAGGCAGCCTTGTCCGAGTCCTGTCCCTGACACTCCATCAGATGGTTGTCCTATGGTTGGAGCCTCCAGGCTCCGTGGTAGGTCCTACTTTTTTGTTTGTTGTCCAGTGCCTGCCGGAATTTCCAGCCCAGAGCCATGGACCTCAAGAAAAGCCAGATGGATCTGAGCAAGGCATTCACGTCTCCTGTAAGGAGGCAGTTCGAAAGGTGATGTGGAGAGAGGTAACCTGACACCCGAGGTCACCGTCACCTTTCCAGGAGGATCAATATTAGAAAAGAGTACACATCCACTCTGGAATCATATTCCTTTATGAAGTGTGCCCGGTGACCCCAGAGACTGCCTTCTCACTTTCATATTAACAGTCAAATAAAAGCACATACACCGGGGTGTGCTGGTGCATGCCTGCAATCCCGAGGAATTCAAGGCCATCCTTGGCTGCAAGTTTGAAGCTAGCCTGGGCTGTAGCCAGTCTCAAACAAGTAAAAATGTGTCAATTTATTACTTTTTTTCAAGAGGCAGAGGCTGCCGATGTAGCTGTGGGGTAGACTGCTGGCCAGGCAATAAACAGGGCTCCTGGGGAGTAGGGGTGTCATGACAGGGGCCCTGGGGGGATCACAATGACAGGGCTCCTGGGGAGTAGGGGTGTCACAATGAGCTGCCATGTTTTTGTTTTTGTTTTTTTCCCGGAGCTGGGGACCGAACCCAGGGCCTTGCGCTTGCTAGGCAAGCGCTCTACCACTGAGCTAAATCCCCAACCCCCGTTTTGTTTTTTTTTTTTCCTCATTTTCCCATCCTTTTGAGTCTGAGGCCAGCCCAGTCTACAGAGTAAGTTCTAGCCCAGGCAGGGCTGCATAGTGAGACCCTGCTTATGAAACAACAAACAAAGAAATGCACTCCCGGGCTTTATGTTTTAGATCATTTATTATTAAACGGAGAAGTCACAAAGCAAAAGTGAAATGGGACACAAATCAAAGATGATTTTAAAACATTTTTTTGGTGTGTGTCAAATATTTTTCTAAGTTTAAAAAGGAGGAAAAGTGACAAACGAAAGATACTTTGTTCAAATGAAGTCTTTTTCAGACATTGGAAAGGAAAACCACCCGTCTTTAGAAACCTACATCATGGCCCACAGCCCTTACTTAAGAGATGGCGGTGAAAGCTTCCCGATGAACACACAGCCAGTCTCTCACCTGCACACTCAGGAATGTCAGGTGAGTGGGTTTCACAAACCTCCCTTTGCACTTGGCCAACCATCAGGATTCTACTCTGGGCTGGTGACACCACCACCAGGGTGCTCCGGGATGCCAGCGCCCAGCTTCCCGGCCCAGCTTTTGAGGCACGTTTGGAGAATCAGAGAAGATTCAAAACAGCTACACAGGGCTGGCTCCTAGCTCATAACCTAACGGCATAAAATCCTGCCTCTCCATCCACACCAGACATCCACGGTCGCTTGCTTCTACTTACTGATACGGTTCTGCCTCCATCCCTATCTAGAATGTTCTGCCTGAACTTAACACCATCCCTCTAAGACTAAAACAAGGAAAGAATTTTTTTCTTAAGGACACCTTTACAACCCTGCTGCATTTGGAGACAACGGAGACAGCATTTTCTCCTGACACGCTGGCCATGGCATCATTCTGAGCTCAAGCAAGTGTCTCCAAAGGGGCAGAGCAAAGCCATAGCGACTTTCCTAATTTAGAAATTGTATTTGCAACAAAAAAAAAAGGGGGGGGGATTATATTTGCCGCTCCCGTGACATTATGAAGTCAGATAGAAAATCCATTTTGCCAACAAATGCTTTTCTAAAGCCGGGTAGCATTGGTTGCTCTGAGTTTTACCGAGGAGCTTGGAGGATCCCAGTGGGTCCCCTGTACCCACTGTGGACCATGACGCCAGCAACCTCTGTGCCCAGAGGGATGAGTTGAAAAGTACAACAGACTTTGTCGTCTGCGGGGGACACACACGGACTAGTAGGTAATGTGGCTCTAGACAGCGCCACAGTCTTTAAACAGAAGTGATTATCTTCGCTGCACCTGCTTTGCATGATAACAAGTCTTTACTGTGGCTTCAGGGGAGCCAGCGCGCTCTCAACTCTGCTCTTTGGACAGATGGAAGCTATCCACAGAGACGCCGAGATACAAGAGACAGCAGAGCCTTTGAAACCAACCCGCCATGATTTGGAATATTCAAAGGAAATGTGCACGACTTGTTCTTTCCAATGCTGGAAGAAAACTCCGTTTGCCACTTTCTTTACTCCAGCACTGTGGGGCCTGGCAGGGGATTCTAAGAAGCAAGGGCTAGGCCCGGGGTAGGGGCAGGGGGGCGGGGGACAGGTTGGTGCACGGCGCCTTCTTGCCCAGCGCCGCCCTTGCTGCTGTAGCTGGCTCAGCTGGACTCTGGAAGTTGGCTGGGAAACACCTTTGATTCATACCTGACTTCACAAGTCTCTTCTGTGTATGCAGTGGCACAAGAGAAATGTCTCTCATCACCACGGTGGCAAGGCTGTGGAGTCTCCTTGTCATTCTCTACTTGCGAATCCGTCTTAGCTTCACCTGGGTAGTAAGCCACAGTCCTTGCTTTTTTGGGTTAAACCCCGTTCCTCCCAGTTTCGACACTATCAGAGTCCGAAGAATAAGTCCATCATTTAGTCATGATGATCTGAGTCACATTCAAATCTGCTTCCTTCTCTCGGCAGCCGGGCTCAGGCACGGTGGCCCACAGTGGAAACCCTTTCCATTCAGCCCCCAGAGCATGTTTTTCCAAAGCATTCTTCCAGAATGCCGTTCTTCTTAAAAAAGAGCCCTCTGCTGCATTTTGCCTCAAGAAAAAAAAAAAAAAAAAAGGAAAGTATTTCAAAACCCCCAAATACCTATGAGCAGAGTTACACAAGCCCGGGGAGACGTTAACCAGATGCCAAGCAGGCTCGGGCTGCACCAGAGCCTAGCCCTGAAACCAACCTTCAGGAACCAGACAGCTGATTACCTGACCAACAAAAGCGGAATGGGCAGAGAGTTTATGTTTTAAAGGCATCTCCTTTTGTGGTTTTGTTGTTGTTGTTGTTGTTGTTTTTCTCCCCTAATATTATGAAAAAGGTTTTCTTTTGATAAATCTAAGAGCTTGGGTTATCAGGAAAAACAAACAGAAGCAGAAACAAAAAGTGGCCCAGACCAGATTGAGCCCACGTGGGCATCGCAGGTTAATGCGCTCCCCACCCCCCTAGCGATTAACATAGGCGCGGCTGAACTTTCTGAGCTCACCCTCTCCATCCCAGAGATTTTCCCACTTTGTTCATCAGAAAATGGAGGACGCGCTCACCTCAGCCTGCCCGATACCACTGTCCTTTTGTTCTGCTTCTCTTTCTATTTTCTCATCAACTTGAGACTTTGGGAAACTGCATCAACTAACCAGAACACGCATGCACACACATGCACACACACACACACACACACACACACACACACACACACACACACACACACTTCTTTTTTAAAAATTATCTGGAAAAAAGTTCAAACAAAGCTGAATTTCTCTATTATTATAAGATGGAGTGATTTTTTTTTTTTTTTTTTTTTTATACATCTTCCCTGGCTAGGCTTAGAGGTATCTCAGGTTAGACTCCCCTGGGGCTGGGGCAATGTGCAACAGCAATGCTACCCAGCTTGTCCAGGGTGGTCTGGGGACCAGGGCAGTGTATGAACAGCCGGTCCGACCTCAAGCTAGCTGAGTCAGCATTCATCCGACAGCCCATCGCTACCCAGGAACTCCGTGGCCTCCAGTTCCACACTGGATAGAAACCTCCTCAGTTTCTTGTGGCAGTTGTAATCCAGAGTGGTGGTGTAGACGGTCTTGGGGTACTTGGGGTAGACGATGGTGGTGCTGAGGAAGCGCGCAGGCTTGTGGCGAGGCTCGAAGCGCACTTCGGCCTTATAGTTTCGCCAAGTGCAATTGGGGATACAGGTGACTGTCTGGCTGCAGGAAGCCACCACCAGGCCCAGGGGCATCTGCACATCATCGATGAAATGCCGCTCAGAGTCGTACTTGACTGAGGAGGTATACCTGTGGGGAGACACAAGCCAGCATGACGCCATCCTCGGAGTTAAGAGCTTGAGGTCCCAAGTGTGACCTCTCATCTCTCCTGGGGTGCAAACATTGACCTTGGCTGCAACAGGGAGAAGCAGCAGAGTCTATGGGAGTCTGTTTTGAGAGGCATAGACTCCAATCACTTTTGTCACGGGACCTAACTGGATCTTCCCATAGACCCTGGAAGAAGAAAGCAAGATGCAGAGAAGAGGGTCATAGCATCCCTGAGTGATAGATGGGATGGATGGATGGATGGATGGATGGATGGATGGATGGAGTGACAGACAGATTTGATAGAGCCCATGGGTTTGAGTGCTAAGCAGGAACTCTAACCCCAAACTAACTCCATAGGCCTTAGCTGGGTCTTAAAAGCAGCACACAGGCTTCCAAAGTTTACCATGAGCTCACCAGTTCCACAGCGACTGAATCCCGACCTAACTTGCCTACGCCTCTGTAAAAGGTGCCTGGCAACAGAAGGCGAAATGCCTACTCGCAGCTGGCACTGTTGGGGTAATTAAATCACACACAGCACAAAGACATTTTGGTCAATGACTGGCTACATATATGACAGTGGTCCTATAAGATGACATCGTCCAGTGACTTAGCAGCTTCTTTTTTTTTTTTTTTTTTTTGGTTCTTTTTTTCGGAGCTGGGGACCGAACCCACGGCCTTGCGCTTTCTAGGGAAGGGCTCTACCCCTAAGCGAAATCCCCAGCCCCGACTTAGCAGCTTCTTAATATGTGCAGTTGCATGTCAACATGTTCAAGTGCATTGGTTACATGTTTTGTTTTTGATGGCTTGATACAAGCTAGAGTCATCTGAGAAGCAGGAACTTCAACTGAGAAAATGGCCCTATCAGTTTAGTTCATGGGCAATTGTGCAGAGCATTGTCTTGATTCGATGATTAATGTGGAAGGGTGCAGCCCACTGTGGGCGGTGCCATCCCTGATTGGTCCCAGGGTGTGTAGAAAGCAAATTGAGCAAGCATGGAGGGGCAAGTCCGTGAGCAGCGGTCCTTCATGGTCCCTGCCTCTAGGTTCCTTTCCTGCCTTGACTTCACGATGTGAGCTGGAATAAACCCTCTTGCCACAAATTACTTTTGGTCGTGGTGCACACACAGCAACAGAAACCGAGCTGAGACACCATGTGGTGACATCACTGTTCTCTGAATAGATCTATTCTAAGCAGAGCTGTATCGATCACAGAACGAGGTGGAGTCGGCTGCTGTGTGGGGCTCCATGACCAGCCAGCTCTTGAATGAGAGGAGAAAGAATTCCAGACCTGCTAAGTGCTGCTTCTAGACGTTTGGCTATAACCACGGTCTCAGTGCTCGGCCTACCTCAACTATGGTTTGGGAAGCTCCCAACTCTGGGAGACCCAGAGACCTGTCACTGAAAACCAACTACAACCCCAACCCTAATGCCATTTGCATCCCACAGTTGTGTCGTCATCGTCATCGTCGTCATTGTCATCATCATCACCGTCGTTGTTGTGGTTGTCTTTGTCATCATCAACATTTTATTATTTTAGAACAAGGTCTTGCAAAGTAGGCCAGCCTAACCTAGAGGTCCTCGTGCTCCTGCCTGAACCTCCCGAGTGCTGGCTGGGACTGCAGGTATACACCACCGTTCACGACTGAGGGGGCTAATGTGTTCTGAAAGCATCGCAGTGATGACTTGGACACATTGATATTACAGCTTCACAGGTATCAGCATCCCTACAAGCATCACATGTGTGTGAACCAGCTTTGTTTCTCTCCTCCCCGGAGTCACGAGACTGATGGGAGCGAATGTCACAAAGTCATGTCCCAGTTTTGTCAGAAATACAAGCTCCAGGGGAATAAAAGCCTAACCTGCTCACCTCTAAATGGCTGAACCTCCCTCTGTTCCTTATCAAAGGCCCCTTTGTGTTCCCGTAACTGAAACTGCGGCTACAAAATCCCCACTCACCAAAAGTAAAATTCCTTCCCCTAAAAAGACAGCTCTTTGCTGGAATGTCTCCATGACTCTCTGCCCCTGATAATCCTGGGTGAGATCATTCCCAGAGGACTTGCCCAGGGTCACCACAAGAGACAGGATCATAACACCTTGATGGGATGGGGTGGGATAGAGGGATGCGTGGCTTCTAGAAAGAAGAATTAATATTCCACAGAACCTTTAGCTCCTCGTGGCATGGGATATGAAATGCGCAAAGCACACAGCAGAACTTTAATCACAAGATCTCACTTAAAAAGAATCTACATCGGGTGTAGTGCTGTACACCTGTAATCCCAACACTCAGGAGGCCGAGAAAGAAATCGCATCCTTAGCTCGAAGTCGGCCTGAGGTACATAGTGAATGCTAGGCCAGCTAACCAGACACTGCAAGATCCCATCCCAAACTTTAACTGGCTATGCAAATACATGGAGTTCCTATATATTTAACTAGTTAGAGTATAAGAAAATAAGTCAAACTATTAATAGTCTTCAGTGCATTTTCATAATTAGCCTTTTAAAACCAACGAGCAGCTATACTTGGATTTTTTTTTTTTAACGTTTTAAGAAATAGTAACAGGTCAGTATACTCACTTTATTTCCTTTGGTGGTAGGGGGTCAAACTCGACTCCTTCGCCGAAGGACAGGGGACAGAGTCGTGGTGAGCAGATGGCAGCCAGTGAGTGGCTCAGAGATGCTGGGTTCTTCCAGGAGAGAGAAGAGAAGGGATAGAGCTATGAATGACCCGCCTCGTGGTGACCACAATCGGGCCCTACATAGGGCTGGTCCATGGCTTGGAAAGAGCATTAGACAGGGGACCCGAAGGTCAGGGTTCAAATCCCAGATCAGCCCTGCACCCCTCCCTACTTCTCAGTGACGGGCATTGCACTCATGTGCACAGTAGGCACTGTGCATTCATGTGCACAGTAGGCACCGTCCATCCTAAATGTGCTCTGTGCTCGGTAGAGTTGTGTCACATGACCTTATCTGCATGCTGAGGAAGGGGTGCCCCCCTTCCCATCACTGAAGGTTTGTGAAAGGCAGAAGAGGAAGCTGACCAGATCATGTCCACATCTGTGGCGAGAAAGCCCCACAACTCAACTCTTCAGAACCCTCAGTTTTGTAGAGCCCTCCCCTGTCCCGTGTAATTGTCCCAGCAATAGTTAGATGAAAAGCTTCGTAAAGACCCACACCTCGCTTCCCAACCTCCTTTGCCTCTGGAGTCGACAGAGTGGCAGCCATCCACGACAGAGGTCCCCCACAACTGTTAACAGTGAGCCCAGAGACGCCTTCGCTCCTTGAGGGCTTCCACTAGTCAGAAAGCTCAGTGTGTGGAGTGCAGCCTCGACTCATCTGGCAAACTCAGGTGACCCTCTCTGGTCCCCGCCTGTGCTCCAGGGCAGAGATAAACACAGTGTGGAGGGACCTTGCAGTCCTTTGTGCTCTCGGTTCTCTGAGAGCTGTCATTTTCTTTGCTTAATTTAAGAGCAGGAACTACATTTGTGCCAGGGTGTGGAAGTGGCAGTCCCGCCCCCAGGACAGAGGAGGCAAATGTTTCTAGGAGGGTGGCTCTGAGATCTTTACTGTGTTACCAGGAGAAGATGCAAAAGCCAAAAGCACAATGGGGAGCTGGGGTGCCGTTCCAGGGGTAGGATGGAGTTTAGGGAGACCCCGTTGGGGGAGGGGATACAGTTCAAACTAAAGTCAGTAGACAGAGGGAGTGCATGAGGTGTGGCCATAGAGTTCTCTCACAGTCCCAAGACAGCTTCCTGCCAGGTGTCCACCCTGCTTTCCCCTGTCCTGCCTTTGTGCCTCCATCCCTCCTCCCCAGACAGACATTCCCTGGGCATCCAGGTGTAGGAGGGAGTCGGTGTGCTACTGGGCCAGCAGCAGTGTGAAGCTAGACGCACAGGGGACACTGAGGCTGGACACCAAGTCACAGGCTCTGGAACAAGACTGAGAAAGCTCCCACAGGAGGCCGCATAGCGCAGTGTGGAGGAGGCTCCAGGACTTGGATGGGAAAGATGAGGGTCAAGGTTCGTGTCAGGTGGAGGAATGCAGGTCAGAAGCACTAGTGAGCGTCTGATCTGGGGTCAGAGCAGGAAAGATGAGAGAGACTGAAAGGCCAAGCTGAAGCAAGCTTCATTTTGGAGTGGAAGTAAGAGATGCTTTGCTGGGACAGGGTCAGTGGGTCAAGAAGGCCCCACACTAGCAAAGCTCCACCGTGCACCTTAAGCATAACACTGCGGCTGATGGCCCCAAGGGAGGGCACAGCCACAGCCATCCCTCAGTCCTACGTTGAGCTTCTACTGTAGGCAGGATGTGGCCTCTCTCTGTCTGCTCTGAACACCACCACCTGAATAAATCCCAAGGCAAAACAGACTTGGAAATTTTTCTTGCAAAGAGTTTAGAGTAAAAGAAGGAAAAGGATTAATACTTTCAAAGCCCTGGCCACCTGGAGACCGCTGATCTCATTAAGTGCGGAACACTGGCTGGGAAAGGGACCTACCAGACCCTGAAGGCTCGTGTGACTACTCAGAAGGTTCCCCCAAAGGCTGGTCCACCTTGCGCCAGGAACCCAGAGCACACCCCTCTCCCAGGTCCGGGCAAAGGGAGGCCGCTTTGGGAGCAAAGCCTCCGGGTGTGGGCCCCCGGGTGGGGAGGGCCGGGATCCCTGTCCGTGTCCCGGGAGCCCCACCCAGCCCGCCCCAGCAGGAATGTGGTCGAGCCGCAGCCTGGCAGCCTCGGGGGCCGCCACCTCGAAGGGAGGAGACCGCGGCTCGCCTCTCCCGGGGCTCCCGCGCCTCCCAGGCGATGACAATTTTCCAGCCACTGGCTCCAGCTGGCCAGGCTCTCTCGCTACGCTCCCGCCCCGGCTCCCGGCGATGGCCACGCCGTCTCGACGGGCGGGTGGCCGCACCGACAGCGAGAGCTGGGGAGTCCTCGGGGAGGGCTGCGGGTGGGCCGGGACAGGGAGAAGTCCGCGCACGAGGCAACTCACCGGGACTACGGAGGTCACCGTCGCATCGGGCTCCAGCGTCCCTGCGACCGGAGCGCGCTCCCCACCGCCGCCCGTCGCCGCTGCGAGCCCCCAGTGGCTGGGGCTAGGGCTTGGGGGCAGCCCCGAGTCCGGGCTGTCCAGGACGCCGTCTCCTTTTTTCTTCGTGTCCACGAGCTCCGGGACATCCTGCAGACTCAGTCGGCCCACCATAGCTGCACGTGTGGCGGGGCCCGGCACAGCCCGCGCGGTGTTGGAGTGCAAGAGAGGGCCGCACACGCGGGCCGGGGCCGCTGCCCTCCGGGCTGCCCTCCTTGCCCCGCCGCCGGCGCGTTGTCCGGGTGTCGCCGGCGGCCGCGCTCGCTCGAGGTCCCGCCCTCCGCCCCGCCTCGGGGGCTGGCCCAGCCACGGTGACCGCGGAGAGGCCAAGCGCCAGGGGCCGCTGCGCTCCCGCCGCGCGCCGCCCAGCTCGTCCGGGCGCCGATCTTCCCGCGACGCCCCCCGCCCCCCGCAGGCCGAGTCGCCCACTGGCAAGGCTGCGAGGCTTCGTCGGGCCCCGCACTCTGTCCCTGTGGTCCCCGGCGATCCTTTCCCCTTGCACTGTCCCCCGGCCCCCGGGAGGTGCTAATATCTCTAGATCTGGCAGCCCAGAGCTAAAACCAAGTCTCAGTCTGCAGAGGCCGGCAGGGAGGGGTGGGGGGGAGAGGACGAGCAAACAACTGGAAATTATTAATACTTAATGCGCTTCGTATGGCTCCAGCCGCCTGTTGGCTCAGCAGGGCCTGCTCTGGCTCTCACGTCTGCCCCGGAGGAGAGAGGGCCTACTCCTCCGGACTCCCGGGGGCGTCTATCACTCCCTGGCCCTGGGCTCAGCTGAACATGCTGTGGCCAGGCCAGGCAGGGAAGTTCTGAGGGTGTCACAGGCTTAGATCTCAGAGAGAGATCAGCAAGCATAGCAGCTCTCTTAGGGGTCAAGATTCCCCTAACGGAGGCCACAGTTTATTCACTCACAGGAACTGTCCCTCTGTTCCATCAGAGGGGATCCCTTCCAAAAACAAAACAAACCCGAACCCAACAACAGACAGACTGTGGACCTTCCGTCTTCCGTGGGAGCTAGTTGGGTTGGGGGTGTGCCCAAATTCAATGCTTTTTTTTTTTCTCTCATGGAGATGTCCAAGGGTCAACACCAAGTGCCATGTGCCTCACCAGAAGACTTCTCCGCTCACCTTTGCAGTCCAGTCCATAGCTTTGCAAAGACAACATTGTCCTGCTTGGGGCAGATTTGTTAAAAATATACATTCGAAGTGACTAGATCTGCCCCAAGCAAAATTCAGTCCTCCTTTCTCTCTACCCATCCCTTTCGAATACAGAGAGAGAAGGACTTGCCTTTAATCACATGATGGGTAGAAGGACGTTGCTAGGAACAGAAAGCCAGGATCATCCCTTCTACAGAGGAGACATTCTGTGGGAGGCTGTACTGGGAGGTTGTTCATTCATTCAGGGCCAGTGGGAATAGGCTACAAAGTCCACAGTGTATGGTACCGGACAAGTTTCTAATGCAAGGACATTCTGTGGTGTCACATGATCCCAACATCTGCACACCTTAGCAGAACTGGACCCCTCACAGCAGAGGAGAAACCTCTGTGCTTTCTGAGGGTGTGAAAGGTGGGCTGGTCAGACTGGAAGGCAGCAGTTGCTCCAAGGAGCTTCCTGCTTCAGGGGGCCGGAAGAGCTGGAGGCTGAGACAAAGAAAACTCAGATGCTGGGCCAGGACAACCACACCCCACCTCAGTGCAGATTGCAGTGGGGGGCAGTTTGGGAGGTGCCTGCTTTGGGACTTGCTGACTCCAGAGCCTGAGGAGCCACCCTCTGAGCACTATCCTGAATACTGATCTGCATCCTGGCAGAAGACCCATGGAGACGTCAAAGTGGCCAGCATAAGCCATAGAGTATGAAGCTGTCAGCCTTAGAGAGTTCGAGAGAATCCAAGAGGACACGTTTTGGGCACACTTCCTCACTGTCACTGGTGATCAGTAAGCAGCTGGCCCTGGATGCCAGAGAAGCTTCTGAAATCCAGGAGTAGCAGTCATCAAACTGGACACAAGGAGTAGCTGATTAACAACCTATTTGAGTTCGACCTGACCACCAAGAACTTCTCCCTACTCTTTCCATCACAGACCAAACAGGGCATCCTCCTGCCTCTGGGGACCTACCAAGCAACTCTCAAAGCATAAGTTGAGCAACCCACCAGTCCTTCCTTCCTTCCCTCCCTCCCAACCTCCCTCCTTCCTTCCTTATCTGTTTAACACCGATGTCAGCAGAAGTCAGAAGGGCTTGAAGGAGACTCAAGCACAGGACCTGTTCATGATGCAGAGGTCAAGGTGGTGACCCTCTGTCCAATGTAGAACCCCCAGAATCATCCATAAATCTCCTGCCAATAATAGTATCTGGCCAGACCTTGTCTGGGACCCTGGCATTCCTAGTTGGGAAACAGAAGTGCTCTTGGGATGAAAAAGAACCAAACCAACTGACTTGGGAGTCCCTGGAAGGGGATTTCCGATGTGACTGTGTGTGTGAACTTTGCAGCTCAGATCCTAGAGATGGGCTTTATCCTTGCAGCCTTGAGCAGTGAGCTTAGACCTAAAATGATCTGTTGGCACACACCTTTAATCCCAATGCCTGGGAGGCAGAGGCAGGCAGCTCTCTATGAGTTCAAGGCTAGCCCGGTGTACAGAGCTAGTTCCAGGACAGCCATGACTACACAGAGAAGCCTGTCTCAAAAACAACAACAACAACAACAACAACAACAACAACAACAACAAAGTTTCTGGCCTGAAATTCTAGACAGTTAGACAGTTCTCCTGCTTCAGCCCACCAATCCCAAGTACTAGGACGATGGTGTGAGTCACCACACCGAGCTTCAAACAGTGCACTTCCTAGACTTTCGGAGAGCCTTGCTCCACAAACTCTTTACCATTTTATATCAGATTCCAGATGTTTCCCCCAGGATGTTGCTCAGAATATCCTAATTAAAACTTGGGGGGAATTCCAGTCCAGTCAGGGCTACATACCAAGACCTTGTTTTAAAATAAAGAAAAACTAAAGCCAGCAGGGGAAGGAAAGAGGTACCTGATTCTCCCCTAACCTATCCTGGCCCAGTTTTGGAGAGCTTTCGTTTGAGGAACAGCTGGGCTAGCTGTAGAACCAGGAGATAAGTTAGACAAAACAAGCAAGATCCAGAGAGACCGTGGGGTCTATATAGAGATTGGCCTCATCTAAATGCTGTCCTTTCAGAAAAGGGTCATCACCCCTAGGGGCCTAGATCACAGAGACACCGTGTCCTCACAGAACTTGGCTTCCAGCCTGTGGCCTTTCCCAGCATCCCTCAGGAACAAAGGCTGCCCAACAATGGGTGCCAACCCTGCATTTTTTGTAGGGTTTGTTTTTCTCTTTTTTCTTTTTGCACTTAGTAAACTGATGCTCAGATGGGAATTAAGTCAGACAAGGGCAAAGCAAGACCCCTTATGGCTGCTGCTCATGTCTGTGAACTGGCTTGTCTTCAGCAAAGCCAGCCAATGGACTGAAACACTCTTGGC
This sequence comes from Rattus rattus, assembly GCF_011064425.1. Lineage (NCBI taxonomy): Eukaryota > Metazoa > Chordata > Mammalia > Rodentia > Muridae > Rattus > Rattus rattus. The sequence continues at coordinate 94,754,156 of NC_046162.1, forward strand.
TGTCTGCTGGCCTGTTTCCATGTCGGTGGCACCTTAGGGTCTCCAGCCTCCAGGATTCAGAGTTATTCTCTGCTCAGTAATGGAGGGGATTCACCTCACTCTCCAATCTGATCTTTTCTTTCCTTCATTTGTATTCATGTCAACCAAACGCCTTAAAAAATAGAGCTCACTTTTGTCCTCTATGTATCCGAAGATTAAAGTCCTTATTTTTAAAGGATGTTGAAAGAGATCCACCATATTTATCAAAGAAAGGAGGGGTAGGTGGTGCAGGCCAGCACCTAGGAGATGGAGACAGAGATCTCAAATTCAAGAACTGAAGGTCTGGCTGGAGAGATGACTCAGTAGTTAAGGACACTGGCTGCTCTTCCCAAGGACAGGGTTCAATTCCCAGGAAACACAGGGCAGTTCACAACTTTCTATATCTCCAGTTCCAGAGGATCCAATCCAACAGCCTCACACAGATGTACATCATGCAGGCAGACATAAATGCACATGAATATATATATGTATATATTATATATGTATATATATGTATACATACATATATATTATATGTGCATATATAAATATACATATTATTATATATGTATATATACATATACATACATACACACATATACATATACATACACACACACATATACATACATATATATATATATATATATATAATTGAAGGACGACATCCTTAACTACCTAGAGAGCTTGAGGCCAGTCTGAGCTACATGAGACCTTGTTGGATTTTGTTGTTGTTTTGTTTTTAAATTTTGTTTTCAGGGAACAGGGCCGAATGAAAAAGAAAAGCCGTGCTTTAGCCAGGAACCAGGTGCTGTGGTACACACCTATAATCCTAGCACACAGGAGACCTGAGGCTTGGCTTAGGCTATTGAGTGAGATCCTGTCTCAAAAAAAAAAAAAAAGCATGCTGTAATGGTTAGAACCCCAACCCAACTCACAGGAGTGAGGGCTCTGCTGCTGAGGCTGGGGGTGGTCTAATGACCATGAGCCAACGGGATTCACAGGGTAGCACAGAGCCAGAGGAATACACAGTGCTTGTCTGACAATGTCAGAGCTAAGCAAGCTTGAAGGACCAGTGGGCCCCTTTTCCAACCTCTTAACTGGGAGCTACCCAGACAACATTAGCCTAGAGACCAAGTGTGGCTGGTGTGTAAGTCCTTGAATGATTTTGCAAAGGGCTGGGGCATGTGGGCTCCCTGAGCCTACCTCAGTGTGTTTGTACTTCTGACTGTATCCGGCAGATTCAGACTGCACAAGGGCTTGCAAGCTGGGAAGACAGCCATGGTTAAGCGGCAGATGATCGGACTCTTGGTGCCTTGGCTGGCAGGCATGATAGAAGGACATGCTTCACTGTCCCTGAGAACAAACAGCTGGTCTGCGGGGCCAGACAGTAAAGGCAGCTTCAAAGGTCTCCAAGGTGCTTTGGGACCACAGAGGAACCAGCACTGCATGGCTGCCTGAGACAGAATAGAGAATGGAAGCCTTTAGGGACAGCCAGCTGCTCTTCTTATGACGGTTGCTTGGGGCAGAGAGATGGCTCAGGGTTTAAATCATTGGCTGCTCTTCCAGAGGTCCTGGGTTCCATTCCTAGCACCCACATGGCGGCTCACAACCCTCTGTGACTCCAGTCCTACGCAATCAGACACCGTCTTCTGGCCTGGCACCTCCAACCCAGTAGACCTCGCTGAGTATGCTTTTCTTTATTATAAACTTTCTGTTTATTTTCACATAGCTGAGGATGACCTTAAACTGAACTCCTGATTCTCCTGTCTCCAGCTGCTAAGCACCGGGATTTTAGGTGTGTCCTATCATGCCTACATTTATTGATTAATTTAACATTTTTAAGATTTATTTTATGCATTTTTCTTGTATGTATATACACTACATACTTGCCTGGTATCCTGGGGGAACAGAAGAGGGTGTCAGCTCCCTTGGAACTGGAGTTTAAAGTCCTCCAGGACTGTGGTGTTTAAAACTGAAAAGCACTTTGGAGTCAGAAGCAAAACAAGATCAATCAAAACAGCACTCTAGCCCTGTTGCATGGAGAGTCAGGCTTTCTTTCTTTCTTTTTAATATTATTTATTTATTTTTATGTATATGAGTACACTGCAGCTGTCCCCAGACACACCAGAAGAGGGCATCAGATCCCATTACAGATGGCTGTGAGCCAACACGTGGTTGCTGGGAATTGAACTCAGGACCTCTGGAAGAGCAGTCAGTGCTCTTAACCCCTGAGTCATCTCTCCAGCCCAGAGCCAGGCTTTCAAGACCTTCATCACTGCTACAGAATTGCGAGATTCTAAGTGCTCAGCTCTTATCATTTGGACCTACGATGCTGTGGAGATGAGGAGAGGTGACCAGAAAGAGGAAAAAGAACGACTTCACTTTCTTATTTATCACCTCACCACACGATATGTGGAAAGGAAGAGCACTGGGCTGGGCATGTAGCTCAGTGGGTAGTTTTGTTTGTTTAGCAAGAATGAAGCCCTGGATTTGATCCCCAGCACTGTGTGAATCTGGGCATGGAAGTGTGTACCCGTAATCCCCACACTGGGAAGGTGGAAGCAGGAGGATTAGATTTTTAAGGTCACCCTGGCTGCATCTCAAGTCTGTGGCCAGAGGGGCTGCATGTGACCCTTTCTCGGGGGAGAGAAAAAGAAAGCATGGCCCTTGATTTCATGGCTGAACCAAAGAAGCCCCAAGCAGAAGGGCCTGGGTCTTTTATGCAACAGAGCTGACTCTCTTGCGAGATGCGGCCTAGGTTGGGTCACATTTGGTCTTGTGCAATTGAGATGAAAGGGGGAACTTCTGGCTCCTGGCTTTCTACAGCTACAGCTGCAATTACATCCTCCAGCCCACGATGCCGGAAAAAACATCGTGGCCATGCGGAGGGAGGATGTGGAGACGTAGGTACCCACACACTGTCAAAGGGAGCGCTCAGCAAAACCACCTTGCAGAAGCAAGAGACAGCCAGGCAATGCCTTTTTTAAATTTTTATTTTATTTTACTTTCTGCATGTGTGTGGTGGCCAGATGTGTTCCTGGATTTCTCCATATTTCCTGAAGCAGGGTTACCTTGCTCTCAAGATTCTCTTTTCTGCCTCCTGAGAGGTAGGGTTACAGGCGCGCCTCTATCGCCCTGGCCTTTTGTATAGGTGCTTGGGGATCCTAATTCTGTTTCTCATGTTGGGAGAAAAGCATTTTACCAGCTGAAGCTTCCCCCATTCCCCCCCCCATTTTTTTTAAATTTTGAGACAGGGTCTCACTATGTAGCCCTGGCTGGCCTGGAACTCACTATGTAGACCAGGCTAGCTTTTAACCACCACAGATCTGCCTGCCTCTGAATTCCAGCTACATGATAGGCTGAGGCAGGAGGATTGGGAACTTGAAGCCTGCCTGGGTGATATAGAAAGATCAAGGTTGGGGTTGGGGATTTAGCTCAGTGGTAGAGCACTTGCCTAGCAAGCGCAGGCCCTGGGTTCAGTACCCAGCTCCGAAAAAAAAAATTAAAAAAAAAAAAAAAAAAAAGAAAGATCAAGGTTATCTGGATAAACCTCAAAATCAAAACAGGAGCCAGAGAGATGGGTCAGCAGGTAAAGATGCCCGATGTTAAACCTGGTAACTAGAGTGTGATCCACAGGTCCCACAAGGTGGGCACAGAGAGCTGATTCCTGAAAATTGTGCTCTCACCTTCACACATGTATTATGGCAGGAACACACCCCCACACTCACACCCACACACACCCACACACTCCCACTCACACCCCCACACTCCCCCACCCACACCCCCCCCCCCCCCCCCACCCCCCCCACACCCACACCCCCACACACACACACACCCCCACCCACACACACCCCCACCCAACAACAACCCCCCACCCCACCAACCACAACCCCCACCCACCCCCCACCCACCCACACCACCCACACCCACCCCCACCCACTCCACACCCACACCACACCCCACACCCCACACCACACACCACACCCCACCCTCACACCCCACACCTCCACCCCCACACCCACACACCACCCCACACCCACACTCACACCCACACCCCACACCCCACACCCACACCCAAAACCCCCACTCACCCCCACACCACACACCACCACCCCCCACACGCTCACAAACCCCCCCACACACACACACACCCCACACACCCACACCCACACCACACCACACACCCCCACACCCACACCCCCACACTCCCCCCCACCCACACTCAAACATTCACACCCCCACCTCACACCCCACACTCCACACCCCACACACCCCACACCCACACCCCCACCTCACATACCCCCTCCCCCACCCCCACACCTCACACCCCACACTCACACCCACACACTCACACACACCCCCACACCCACACACTCACACTCACACCCCCACACTCACACACTCACACCCCACACTCACACCCACACACTCACACTCACACCTCCACACTCACACTCACACCCACACACTCACAACAAAGGTGAATGAATGAAGTATAATAAAATATCCCTCACATAAATTTAGAAATGAATAAAAATGAAGCTCTGGCGGCCTAAGGCCTCAGTCTGGATAAAACAGCAGCAGGTGAGGGGAGGCATGGGAGCTGCTGCTGTGGGCAGTTCTACTCGCAGGTCTGAGTGGAGCTGCAGAATCAAGTATGGCTGTGGAGGTGAAAGAGCAGGACCAGATCGAGAGCACAGACAGATGGCGGGTCCAGACAGCTGTCTGGACAGATAGCAAGTTGAGTGGCTGAGGTCTCAGAAGTGCTGAAGTCCTGGGAGAGCCAGGGGTTCTCTGCCTATCCCTTACTTGGTTCACACATTAGGTGATCACATGACGTGGGGGGAGAGCTCACCGTCAAAATGTCAGGCATCTTCCTCTTGATGTGGCCCAGAAGAGGAATTGGCTTTTTTCCCATGACTCCTCAGGGCATGGCTCTGCTAATAACATTATATGCATATGATCCCACAGTCTCAACTTACCCCGATACATGTATAGAGTGGTGCCCTTCATCCTACTGGGAAGAAGTCACTTATCAGTCTGTGCGGGTGGATGGCACCGAATGCTTGCTGCTGTTCACAAGTCTAGGTGCAGAGTCATCTTCCACCTTCAAAACGGAGTCACTCCAGGCAAGGCACAGGCTGACAAACCAGTTTTACACAATATGGAGGTAGCTTAGAGCAGAGACAGCCTGATCTGACCTGGGTCTCAGCTAGTAAGCTTTCTGCAAAATGAGGGACTTTGACCAAAATCCCCGAAGTACTAAAGTACTGAACTCTGATGCTCCAGTTCAGAACTCCCCCCTGGATGGAGGGAAGGGGGGACTTACTGCTGTGGGGTAGCAAGTGCCCAGCTACTGATCCCCTCAACCCTAGGCTGTAGGGGGAGGGAAGGGCTGTCTTGAGGCAGTAGCCCCCATCTTCACCCACTGATTTCCCAGGGTTACAGGGTACATATTCATGCCTATGCTTCAAGTTCCCCCCAAAAGCTGGAAAATGTTGTACACTTAAGACCTTGGATATAAAAGTTCCGGAGCTTTAGGGATTTGCTTTCTTCCAGCTCCTTACCTGCATTCCCCTTACATGACTGTGTTTGAATGGGAATGGCCTCCATAAGATCATATATTTGATGCTTGGTCATTTGAGAGTGGCACTACTTGACAGGGATTAGGAGGCGTGGCCTTGTTGGAATGGGAGTGGCCTTGTAGGAGGAAGTTCCTCAATGGGTGTGGGCTTTGGGATTTCAAATGCTCAAGCCAGGCCCAGTGACTTCCTGCTGCCTTTGCATCCAGACACAAAGCTCTCAGCTCCTTCTCCAGCACTGTGTCTGCCTGTGTTCCACCATGCTTCCTGCTGTGATGATGATGGACTGAACCTGAAACTGTGAGCCAGCCCCAATTAAATGCTTTCCTGTATCGTTCCAATTTTAGTATATGTGCTGCCGAAGCGAGCACAATGCTTTCCTTTATAAGGGTTGCCATGGTCATGGTGTCTCTTCACCGCAATGGAACACTGACCGTTGTTCTTGGAACTGACTGCTGTGCAGAGTGGGTGCACAGAGCTTTCCTGAGTATCTTTCTTTAGTGGGGGGAGGTGGCCTCCAAGGTTATCTGAATAGAAACTGGGCAATAGTTCAGGTGCTTTTGTTGAATGGGTGGGGTACTTTTAAAGAATGGAACTACTTCCTGCAAGGCAATTGCCAAATCTGCTACCCGCCAAGGTCAAAGAAACAAGGGTCAGGAGCTCCCAGATTCATGTGGAGATGGCATGAGGGAACCCCCACAAGGCTCTGATTCTAGTTTTTCTTCTTTTTCTCTCTGTCTTTTCCCCACAACACTCAGAATCTTATGTATCTCACTCTACCTTGCTTGAACTAACTTTGAGGCTGACCGTTGACTGGGAACTTCTGATACTTTTCCCCTACTTCCCAAGTGCTGGGATTTCAGTGTATGCCATCAGGGCCCCAAGAGACAGACGGCTCAGTGGTTAGGAGCATACGCTGCTCTTGCAGAGGACCAGAGTTCAGTTCCTACCACCCACACTGGGTGGCTCATAGCTGCCTGTAACTCCAGCTCCAGGGGATCTGGTGCCCTTGTCTGCCTTCTGTGGCCACCTGCACTATACTATCCACACAGACTTATATGGATACACATAAAACCAACCCACTCCCATCCCCCAAAAACCTGTGTGCTGCCTTACCCGGTTTATGTAGTAATGGGGATCAAACTTGGGGCTTTATGCATGCTAGGCCAGCATTCTTCCAATCAAGCTATCTTCCCATCCCTGAACTTTTCTTTAAAATTGGATTTTTTTTTAATTCCTAAAAAACTAAACATTAAAACTATACAAACACAGTGTATATCTCAAAGGTGTCACGGGAAGGCTGATGAGTCTGTTGTTTTGTTGCTAGGGCAGGTTAGGAGAGAGTTTTTGCTGTTTTTTTGTTTTTTTAAGATTTACTTTTTTTTTTTTTTTTTTTTCCCCGGAGCTGGGGACTGAACCCAGGGCCTTACCCTTGCTAGGCAAGCGCTCTACCACTGAGCTAAATCCCCAACCCCTAAGATTTACTTTTTATATATGCAGATGGCTTGTCTGCATCTACTCTTGCAGACCAGAAGAGGGCATTGGATTATGAGCTGCCATGTGTTTGCTGGGAATTGAACTCAGAACCTCTGAAAGAGCAGAGTAGTCTTAACTGAGAGGCCATCCCTCCAACCCCTGGCACCTCTGTTTAACTAGAGTGACTGTGCTTGCAGCTGTGCACAGGGCACTGTAACCCCGGAACTCAGGCCGGGCAGGAAGCTGAGGCAGGAAGAGTGAGAGTTTGAAGTGAATCTGAGCTCAAAAATAAAAGACCAAACAGTGTGTGTGTGTGTGTGTGTGTGTGTGTGTGTGTGTGTGTGTGTGTGTGTGTGGGCATGCACGCACACGCGCACACACCAAAATATATTTGGGATGGAGATGGCTTAGTGGGGAAAGGGCTTGTAGGACCAACCTGACAACCTGAGTTTAGATCCACATAAAAATCCAGCACAATAGAGTACATCTGTAAGTCCCCTCCCCTACCACGCTCCTGGCCCAATGTCCCATCAGGGGACCGGAGGCAGAGACAGGATCTCACAGGAAGGTTGGGGAGCCAGCTGGCCTGGTGCAGGCAGCAGTGAGACCCTACCACAAAGGTGGGAAGTGACACCAACACCCAAAGCTGTTTGTACTACCTTGACATGCACACTGTGGTGCATACATGCCTGTACACACACACACACACACACACACATACATTGAGGGGATATCTGTGGTTGGAAGAAGGATACTGTTTTCCAATCTTTTCTTTTCTTTTCTTTTCTTTTCTTTTCTCTGTGTAGTTCTGGCTGTCCTGGAACTCTGTAGCCCAGGCTGGCCTCAAATTCCAAGATCTGCCTGCCTCTGCTTCTCAAGTGCTGGTTTAAAGGGGTGTGTCACACACCTGGCTTGTTTACAATTTTCAAATCATGATGTCTCAATTCTGTGAAGCCAAAGCAAGCAGCAATAAAGTAGATGCTGGGGTTGAAACATAGATTACGGCTGTCACTCAAGACCTCAAGACCCCCTTTCTTTTTTCTTTTTTGAGACTCATTATGTAGCTCTGGTTGTCCTGAACTTTCTCTCTATAGACCAGGCTGGTCTTGAATTTACAAAATCTGCTTGTCTTTGCCTCCCAAGTGCTGGTTAAAGGTGTGTGCCACCACATCTGGCCTTTGTAAAGTGTCAGTAACCCACCCTGTAGACCAGGCTGGCCTCACAGGCCTGGTGCCCAAGGAGGCCAGAGAAGGCATCGGATCCTCTGGCACTAGAATTAGTGGGTGTTGGGACAAACCCAGGTTGTCCTCTGTAAGAGCAACAAGTGATCTGGACCACCGAGCTGTCCATCTTTCCAGGCAGTGGAGGGCATCCCTTCAGCCTCGGCCTCAGGTATGTACATACACCATCATGCCCTGAAATATGAGTTTCAACATCTCTGATTTCCTTTGAAAAGATTTAAACTCAAATATGTGTAATAGAATTTCCACGCCTATTTTGTACAGCAAGGGCCTCATAGCTTATAAGATTTAAAACTATGGAGAAGTACATGGACTCTAGACAGATGGAAGACCCTGGCCCCACCCCTTCCTAAACACATCACACTCTCTCTGGGCTTCCACACACGAAATGGATCCAACCCTACTTAATAGTTTTAAGAGAAGGTCTTGTTATGTGGTCTGTGTGGTCCGGACCTTGCCATCTTCCCTCTCTCACAGTGGAAGACACAGACGGTCCTTATGGCGAGGGTGCACGACCAACTCCTTACATTCCTCTTTGACAGCACCTGGGACAAGGGCTGGCAAGATGACTCAGAGTTGGTGCTTACTGCCAAGCCTGATGACCCGAGTTAATCAGTAGGGCCCAAGAACTAGAAGTAAATTAACTCCTGAAAGTTGTCCTTTGACCTCCACACATGCTCTACTGCCTTCCTGTGTGTGTGGTGTTTGTATGTTAAAATAAATTTGAAAAATATATAATTCAAAGTTAAAAGAGTGCAAGATTGGTATGACTAATGTTTGCAATTCTAGCACTTGGGAGGCCGAGACAGGAGGAGTGACACAAGTTTGAGATCCCCTTGGACTGTAGAGTAAAAAACTCACTTCAAAAAGCGGAGAGAAAGCTGGAGAGATGGCTCAGTTGTTACAGGCATTGGCTGTTCTCCCAGAGAACTGGTGTTAGATTTCCAGCATCCACACTGTGGCTTGTAACCATCAGTAGTAACTCTAGTTCCCGGGGACCCAGTGTCTTCTTCTGACCTCTCTGGACAGAAGACACAGACACAGACACAGACACAGACACAGACACAGACACAGACACAGACACACACACACACACACACACACACACACACACACAGATACAGATACAGACACACAGACACACACACAGATACAGACACACAAACACAGACACACACACAGATACAGACACACAAACACAGACACACACACACAGAACACACACATACACACACAGACACACACACACACAAACACACACACACACACACACACACACAAACACACAGACACACACACAGACACACACACAGACACAAACACACAAACACAGACACACACACACAGATACAGACACACAGACACACACACAGATACAGACACACACACACACACTCAGACACACACACACCAAACAACAAATCTTATAAATTAAACATGGTGTCAGGACTCCCCAGGACTCCCCTGGGCCTGGGTCTGTGCTGAGAGATGTGTCAGTGAATGGTCGTTTCCCTTTGCATGAGCTATACTCCTGTTTGTTCCTCAGTGGCTGCCTCTGATGGCCAGTCACAGTGCTTCTCTTCAGGCCATCACGGAATGCAGCCTACTTGCACCGTTACACAAACCAAGCAGGCAGAAGCAGCTAGTTGCTCACCACTACTTCCCTCCGGAAAGCTGTAGCGCCTTTGCGAAGACTTTCCTTGGCCTTGGAAATGGTGGGGGAGTTTGTTGAGAAGCTGGTCTTAATTTCTGACTTGTTGAAAAATTATCCCAAACAGAAGGAGGCGTGGAAATTGTGCAAATTCCATTTGATTATGAAGCAGAAGTTGAAAGAGGTCTCAGATTAAGTGGGAAACCGTCTTAGCTGACTGAGCACTTCACACTAGGTTTTGTCCCAGTTTGTTTGTTTTGGTTAAGAGCCTTTGGCATGCTTCCTGTTTGCTAGTGCTGCAAGATGGTTGTTGAGCCGCACAGACAGACACTGCAGGTGCCCAGCAAGCACTCTCCTGGAGCTATATCCCCAACCCTACAGAGCGGCTTCCCTCTCCTGACCATCCTGCCTCAGCCTCCCCAGAGCCAGGATTATAGAAGTCTATCACCAAGTCCCACCCACACAAATTTTAATTTATAATCACTCTTCTCACTCCACATTCTCTGAGTCACCATCCCACAAGGCTAGGTAGGAACTTTGCCCCTGAACGCAGGTAATTAGGCAGCCTTGGGGAAAAAAAAATCTAAGATTCTCTGTCAAGCATTTAATGGATTCCGTTCTGTGAGCCAACCGCAGCTTTTCCAATTAGGACTGCCTGTCTCTCCATAATTTGGGGGTTACTATAGGTCAAAAACCAAACCTCACAAAACCCCAGGAGACAACAGCAGGCTTTCAGGCAGGAATAACTGGCAAGAGGAGCCGCAGACTAGACACTGTGCACAAAGCACTGTTTTGGAAGATGGCCTTTGGCAGTGCGTTCAAAGGAAAAGTGTCCCACTTTCCGAAGTGGGCATCCTGGCCAACACCGCCAGGAGAGGAAGCTCTCTTCCACGTCTGTAGGTTTATTCCTAATGGCTAGGGGAAGTAGTTGCTGCCAGGGCCAAGAGGAGTACAGGATAGGAGGTTTCAAGACCTCTCGAGACAGGTGGCTATCACCATCACGAGCTAAAAAGGTAAGGGCTGACATGGTGCTGTTGGCTTTGAGTGCAGCTGGGACAGAGGAGCAGGATACATCTCCACTTGGCTGTCTGATGGAGGTCAGACTGGCCACCTGAGGCTAGGCCCCAAGGACAGACTCAGCCAAGGCGAATGATAATGAATCCTCACATTCCCCACAGCCCTTGGCCCAGGGAGGCAGACCCACACCTGGTCCAGTGTGGCCTGCACAGCCCCGTTGACTCTTTGTGTCTTAGAGGCCCAGACTCTGCAACCCAGTTGGTCTGGAACTATGTAGCCCAGGCCAGCTTCAAAGTCACAGAGATCTTTCTGCCTCAGGTCACTGAGAAGAGTTGGGGTTAGTGGCCCACATACCTTCAATCTCAGCACTCGGGAGGCAGAAGCAGGAAGAACAAGACCTCAAGGCCAGCCTTGCTAACTGATAGAATTAAAGCCAGCCTGGATCTGTCTCATTAAAAAAACAAAACAAAACAAAAAAACTTCCAAAGATTACCGAAAAGATTTATAATCCTTTTTCACAGATGTTGCAAGCTAAGGCTCAGAGGATCAATGTCTGGCCCAATGTCAGAGCACTAGGACCAGACCTGCAGAGCGGGGCTTCTGTGGCAGTTTCCATCCCGGTCTGCTTTTGTTTCCAGTGGACACATTCTTCATAGGCCACTGCTCACCAAGGCTTCCTTTGCCTGGCCATGTAGGTGAGAAGACGGAGAGCTGGTAGGAAAATCATCTTGCACGCAGCCCTCGAGGGTGGGTAACCGGAAGTGCTTCTTTCCTCATGAGAGTCATCCCTGGCTGGGCTGGAGAAGCAGGAGCTGGTGACGATGGATGGAAAGTAGGGGAAGCTCTCAGGCCAGACTAATGGAAGTGCTGCAGCAGATTTTCCACTGTTGAAAGAAACATCAGAATTCCCTAAAAGATCTCATTGCAGAATGCCCACCCAGATGTGAAGGAAGCGGGAATAACTTGCTGTGCACAGGCAAGGGATCTCTGGGCAGCCACATGGGAAACTGGGCTGAGCCTGGGACGGGGAGGGGAGGAAAAGCCAAGGGAGGGGAGGAAAAGCCAAGGGATGGAAACTCGGTGCAAAGTGGAATCCAAACCAGAAGCAGAACACTTGACACACATTCAGACGGAGGGTGCCACTGCAGTTGGACAGCCAGTGACCGTCCGGGACTGCCACGTTCTCTTCAGACTGTTAGGAAAGGGGAGTGTGTCCCTCCACCTGCCTCACTGCCCGGAGGGAAGCCCAAGGCTCTTTCCTAGGGTCCCTTCTGTTTTCTGTCAGCAGCAGGGAAGACATTCTAGCAAATGACAGTCAGTAATGCTTTAATTAACTGAAGTATTTTTGTACTTCAAGATGCAGCAAGAAATTAATTCCAGATGGGCAAAAGGAGAGACAGACAAAAGAATGATCCTTTTATTTGAAAGAAATTTACATCTCCCAAAGGTGCAGAATTCTGTGAGTCCAACATGGTTTTTTGATGGACAGTTAGGATGGGACTGGAAATTTTTATTTCATATGTAAAACGTAATGGTTCTCTTCACGTTTGCTGGCTTTTCACGAGCCTGTTTCCAAGGCTAATGCTTAAATGGCCCAATGCAGTCAGCCCTAACAATTTTATTTTTGGGAAGCCAACTTGGAGTAGACAAGAAGTGTGGAACTTGCCTTCCCCCTCAGGCAAACTGGTTATTTTGAGACCTCTCTTCCTAGGGAGAGGAATGGGATTTCCAGCTGTGTGCTCCTGGCACTTCCTCGAGCCTTCTGTAAACAGGGAGCCAGGCTTCCTCTTCAATAGCAACTCAGGATAGGCAAGTGACACCCTGCACCAGGCAGCGCCAGGCCCTGTGCTCTCTGCTCTGCACCTAAGAGCTACTTGGGATATATGCAAATGAGCACCTTTCTGGGTGCCGGGCAGAGTGGTGGGTGCTGACTCTTTGTTCTGCCAGAGAGGAATTTTGTTTTGTTTCAGTGACAGGGTTCACGGGAACCCAAGGCTCTACAAGAGGCCAGTGCTCCTGTTTTGTAGGTCTGGCTTAAATGAAACTTCCTCTTGCCTGGTCCCTCTAAGCCATCTCTATCTGTCCTAACAGAAGACACGCAGAGAACTCTTTTAAGTTTTGTTGCTATTGTTCATTTTGCTTTTCTGCTGCAGGGTCTTACTATTTGGCCCTGGCTGGTCTGGAACCCGCTATATAGAGTGGCCTCTAACTGAGGCCCACCGTCCACTGCCTCCCTAGTGTTGAAATTAAATGTGTGTGCCATATGCCTAGCTATTGCATATTGTCTGGAAGTAACGATAATAAATGAAGCTTCTGGCTGAACCATGGCCATCCAACGAGAACCCTGAGCACTATGGGAAGAGCCCAGCTCTAGGTACAGTCTGACTCATCTATACAAGCTTCCAAGGAAAGCTGCTAGCCACTAGAAAGGCCCTGCTGGTATAGGCTCAATGGTACAGCTGCAGCCTTGGCTAGACAGTCAGAGAAGCACACATTCATAAAAATGGAAGTCCTTTCTCTTTTCAATGCAAGGAGTGACAGCGCTCAACAGCTAGCCCTCTCTGTCTGTGGGTCACACAAGTGTGGTTTCAACCAAAGGCAGTAACGATGTTTGGGAGGTGGGGGAGGGCCAGTCTTGTCCGAACACATAAGACTAGTTTCTCAACTGTGATTAGTCCCTAAGCAGCCCAGTGTAAAAACTATTATTTTGAGGTATGGAAGTGCACACCTGTAATGTCAGTAATAACTTATCCAGCTTGGGTTATGAGTTCAAGGTCAGCCTGGGCCACATAGTTAGACTGTCTTAAAACAAAACCAGTATCAAAAGGTATAAACAACAAATCCACCCAAAACCACCCAACTATTTATCTCGTGTTTACATTATATGAGGCCCTATACAGAGTCCGGAGGTATTCAGAGTCAACTAAAGGATGTGCTCAGACTATTTACATGCACTGTGCCATTTTATAGGAGACGAGAGTGTCTGCATGGAGTGTGTGTGGTCCTGGAAGCGGTCTCCCGTGGATACTGACAGACAGCTGTAATCACCTGCGCAGCTTCTAAACATATACACAGCAGGACTCTCTGCAGACTCCCAGTTAAGTCTCTAGACATCTGCATTTTTCAAAGGGCCCCGAGGGAGTCTAATGCATTCCCCAGGTGAGGAAGAGGCTGTCTGTACAGAACATGCTGTATTCGATCCTCATCAAGAAGACATTTAACATAACTCCTACTGACACCTATCAGCTGGCTCCTAGGTGGTTTCTGACAGTGTAATACATCAAGGAAGTCACTTCTCTGCTGTGACCACTGACTGGTCACTGGAAACAGTGGCTTGATCTCTCATTGCCACCACAGAGATGGCCAGAAACCCAGCTTCTTGTGAATGAGCTAAAACCACAAATGTAATAAGCTGTGTGAATATGGTGACAATAGCCAGGTGTGGGAGGGCTTCCTCAGCTGCCCTGGGTGGGTGGCGGTGGCTGACTTGGCTGTGCTGTCTGGGGATAGCTGCATGCCTTCTTTCCAATAGGCCAGGTCCATAGGGCAGCACAGGAGCCCCCAGCTCAGGTCCAGTGGGCTTTTGCACTTGTCTAGGTTCTGATGCATCTTGACCACAGGCTACACATCTTTTCCTTGCCACTTGTTTTCTTTCCGTTTAGAATTTAAAAATGCTCAATACATGAGAGTTATTCCTTCTAGCAAGGATAGGCTAGATGCTGATGAAGAATTTGCTCTAGGGCTGGTGTGTAGCCAAAAGAAGAAAGAAGAAAAAGAGAAAAGAGAAGAGGCTCAGGGTCAGAGCTGAGCAACCTGATAGCCAGAAATGACCGGACAAGCCTCCTTGCTGTGGCAACGGTGCTCAAGAAGTGGGTCTGGGATCTGGGATCAAGTCAAGGGCCCAGATGTTAATGTTCTAACAGCTAACAAATTTAGTACCAGAATAAAAGCTGTCAGTAAAGGTGGTCACGCTGAGGTTGTGGTCACATGACAAAGCCTTGGTTTCAAGAGAGCCAAGAGAACAGGGTGCCGTCCACACTGGTAAGGTGCCCATTCCCTGGAATGCAGTGGGTGAGTCCCCACTGCAGAGCTTGACTTCGAGAGCCGGCGATGGGCAGCATGGACGGAATGGTGCTGGGCTGTGCTCTGGGCTGTTTCCGGTTCTGAGCCTGGTGTGTGTGGTTGGTATAGTGCTCCTCGGTGGTTTTTCTCAGCAGTAGTAAGGATGTGCCACTGTGGTACTACATGCGGCCACCACGTTTCAGGGACTTTGGACTTGAAACATATGAGCGAGTGGGAAGTCAGATGCTCAGACTTCTGTGCTTTCCGTCTCACAGCTTCTGCCCAGAGGGCCCTTCCAAGGGGACTTCCTGGTGTCTCTCTCAGCAGACAGTCTCCTTCCTAGGATTCAGGGGCAAAGTGGAGAGGGCTAGACAATATGTTCATGTGAACAGGGAGAGTGCCACGCAGACCCTGCCCCTAAGTCAGGTCTAGGTCTGCCTCCACAGCAGCTCGGGAGCCCACTACACAACCTGTCCAGGTTGGCACACCGGCGTCCACTCTGTCTCCTCCATGAGCAAGAGAAGCAGTGGGCATCTCTCTTCTGGAGAGTACAGACACGGGAGAAAATGGGGACAACTTGGTCATCATGGAAGACAGCAGATCAAGCCCCAGAAAACAGCTATTTACATGGGAAAGTGCTGATACTGGCAGGGAATTGGTAAAGATGCTCATATCCCACTTTGCCATTGGCCACTTGGCTCATTCAGGCCCCCAAGCCAATTCCAGAGACAGGAAGGGAAAGAACCTCAAACACAGAAGGAAGAAGGGGTGAGATTCAGGCTTCCTCAGCCAAGCTGCAGGTACTGGCTAGTGGTAAGGGCTGTGTGTGGAGATGACATGGGTCAGTGACAACTCAACCATCACAGGAAGCCTGGAGACAGCATGTGAACACAGGGACCTTTCACCCATGCTGCCCCAACCTCAGGGATGGAGATAAGCCAGACTTCACTGAGCGTCCCTGACTGAGATAGAAAGTAAGACATGTTCTGGGAGAGATACTTTAATAACCGTAATGTCCTCAGAGCCTTCAGGACTTAGGACCTGGAGTCATAAGGGCGAGGGTTTCCAGCAATCAGTTGCTCAGGGACCCTGGCAATGTCGGCATGTTCCTTACAGTCTCTTTTTAATCAGTTTTTCAAGTTTTCGGATGCGTGATGATTCCTGCTCTGGTGTTGGGGCCATCAGGGACAGTGTGCTAGAACTTTCTGTCCCTGAGGGTGGGGCAGGGAGCCTCTGCCGCAAAAGTTCCAGCATGCTGCTCTGCTCACTCCTCTTCAGCCCCTGAGAGGAAAGGGAGAGAAGGGTGTTCAGGCGGTGGTCCCACCATGGCAGGGGTAGGAGGCACACCTTGGTCCTGCCGTTTGCCAGCCTGAGCTATGCTAGGCTAATGCATGATGACTAGAACCCAAAGACCTTGCTTTCTTAGGGGGATTCTGGCCCTGGGCAGCAGCCTGGAAGATAAAACTGAGCAAGGAGAAACAGGTAATCTGGACAGAGCGGACCAGGGTTGGGAAGAGGAGAAACAAAAGCAGAGGGAAGAACAAGCCCCTGTTCTTCCTTGCGCCACACCCCATCTTTAGCTAGACAGTGCCCCTCTCTTGGGCAGGGTGGTCTTCAGGTTGCTGCACTCTGTATGGCACATCAGCCTCCAGGCAAGGCTCTCTGCCATCAGGGAGGAAGGGTGAAGCCAGAAACCTACATTTTGAGGTGCTCCTCCCCCCTCCCCCAGGTGCTCTACCCACACTCTATTCCTTAGGGTAAATGGGATGTATATAACAAGAGAGCTTACTTACCTTCATATCCAGTATTTTCTGGAAGGTTTCTGTGTTGCAGTCCGTAAGGAGTTTGATGTAGTTGTCAACAAATACTACCAATGGTTCATGAGGGGCCATCACCACCTACCAAAGGAGGACAAGAATAAGTAGGTCCTTGGAGTCCTCAGGCTGGAGGGCGGGGTCAGCTGTCCTTACTTGCCAGCTGATGACAGAGGGAGGTCTACTGTAAGCTGCCTCACAAAGCAGCAAGCCCGGTTCAGAAATGCTCTGATGGCTCATTGCAACTTGTTCATTAGAGCAAAATTCCCATGGGTGGCTGAATTACCCAGACTGCTTTTTAACATATGGGTTCCTGGTCCCCCGCACACCAGGAAGGAACCATCTGGGAAACCTAGTGTCTTCTGCTGGGGGATTTGATGGGTGGGGGATTAACTCCTGTCTGTTACTGAGGGAGGCAGAGGCAGAAGGAATAGATGCTCATAGATGTTCTCAGAAACAAAAATCCAAACTGGCCTGACTCTTTTGAAGACCTGAAACCTGGAACTTCGTCTCTACACATTAACTTAACCACCAATTAGTGTACAGATAGCATCTCCGTCTTCATTTGGTTCTGGAACGTGCTTTTTCTTCCCCTAGTGGGCTGATTTTGTTTTGAATCCCTGAGAATGTACCAGAAGAGCGGGAGGAGCAGTTTCTTCACTGATCCTTTACAGATATTTCTCAAAATGCACCTCTCTTCCCTTGAGCAAGCTACTTGGCAGGGACTGTGAGGCTGTGTAGATTGCTCAGACACGTGCTCTGGGTCCCCAGGCCCTGAGGTCTGCACCGGGCCAGGCTACTGCGGCCTTCCCCTCCTGCCTGCCACCATTAGAACCACTCTGGAAAATGGGTCTGAAGAGCTGAAAGGTGCCAGACTCTCATAAGGCAGAGGCTCTGCCTCCCAGCCTGCCAGCCTCTTCTGACAGCCAAGTGGAGCCTGGAGGCAGAGGCTGCTCTACCAGTGCACAGAGTACAATCTCTGCTAAAGGAGGCTTTAAAAAGCCCATTTGTCAATTACACTCAGTCACTACAACATCTGTCCAGAGCTCACTTAAAGGTGCAAAACATGGGAAGCCAAAGAGCTTCTGGGGAAGGGAGTGCGTGACAGCTGGGCCTAAAACTCATGCTAAGAGGCAAAGGGACTCTGGGCTTCTCTCCTGTTTTGCTATCTGACTCTCAGCTGGTAGAGCTTATTAGACAGAATTCCCCTGCCTAGTAAGAATTTCTGACCCCCAGGTAACTGTACTGATTGTCAACAGCACTGTGGACAACTCTTGGGGGCCAGTGGACAGGGAAGACTGTTTGCAAAACCAGACTCCCTAGAACAAGGGCTTTAAGATGGGACCAGCTTCACTGAACAGTGCCCAGAGAAGACACACCTTGAGGATCATTTCAGCCCGGGTCATGCCTTTCACGACAATCTTAGTGTAACTGGCAGGGGCCTTCCTCACCACCTGTGAGCCAATGGACGGGAGATCGAGCAGGACCATCTTCAGGGAGTGGGTGTCCAGCAGAAGCTGCAGACAAAGCAGAGTGTTACAGGTGCCGGACCCCAGCACCTAGCAGGTCACGCTGAGCAGGTAGGCTCTACACCAGACACACGATCCTTTCCTTAAAAGGAAAAAAAAATTCCCCTACCCAGGAAAAGCTACCTCAAGAAATCACAGTGAAATGTGGGTATAGTTCCTGCTAGCCAGTGTGTATAAGTAACAACCAAGTTCAGATCACGCTGAGTGTACGTATGGCTTCACACTCGCCCTTTCTAGAAGACACATTATTTCCCACTGTGACAGACTTAAATGGAATACAGGCTACATAAGTTTAAGATTCAATAGCATGCTCCTACTTAATTCACTCCCTAGGTTTTTGTCATTAGTAACAGATGGGAGTCTGGAGTAACAGTAGGGAGTCTGGAGAAACAGCTCAGTGGTTAATAAGTTTGGTTCCCAGTATCCACAAGGTAAGTCAGAGCCATCTGTAACCCCAGTCCCAGGGGATCCTATGCCCTCTTCTGACCTCGGAAGGCAACAGCAGACGTGCAGACGTGCAGACAAAACACTCAAACACATGGAAAGAGAAATAGTCAAAAACAACCAAACCAACCCCCAGAAGCTGAGGTAGATAGCCTCATCTCTGATTCTAGTCTCATAAGTGGCATCTCCTTAGGGGAGGTCTCTGGGACAGGCCAAACAAAGCCTTAGTGTGTTCTGAAAGTTCCCAGGACATGTCTGAATCTCTTTCTACATAGAATGCACCCGTTTACACAGCTACCAGCATGACAGACACTGAAGACCGCACCCTCATCAGCACTGAAAAAATCATCCCAGAAACCTTACTCCTTCATTAGGCAACAACGGCAACTTGCTATTGCTGTACTAAGGATTTCTCTAGATGCTGGATGACATTTTAACTCTATTTAACCGCATCCTGGCAACAACCCATGCGTTCTGTTTGCTCTGGTCTTCTGGATGCCAGTGATCTGGAAGGAGATCAACTTTCTTCACGGACCACCAATGGCAAGAAATAATGGTAGGAGTTTCTTCACATTGTCTCTGAGGTTCACCTTTATGAGTCCACTGTTCCCAATTGTATAGGATAGCACATCAGTGCTTCAAAGGTTTAATAATCTGCTATGTATCACTCAGTACCTAGCATGTCCACACTGGGCATCCATCTTGTGGATGACCACAGCATAAGTCAGGAGGGCCTGGTTAGAAGCTTCCAGGCACTGATGACAAGGTGCACAGAAATGGCTGAAGCCAGGGCTTGTGGGCACAGCTCAGTGCAAGAGCATTAGTTAGCACGAGACTGAGTTTGATCACTGCAAAAATGAACGAATGAATAGACTAAGAATGAAATGGCTACAGTCAGAAGGGTATGTCTTGGTCTGTTTAAATGGTCTAAGAGAATAGAATCACATGGCCCAAGTATGAACCCAATGGGGCTCAAATGGAGCCAGCAGTAGGATGACAGATCTCTCGGCTACCACTAAACTCGGACGGTAGCTAAGACATTCAGGACAAGCTCAAGGACCCATCAGACAGCCTTTCAGAATTACAGCTAGTGGCAAGGAGGGGGATTCCTTAAGGCCTCTGACACTCTATATCCTTCTTTTCCCCTGTATTGGACAGGAGCATTACTGACTAAAGACAAAATAGCTAGTGAGAGATACGATCAACTTAACGGTTATAGTGATTATAATTTTAAAAATGCTACAAGGAGGGTTGGGGATTTAGCTCAGTGGGAGAGGGCTTGCCTAGAAAACGCAAGGCCCTGGGTTTGGTCCCCAGCTCCTAAAAAAAAAAAAAAAAAAAAAAAAAAAAAAAAAAAAAAAAAATGCTACAAGGACTTGGGGAATGTTAATGCTTAGTTTAGATAACTAAGAAATATTACTCTCCAAAAGTGGCAAAGAAGGCTACCCTAATGACAGTAATTTCACGAAGGAATGTGGGTAGTCAGAAGCCTAGGCTTTGTCTCTGTGTGTCTAAGGTGTGCGCAGGCATGTGCATGCCATGCATGTGTCAGAGGACAGTCTGGAGTGCCGGTGCTTACCTTTCACCTTGTTTGGAAGCAGGGTCTCCTTGGGTTTTTTTTTGTTTTTGTTTTTTTTTTGCCACTGCACTGTGTAGCCTGTGTCAAGCTAGCTGCCTGTCAACTTCAGGGTTTATGCTTTTCTGAGATCTTCTCTTGC
This sequence comes from Rattus rattus, assembly GCF_011064425.1. Classification (NCBI taxonomy): domain Eukaryota; kingdom Metazoa; phylum Chordata; class Mammalia; order Rodentia; family Muridae; genus Rattus; species Rattus rattus. The sequence continues at coordinate 94,774,711 of NC_046162.1, forward strand.
CTTAGGAGTGCTGGGATTAGAGATGTGCACTACTGGGCCAAGCCTTATGTGGGTTTCATTTGTTTCAACTCAGGTTCTTTATGCTTGAGTGGCAAGTGCTTTTGTCCTCCGAGCCATCTCCACAGACTTCAGAGCTCTAAGTTATTCAACTTTGGGGCCGCTAAGAATCTTACTACTTTTGTTTTAGAAAGCCATTTGAAGTCAGGTGTGTACAAGTTTCTGTGTGCACACTGTGTATGTGAAGAACCAGAGGGCAATCTTAGATATCCTCCTATTGTTTTCCACCTCACTTGCAGGCTATCTCACTGATCCTGGAGCTCACTGATTGGCTGGGCTGGCTAGGAGGCCTCCAGGATCTGTCTGTCCTGTTTCCAAACCCTAGTACTAAGCCCACAGGCATGCTGGCTTTTTATGTGGGTTCTGGGGATTCCAACTCAGGTTAACCTATCAGCTCTAAGATGAATTCTTACCACCATAGTGTCTGCTTTATGGAAAGGCCAAGAGTTCACAGAGAGTGTGCTCAGCATATGAGAGAATGGTGCAGAATGCCAAGGCCCACAGCAGGAGCCCAGGGTTAGCATACTCTTTAGATTCCCTTGGAATTTACACTGCTCCCCACACACCTGTAAAGAACAAGGTGGTGGGTCCAAGGCCCTTGGTGTGCACCCTACAATCCCAGTGACTCGGGAAGCTAAGGTGGGAGGGTCATTTGACCCCAGGAGTTCAAGACTACCCTGGGTGAAACAGCAAGACTCTGTTTCAAAGAAAAAGACTATTTCTGTGTAATTTCACATAGATTAAGATCTAGGATATGAAAAAGAAAACTTCAAAGCTTTTTTTGTTTTGTTTTTGAACAGGATCTTTTTTTGTAGCCCTGGCTGGCCTGGAACTTGCTATAAGACCCGGCTGGCTTCAAAGTTACTTAAATCTGACTTACACTGGCCTCCCAAGTGGTAGGATTAAAGGCGTTTGCCACCATAGCTAAAGAGTAACTTTACTACTTATTTGTGTGTGTGTGTGTGTGTGTGTGTGTGTGTGTGTGTGTGTGTGTGTCCACAAAGGCTAGGGAACATCAGGTTACCTGGAGTGAGGATAACAGGTGGTTAGGAGCTGCCTGACATGGCTGCTGGGAACTAGACTCAGCTCTCTGTCAAGTGCTCTGTATCGCAGAGTCACCTCTCAACAGCGCCAAACAGTCAAACTTTTAGAAGAAAATACAGAGATTTTTTTATTGCTGTGGCTAGAAAAAAATGTCAAATATGGGAAAGATTGGAAGCTACACTACTCTAAATTATCTGAGACTCCCAGTAAAACCCAGATGGAACCAGCCGTGGTCAGTGCTGCATGGGCAAGGGAAGGAGGTGCAGGGCTCATATAGACTGGGGCGATCAGGGCAGGGTGTTCTGTAGTGCAGGGTATTTGCTTAGCATGCACATGGTCCTAGTTCCAACACCAGCACCACACACACAGAAAGTGCTGGCTGAGAATACAGCACTGAAGCCCAAACTCAAGGGGGCAGAGTGAATTAGTTTGAGCCCTTTGAGGGGAACGCAGGAGTATTTTCTTGCTTGCACATCCACATAGCACATCAGGCATGGTACTGTGCGATTGCAGCTCAACCTTTGGTGGGCAGAGGCAGACAGACCATGACAAGTATGAGGCTAGGCTGGGCTATGTACAACTTCTAGCATAGCACCAAGCTACATAGAAAGACTGTTTCAAAACAAGCATGCAACTATGGTGCACATGCTTTACTTACATCATGGGGAGAAATTCTTGGTTGTCATATTCTTAACTCTTTGGTTGCTATGACTGAGTACCTGAACTTAAGGGATGGAGGATTCATCCTGATGCACAGTCTCAGAGTAGTCAGTCTAAGGTTACTCGGCCTCACGTGTTTCATCAGAACATAATGGTGGCAGGAGTGTATGGTGAGGAGTTTCAGAGAAGTAGAGAGAAGACATGATATAGTCTTCATGACACGCTCCCAGTGACATACTTCCTCCAACTGTCCTGTACCTCCTAAGCTTTCCAGAAGTTTTCAAAACAGTGTGACCAGCCAGGAACTAATAAGCATTTAACACACAAGCCAAAGGTGTATTCAACTCATAACACTCATGCTAAACAGAGCTTCCCAGGGCCCGCTCTTTGGACAAGCAAGGACTGGAAACAGCTCAGTGTCCATAAAACAAGGATGAGTAAACAAACGTTGGCATATTTATTCGAAGGGAAATGATACCAAAGCTAACATGAGTGAACACAAATGACATAGATCAACAGAGATAAATCTCAAAAAGTGTTAAGTAGGGGGAAAAGGCAAGAGAGGAAATGACACGCACAGAACAATTTACATAAAGCTCAGAAATAAGCAAAACAGTCCATGTATCATTTGGGATATACACATATATGGAACACCCAAGCACATATGGCAACCTAGAAACCTAAATCAGGATAGTACTCACTTCTGGGCATGTGTGGGGGTGGTGAGGGAAGGCCGGGGCTTCACTGGGGGCTTCAGTAAGAACCCTAATGACCTACTTGAAATTTGCAGAGATGCAGAGTGGGAACACAGTACGTATTTCACTGACTGGTCACTACCCTTTTGATTTTCTAGACATTGTTAACAAGAAATATTCTTTATTTCTTTTTTCTTTAAGTGCGTCTTTTGAGGTCTGGCAAAGATTCAACTTCGTAACAAATTATAAGAGCCTTGTCTGTCAAAATCAAATCTGTAGCCTATTGGGACAAAAATCTATTTCAGACATCTGGAGATGCTCGCTACCTTTCTACTTCCCAGAGATATGGTGTATGCATAGATGACTGTATAGACTTAAGTGAGAGGAAGATTTTGAATGAGCCAGACATAATTCTCTAGTGTATTCGATATCTTAAGGGGGTATTACATGCTTGCCCCTGGCCAGTCACAAGAAAACCCCATCTTGCTAGGCAGCTAGAAAGACGAGAACCTCACTCTCACTATTGCATGAAGCATGTGATCATGAGAGATGGGAAGTGGTCTTGTGGGAAGATAAAAGCTCCCATGGATTACCACCCTCTGCTGGTCTCATCCTTCAAAACTGGTCTCAGTGCACTTGCTTCAGCACAGGTGCAAGGCAAGGGTGGCCACAGCCAATTTGTGTACACCTCAGAGATGACTTGAGGGCCTGTAGACTGGCCAAGCACCTTTGCCTGGGAAAGATCATTACCCAGTACAGAAAAATTTCATGAGGACTGCCGCACCCCTGCCACACACACCCACCCATTGATTGAGGCAAGGTCTTACCCTATAGTCTAGGCAGATTAGAACTCCCTGCAAAACCAAGCTGGCTTCAAGCTCTCCACCTTCCCACCTCAGCTTCTGAGTGTCACCAGGCCTGACTAAAATGGCCCCTTAGTGTTGTGCAGTTTCTTCTCCAAATGATTGTACGGTTTTTGATAGAATTTGCTTCTAGACTGTCAATGCTTTCTGTTGCTACTGAAGACAGGCTTTGTTTCCTTGAGATGGGCTCCTGGTCTGCTGCCTAGGCTGTCACTGATTTTATGACTGGTCTGTCTGAGTGTCCCAACTAGCTGGAATTACAGGTACATGCCACCATACTCAAACAGAAATGGTCTCGTTTATACTTTCCACTTCCAAGGGCTAGCAAAATGACTCAGCAGTTAGCCCCTGTCAGCCTTGCAGAGGACCTGGGTTCAATTCCCAGCACCTACAGGGTAGCTCACAATCCTGTGACTCCAGTTCTAGGGGATCCAACATCCCTTTCTAGCCTCTGTGGGTACCAGGCAAGCATTTGGTACTCAAACATATAGGTGAACCACCTAAACATAAAATAAAACAAGAAAAATAAAAAGTAAAATGTTCGTGACTGTTGATTAAGGACAGGAATGTATTATTATTAGGAATGATCATGCTGGAGATTAAACTGTGGGCCTGGCAAGTGCTCACACGCTGTGCCACCAAGCCAGACCCAGGGGACACACTTCTAATGCGGACTTCAGTTTCAGCAGCTTTCTAAACTGATATAAGTTTTGTCTTTTTTGAGACAGGGTTTCTCTACGTAGTCTTGCTCTCCTGAAACTTCCTATGTAAACCATAGAATGTAAACATAATATATAAACACAGGCCAGTCTCAAACTCACAGGGATTCACCTGCCTCTACCTCCTGAGAGCTGGGATTAAAGGTGTGCACCAGAATGCCTAGCAAAGATTTTATTTTTAATTTGTGTGTGTGTGTGAGTGTGTGTGTGAGAGAGTGTGTGTGTGTGTGTGAGTGTGTGTGTGTGTTTGTGTGTGCGCGCACGTGCAGGTGTCTCTGGAGGAAAGTACGAGGCATAAGGTATGAGATTCTCTGCATATGGAGTTACAGGTGAGTGTGAGCTACCATGTGGGTGCTGGGAATTGAACTCTAGTCCTCCATGAGAGCAGTATGCATTCTTAACGAGAGAGCCATTTAAATACTTTTTAGAGTTGTAGTTTTCTTTTTTAAACCTTTACTGTCCTTGTTAGGGTTTTAAGGGTACACAGGCAATAAGGGATAGAAACAGTGATATCAGACACCTTATTTGTGAGGTGGGAGATTTCTGTGTCTGGCTTTTGCTGTTGTCTTTGCTCTTAATTGGCTCAGGGCCAGTGCAGCTCAGTCTCGTCACTTCTGCTCTGTAAGCCCTCCCTGGGGTGTAGTAGGGATTGCCTCTTAGCGAGTGTGGGAGCATGGCATGAAGGGAGGGCCTTGGTGACTGAGTGACAGCGGGCCAGAGCTTGCTTGCCAAAGAGGTAGACATGAGTGCATAGCAGTGGAGAGCAACTCTTCAGAAAGATGACTTGCTGTGCGGAAGGGCAAACACCAGCTCCATGGGCAGGAGCACCCACGTGAGAACAAGAGAAGAGAGAGGACACTCAACCTTCCTGAATGTGACTCCCCAGTTGGAAACCCAGATGCAGGAGCCTGGGGTGCAGCTCAGAAGAAAGTACCTGCCTCATATGTGAGCCTCTGGGTCCAATCCCCAGCACTACAAATGGAGGTGGGGGATCTGGAAGGAAACTCGCTTATTTCAGGAAATGTGGAATTTTCTATCAAGTTCCAAAATAAAATGTTCCTTTGTTCACGAATGGTACACATGGGAGTGGGACACTATTTTAAGTCCGTCCTCACTGCTGCTCCACCCCAGCCTGCACTCCACCTCTCTGCTTTCTGACCGTCACACTTGACCTCTAGGGGGCAGGAGTCCTGGGCACTGTTTAAGGCGTCCCACAGCCGAAGCTTGCCTAGTCTGCTGTCAGCAGTGTAGGTTCTGAGGAATCCTGGCCACTCATTTCTTTTCCCTTCTGAGGTAAAATGCCCATATCCTGAAATGTACAACACTTAAAAACATGTATGCATTAACATGTTAATGATTTTTCTTTAATTTATTATTATTATTATTACTATTATTAATTCATTTAGTTTGGTTTTTTTGAGACAGGGTTTCTCTGTGGAGTCCTGGTTGCTCTGGAACAGCCTTTGCAGACCAGGCTGATCTTTAACTTGGAGGTCCTCCTGCCTTTGCCTCTCAAATGCTGCGTGTAAAGGCATGCTTCACCACTGTCTAGCTTCCTAACATAATTCTTAACTGTAGTTTTGACAAATGTTTATAACATGTAACATTTACCTTTCAAAAACCTTTTGAGATAGCATCGTACATGCCCAGGTGGCCTCAGACTTACTACTTAGCCAAGGACAATCTTGAACTCTGAGTTTCCTGTCTCTACCTCTAGACACCTAGAATTTTAAGAATTTGCTACTGTGTATGAATTATCATTTTAAAAATATCTTTTATCAATTTAACAATTACCCTATTTCTATGTTAAAGTTTAAATTTTTCTATCAAGTGAATAAATTCTACCATTTTGTTTTGTTTGTTTATTTGGACAAGGCATTTATTTATTTATTTATTTATTTATTTATTTATTTATTTATTATACAAGGTCTCACTATATGTCTCTGGCTGGCCCAGAACTTATCATGCAGTCCAGGCCGGCCTTGAACTCACAGAGATCTGTCTGCCTCTGTCTCTCTAGTGCTGGAACTAAAGGTGTGCACCACCATGCCTAGCCTCTTTATGGAAAAATATCTATTTATTTTATGTGTATGTGTGTACATGTGCACCATGTAAGCGCAAGAACCCACAGAGCTAAGAAGAGACGTCTGATTCCCTGAATCTGGAGTTACAGATGGTTGTGAACTGCAGTGTGGGTTCTGGGAACTAAACCTGGGTCCTCTGAAAGAGCAGACAGTGCTCGTAACCACTGAGCTACCTCTCCAGCCCCATTCCCTTTTACTGAAGAAACTCTGCTATCTAAAGGCTCCACAGCTCCTACTTCCTCACTTTTGGTAACAGTAATTGTCTATACTTTCAAATTGGCTTTAATGTCAGGCATGATGGTGCACACTTTTAATCTCAGCACTTGGGAGGCGGAGGCATAAGCAGATGAATTTCTGTGAGTCTGAGGCCAGCCATGGCTACTACTCTTACTAGCCTGTCTCAACAACAACAACAACAACAACAACAACAACAACAACAACAACAATCCCTTGTATCCCAAAAATGCTTTAAAAGATGGTTTTGAAGTAGAAAAGAGTTTAAAAGCCAATATGATAAAATGTAGTATATTTTAATACATAAAATGAGATACTATTGAGCCTTAAGAGAAAGGAATTTCTGATGACATTAGGCTGGGTGAAAGGGGCCAGACACAGAAGACAAACACTGTCTCCTTGCATTTACCTGAAGAGCACCAGACTCAGAGACAGCAGGACTATGGTAGGAGCAGAGGTTAGATGGGCGCAGGGGTTCAGATGGAGGTGATCATCATGACAGATTCTTAGCCCCTATACTTGATCCTTATGGTGCTAAGAATTGAACCCAGAATCTTATATAACTGCACTAAGCATGCAGTTTACTGTGAAGCCACAGTCCCATCCCCTTGATACGCTGTATAAAGGTAACACAAAGTAACCTGGGCTTGGTGGGATGCATCCCTATCCTTCTGTTGTTCAGGCAGGAGGTTTGTGGGTTTATTTGAAGGCATTTATTTGTAACTATGGATTACATAGTAGAGCACTGTATCAAAACCAAAACAAAATAAAGAAAACGCATGAAAGAAAGAGTAACTGTACAGACCTGAGGTTTTGGAGCAGTGTGGAAGGTCTAGAAGGCCCTTTGGAGAGTGCCTGCTTCAGTGCTTTTATTGAAGTAGGGCAGTGAGTATGGAGCAGACAGGCGCGATGTGGGAACAAGGGGGCCATCAACTGCAGAGCGAGAGCTGGACTTTTCCAACACCACACTGTGCTGTTTTCTCTAGGGTAAGTTTAGGCAAATGGATTTTATTTCTGTTGTGTTCAGTCATAGATGACCTCTGTTGTAAGACTAATTAATGACCCTGCAAATCCCACAAGGCCTCTGGAAATCACAAACCAGCAAGGAGCGTTACAACACAGGAGCAGTTCAATTCCATGTGCCCTTGTAACTGCTCCTGCAGACTCTGGGGTCTGAAGATAAATAACTTCCTGTATGTATTAATCAAGGAGAGAATAAGGAGCAACAAGGGCTCCTTTTTGTTTCTCATGTCTGTATTCAAACCTAACCTCAACTCAGCATCTAGCACCTTTTGGAAGAAGAGGCACAGCTGTAGCTTTGAATTCTATAGCTTTATTTAAAGCTAGGGTCAGGGGCTGGAGAGATGGCTCAGTGGTTAAGAGCACCCGACTGCTCTTCCAGAGGTCCTGAGTTCAATTCCCAGCAACCACATGGTGGCTCACAACCATCTGTAAAGAGATCCGATGCCCTCTTCTGGTGTACAGCTACAGTGTACTTATATATAATAAATGAATAAAAAAAAAAAAAAAAAGCTAGGGTCAGGGTCATGATGCAAGTCAGTGTGTCTGAATGTGTTTCTACCCACAAGAATTGATTTTATTATACTATTTGTGTGTGTGTGTGTGTGTGTGTGTGTGTGTGTGTGTGTGTGAGAGAGAGAGAGAGAGAGAGAGAGAGAGAGAGAGAGAGAGAGAACTGCTCTTACCTGCTGGGCTATCTCTCCAGACCCTTTATTAACTTCTTGATTCTTGGACCCTACCGCCTAAGTGAACAGACCTTTAGCTACATCATGGCTTGGATTTCAGAGTTCAGGTGCCAGGCTAACCTTACCCAGATAACCTGAACTACACATGGGAACCACTGACAGGCCACACTGCCCTTGATTCCCCCTCAAAGCCTCTACAGGTGGGTGTGTGGATAGCCACCGCTCACTACTTACTCACTGTCTTTGCATGGGGTATGAGAAACAAGACAGCTATAGAAGACGGGCTTCGCACTGATATTTAAAAGCAGACATGAACACTGGCCAAACGTCCTGCTCCTTACACTGCATCCCAGAGTCTGATTTGACTCTGCTCATGTTCTGTTCTGTGCTGTTTTTTGAGACAGGGTCATATTACACAGCCCACACTGGCCTTGAATGTACAGTACTCCTGCTTCTGCTTCCTGGATGTGCTGGTGTGGCAGGTAAGCCCCAGCCTTCCTCCAGCTGTCATTGTTTTTGAGGAAAACAGTCATGATATAGGACTTATGTGACAACATCAAAACTCCTTTGGCTGTTAAGACACTACATCAGTCTCAAGCGGCCTGAGCAAGGCTACAAAAACACAGAACTGTTCCCATGAGTCAGCTTTGGATTCCAGAGAGTTGGTCAAGTCTGTAGACAGAAATGTAACTGAGAGCTCTACGGCTGCTCCCAGACACAGATCTTAATCACTCCGTAGCCTCTCGGATGGCACACTGTACTGAGGCAAACAGACTGAGTGCCTGGTAGACATTCACTAATGAAACTGGAGCTGGCGTGTGAGGGCATCGCTCTGCCACTTCCGATGGAGAGAATGAGCATTGTGCTCCGGACATGCCAGGTTGGGATTTCAGAACTCCAACTGCTGCAGTCAAGCCTAGCTGGTGTCTGAGTCGTACAACCTCCCAGGGAGTTTTCCAAGACAACATTTTTGACTTGGGCTAGAGCTGGTCAGGCAGACAGCCGAGGGCAAGCTCTGACTAGAAGTCTTCGTGCAGGCTGCATGTGGATAGGTATCAGGGCACGAGAGCAATGAAACAGAAGCAAGGTCATGTTCAGGTCTTTGGAAGTTTACAGTGAGCCGGGCTGGTGTTTAATGCGTCTTACTTATGGGTACTGGTTTTAATTTTTACTAATTTTGTTTTATTTTATTCTGAGATAAGATCTAGCTGTATAGGTTGACCTCAAATTTACAATCCCCTTATCTACCTCAGCTTCCCCAAGGGCTGGAATTATGGGTATATTCCACCATATACAGCTCTGTTTTGTTTAACCCTCACAGCTACTTCATGAGGTGGTACCAAGCACTCCTATTTCAGAAGCAGGAAATGGAGGTCCTGTAAAGTACCTATGCACAAACAGATGCAGTGTTTGAAGGTTCAGGGTCCAGCCTCTGCTCATATCATTACAGAGCTCAGAGCCTGAGTGCTCAGTGTCCTGCACTTGCTAACAGAGGGGACAAAATCATACTGCACTTAGATTCAAGAGACTCTGCTATTCACAGATGCTGCTATCGCCTTTGAAACACTTCATGAGTGACTGCAAAGGGACTCCAGTACATGCTTAACTAGCAATCTTCCTGATCCAGGGAAGGGGGCTGGGGGTAGGGGGAGTCAACACAGCCAAGGAGCCACAAGGACAGGACACCTCATTGCTTTGTTTGGTACAGGGCAGGATCTATGGAAATGAATTACACAATTTTCTTACATTAGCCTAAGTGTTCACAGGTAGAGTTGAATATGAGTTGTTCTTGATTTGCCTGTGAATGGTTTACACTTTAAGTGGTATTTTCAGAGATTGGAGTAATAAATATTTTTGTGCCTGCATTTGTGTGTGTGTGTGTGTGTGTGTGTGTGTGTGTGTGTGTCCCTGGGATAAGGTCCTGCTGACTCAGCCGACTGACTAGCCAGCAAACCCCAGGGATCTTCCTGTTTCCGCCTCCCTTTGCTGGTACACACTACCACTTGTGTGTGTGTGTGTGTGTTTTTTAAAGATTTATTCATTTATTATATATAAGCACACTGTAGCTGTCTTCAGATACACCAGAAGAGGGCATCGGATCTCTTTACAGATGGTTGTGAGCCATCATGTGGCTGCTGGGAATTGAACTCAGGACCTCTGGAAGAGCAGTCGGGGCTCTTAACTGCTGAACCATCTCTCCAGCCCCACTTGTGTGTTTTTTAAGCTTGCTTTTATTTATGTGTATGTTCTGTTTGTCTTGCATGCATGTGTGTGTAGTGCCTATGAAGAACAGAAGAGGGCATCAGATTCCTCAGAACTGGTGATACAGGTGTAGCGAACTGCTCAGAGTGAGTTTTGGAACCAGAATCCAGGTTTTCTGCAAGAGTAGGAAGTGTCCTTTATTCTTGAATTTTTATGTGGGTGCTTTTTATAGGAATCAAACTCAGACCTACACCCTTGCATGGTGTGCTAATTAGTTTTTGTCAACTTGTCACAAACTAGCGTTACTTGAGTTGAGGGAACATCAACTGAGGGATTGCTTCCATCAGACTGGCCTATGGGTATGTCTGTCCGGAACTTTCTTGATTAATGATTGGTGTGAGAGGGCCCAGACCAAGATCATTGTGGGCGGTACCATTCCTAACCTGGTGGTCCTGGGTTCTGTAGGAAAGGGATCAAACGGAGCAAGCCATGGAGAGCAAGCCAGTAAGCAGCTTCCTCCATGGACTCTTTTAGTTCCTATCTCAACTCCCTTTGATGATGAACTGTGTGGCCTGTATGAAAATAAACCATTTCTTCCTCAGGTTGCTTTTGGTCAGTGTTTATCATGGAGCAATCTCCTTAATCCCTGTTTTTATTTTTAAAATCACTCAATGTGTTTCTTACACTCAAAGTGCCCAAATTCCAGGTAGTGTGAACAGGTGGGAGACAAACACAAGTGACTTTGTTGTAGTACAGACCTCAGTTCATCAGTGTCCAGGTAATGTTAACAAAGTCTTTTTGTTTCTTTAAGACAGGGTCTCACTATATATTGTACATTGGCCTTGAATGCAAAATCGAATTGTCTTAGCCTCCTATGTGCTGGGATTATGGGTGTGTGCCATCAAGTTTCAGCAGAGAGTTTAGATGGGAGAAAGGAGCTGTCAAGGAGCTTCCTGGGGAGGTGAGTCCAGGCTCTCCCTGCTTGATTTCTCATGTGGGCTCTGCCCAGCCACACCCAGGGCCTCTGCTGTACTGAGAACACTGCCTCTTGTCCCTGCAGCAGCAGCCCGTACAAAAACCTGAAGCCTTCACTACTATGCCCCTAAGACAGTTTCCCCAACCTTGTTTTGTACCTTCTGTACACTTATTGAGGATGTGCTTATCTAATTGGTCTGAGACCCATCTGGGCCTCAACATGAGAACCTATCTCAAAAGACAAAACAAAGAAGCAAAAGGAGCCAGGTGACCATGGCTCCTACAGCAGGGAAAGCAGTCTGGGTCTCCTCAGACTTCTACTTGAGAATCTGTGTTGGATCCCACAAGGGCTGAAGGCGAAGCTGCCTTACCTGCTCTGCTCCCACCATGCTGATCGGCTTACACTTGAAGAGGTGGGTGATGAATTTGGGAATGAACGAACTGTGGATAAAAAGTGACAAGTTAGGCTTATTCTCTTCCTAGTAAAGAGCTGCAGAAACTTTTAAAGGTTCTATTCCCTTTCATGAGAAAACAAAGAATCAAGGTGAACACTCCTGTCCCCTCTACCACCATTCACTGCCTTTTCTTTCCTTCTACTTTTAGCTCTAGTTTTTGTTTAGGGGAATAGTCTTGATGTTCTGAGGAAAGCTTGTCCCACCTTAGGCTACAGGGGTGAATTATTTTTGTGGTGCTGGGGATGGAACCCAGGTCCTGGCATATGCCAGACAAGTACTCTACCACTGAGCCACACTCCAGTCCTGTGGAGGGCAAGTCTATTGATCTTTAGCCTGTTCCCCTGCTGACTGGTTTAGGTCCTGCGAGAGGGAATTACTCTGTGCCAGTCTGGAGGGAAGCACGTCATGGCAAGGCTGGCGTGAGAGGCTCACATATTGGCTAGGACACTGAGTCTACATAACTGAGTTATATAACTCACCTATGCTTGTCATTCTCCTACCATTCTGAGGGTGTGGCCAATCTCAAAGACAGCAGACTGTACTAGGTCTTAATGAAACCACTGAAACCCTAAAGCAATCACATTCTCTGTCTTAAAAACAATTATGTATTTTTATTTTAGTGTGTGTGTCTGTGTGTGCATGTAACCATGTGTGCGTGTGCCATGGAGGTTGGAAGGGAGCATTGAGACCCTTGGAGTTGGAGTTACAGGCTATTGTGAGCTGCTCCATGTGAGTACTGAGAATTGAACAGGGGACCTCTGAAGGAACAGCCAGTGCTCTTAACTACTAAGCTATCGCTCCAGCCTAAACCACCCACTCTCGAGTCTGCCCTAACTTCCTCTAGATTTGAGGTTTTATGAAAAGTTTAAAATCCATTTTGTGCCAGGTGTGGTGGCACACACCTTTAATCCTAGCACTCAGGAGAGACAGGCCGATCTCTTGTGAGTTCAAGGTTAGCCTGGTCTACATAATAATTTTTATGACATCCAGAGCTACACAGTACAATGATGTCTTGAAAAACAAAACAAAACAAAGACAACAACAACAAAAAACAATGCAATAAAAATCCACTTTGCCACCCAAATCCATTTGAGAACCATTTGAGTAGCTGAAAATACCCTATAATACAAGTGAACTACATGGGCAGTTAGGGTGTCTTAAAGCAAAACTAAGAAATAATTGCTAAGACAGTAATTCTCTTACCAAGAAACAAAACAATCACATCATTTTCTAGAAACCTGGTGAGCACAAAGGGACAGCCCAGATCAGGTGGGCTGGACTAAGGGACGGCCTAGATCAGGTGGGATGGACTAAGGGACAGCCCAGATCAGGTGGGATGGACTAAGGGATGGCCCAGATCAGGTGGGCTGGACTAAGGGACAGCCCAGATCAGGTGGGCTGGACTAAGGGACAGCCTAAATCAGGTGGGCTGGACTAAGGGACGGCCTAGATCAGGTGGGCTGGACTAAGCTGGACTAAGGGATGGCCCAGATCAGGTGGGCTGGACTAAGGGATGGCCTAGATCAGGTGGGCTGGACTAAGGGACGGCCTAGATCAGGTGGGCTGGACTAAGGGACGGCCTAGATCAGGTGGGCTGGACTAAGGGACGGCCTAGATCAGGTGGGCTGGACTAAGGGATGGCCTAGATCAGGTGGGCTGGACTAAGGGACGGCCTAGATCAGGTGGGCTGGACTAAGGGATGGCCCAGATCAGGTGGGCTGGACTAAGGGACGGCCCAGATCAGGTGGGCTGGACTAAGGGATGGCCCAGATCAGGTGGGCTGGACTAAGGGACGGCCTAGATCAGGTGGGCTGGCAATGCTGTTTAGGATGATGGAGAGGGAAAACCCAGCAAATCGGGAAAGGTTTCTGAAAAAGCTTCAAGGCCTGAGTCAGGAAGGCTGCGTTGTAGGGATGTAGCTCAAAAGCTGTGAAGACAGTCGTGTGCATTACTAGCAAGCTCCAGAGTGAGCTGACCAGGGGGTGCCCAGGCCCAGGCCCACAGAGGAAGCATGAAAAGGGGCAGGGTTCCACAGCAGCTGGCTGCTACTGGTCTCCTCCCTCTTGCATGCTGAGTCCATGCTGTGTCCTTCCTTTCAATCTCACCACATCTCTTCCTACATACTGTAATCACCAAGTGTTAAAGACTTCGGGAGAATTTCATAGAGGCATACTACCTTAGCGGGCGAGAGAAGTCATTTATGAGCCAATCTAGTTTTAAGCAGGAGGGACCTTGGTAAGTCATTAAGAAAGGCTGCTATTAGAGCCAATATAGCCACCGAAGGACCAGCGATTGTGGAGCAGGAAAGGAGGCAGTGGGAAAAGGACCTGAAGTCCAGTGGTCAGATCCAGGTGTGGGCTTCCTGTCTAGAGGAGGTGTCAACAGGAGGCTGTCTGGAAGGGGCTCTTAGAGCTTAACCTCAGCCAAATGAGTAATGGGACTCATCACATGTGCCTGTATAGCTGGTGACGGAAGCTACTTCACACTAGAGTATGCTGTGGCTGGCCCTGGAACTTGCCCTGACTAGTCCATAGTGGGTAGGCTGGGAAACATGGAGAAAACCCAGACACATGTCTTTGGAGAAGAAATCCCAGCAAAGTGATGTGTCATTGCTAAGGGCCACCAGGATGGAAGTGGTGGCTACCGCTCTGGGCTGAGATTTTATAAAGATGAAGGTACCAAGAGTTAAAGCGCAAAACTTTTCCAGATGTGGGTGATGGGCACCCTATTCCCAGATGGCTCAGAGTGAGCTTAGCACTAAAATTAAAAGGCGATGAGAGAATGTGAAGTTGACACTTGGATGGGCTGAGCAATGAACTCCTTATTCACTTTAACCTTAGCTCAATCGGACCCTTGGGTGCCTACAATGGAGATTTTGAGTCACAGTAAATTTTTACAGAGACACTTGTAGCAGTGGTTACAGGGAATGTCACATGTGATTTATCAGCAATGCTTTTAGTACACATTAATGAGCAACCAGAGAGAGAAGGGAATGTCAGCTCCTGGTCCATCTGCACAGGCAAACACAAATGCTCTCTGGGGAGTCGGCTCAAGCCTTCCTGATGAGGTTGAAACTAAAGTTAACTCTACAGCTACTCTGTCATTGTTGTTCCTTGGGGGTTTATTTATGTCAGATGGGGAAAATCTAATTGACTACAAACCAGGAGAGGTCTGGAGAAAAGAGAAACTCAGAATCCTGAGTCACCAGTTGGGACCTGGACGAAAACAATCCAAATACGGTAGCTTGGACAGCACCGACCTTCCTGGAGCAACTTGCCAAACTGTGCATCTGATAATTGGTCAGAGGAGACACTGGCCCTCATCACTGCCTGGCCTCTCGGGAAACAGTGCTGGAGCCAGATGCTGACTGGCAAAGAACCAAGCTGCTTCCTTGCTTTAAAATCCAAGGCCAAAATAGCCACACACGAGGACATGACAGGAAGGCAGGCAACTCAGTGCTTGCTCCTGGTCCCAATTTCTAGTATTTTCCCTGGACATAAGATATTCAGAAGTAGATGATTTCTGGCCACTATAACAAGTCCTGTGGTGGAGGGGGAGGAAGTAAAGGCTCAAAGGTACAACCCTGAGAAGCTTATAATCCAGTCAGAGACAAAATGCACACATGAACTTACTGAAAAGTAAAGGCCTGGGCAAGGAGTGGTTCCATGGACAAAATTCAGAAGAACAGGATACCCCAAATCATTTCTGTTAGCTCTGCCATGGCCGATGACTACTGCTATAAGCACGCACATGACCTGAAGTGGTTCATTTGCTTTTACCATTATAGCCCTTTGGGGTACAGAAGAATATTAGTTTTCCTGGAGGTCCCAGAATGAGCCCCACTAGAAGATGGGACACCTGGATTTGTGAGCCTGCTGGGAGGCTAAGTAGAGCAGTAAAATAACTTTATTGAGTATGATACCAGAATCATTAATAATCTCCCCAACTCAGAGAGATAGGCCTAGAGAGTGACCTTGGGGTCAACCACAGGTCTGTACTCCATCAGTGTGGTTCCTGAGGGAAATGGTCATGAACAAATGGGTACATGGGCATCTCTGTGCTGCTGCTTGGTTCTCCCGGGAGATTGAAACAGAAAGCGCATCAAGAAAACAGAACTCAGGACTTACTTTGCAAATTTAATGCAGAACTGTGTGAAGTATTTCCGTGTGGAAGCCAGGTTGTCACGGATGATGGGGACATTCTGCTTTATGTGAAGAATAACAGAGGTGACATAAGGGCTCTGGTCACCAACATGCTCCACGTTCTGCCACGGCATCTGAAACAGACAGGATAGAGCCAAAATTGAGAGCCCCTGCAGGGGAACAGTATTACCTGTTAATAGGAAAGGGGAATTGGGGGATGGAAATTAGGTCACTACTTGGTATCACAGGGATTGGCATGGTCTGACACAGAGGCTGCTTTTGAGTAAAAATAAGCAAGCCACCTCACCAGTGGCATTGAGTGCATGCCCCACTCCTCTCCATTGTTCCCACTAATGCTTCAGGCAGCCTCCCCACCTCAGCAAAGGGTATAAAGGGTGCTCACCACATCATCAAGCAAAGAAGTGAGAATGTCTAGGCCCATAGACCCCTTTTCATAGGGATCGCATGTCAGACATCCTGCATATCAGATATTTACATTGTAATTCCAACCAGTCGCACAATTACAGTTCTGAAGTAGCAACAAAAATAATGTTATGGTTGGGGGGTCCCCACAGCATGAGGAACTGTATTAAGGTGTTATAGCATTAGGAAGGCTGAGAACCACTGCCACAGAGGGACAGCAGCGTCAAGGACTGAAGAGGAGGGAGGGATGTTAACTTGCAGGCAGCTGGGCAGCTTGGGAGATTGGGGAGATTTAGTGGCTGCAGTAAATGTGGTGAAGCCCAGAACAAGCTAGAAGAGAATTAACTTACAGACCCTTTTTCAAGTAAACTGGGAGAAGTTTGGGATTTTATTACTGTTATTTATTGGTTTCTTTTAAAAAAAATATTTATTTAATGTATGTGAGTACACTGTAGCTGTCTTCCGACACACCAAAAGGGCATCAGATCCCATTACAGATGGTTGTGAGCCACAGTGGTTGCTGGGAATTGAACTCAGGACCTCTGGAAGAGCACAGTCGGAGCTCCTAACTGCTGAGCAATGTCTCCAGCCCATATTTTTGGTTACTTGAGACAGGATCTTGCTTTGTAGCTAGGCTGGCTTGGAACTTACTATATAGCCCAGGTTAGCCTTAAACATATAACAATTTTCCTGTTTCAGCCCCCTAAGTGCTAGGATGAAAGGGATGAACCACTACACTTAGCTACAAAATAACATCTCCCCAGACCCACAAAAGTAACACTGTGTATTTTCTCATGGGGCCCATGTGATCTCTGACTGGTTAAGAATCAAAATGAGGCTGAGTGTGGTGGTACGTGCCTTTAATCTTAGCACTTGGGAGGCAGAAGCAGGGAACTCTATGAACTGGAGACCAGCCTGGTCTATACAGCTAGTTTCTTTAGAAACTACTTGGGCAATATAGAAAAACCCTGGCTCAAACAAAACCAAACCCCCAAAACAAACAAAATGGAGCTCAAACTTGTATACACCCATGGAAGAATCAAGGAAATGCCCTGGGAGGAAGGAAGAATTTACAGTGTAGTAGTTAGTGACTCTGTCTTTTGTGGGTACACAGGAGGGCTGCTGGTTCCCAGCTTGTGTCACCTGGCAGGTGTTCACCCCTGACCCTGTCTTGGAGGAGCCCTGCTGAGCTAAACTTCAAAACCAAACAAGGTTGCCAGTTCAAACTCTTAAGTCAAACAGCCCTTAGGCTCCATTCAGATCCGAGGTCGGCAGCCCTAAGGTCTTGATGTCTCTCTGGCAAGAAAACACTTCTCTGGGTCTCTGCAAGAGCAACAGTTCTCTTCATCTCTGAGCCAGCTCCCAACATCCCCACCTCCCTCCCCTTTCATTTTACAGAGGAATGAAAAGCCTCAAATCAGGTTTTGAAACTGGGTGTGGTGGTGCATGCCTGTGATCACCAGCATTTGTAGGCTGAAGGAGGTTTGTAAGCTTGAGGCCAGCCGGAACCGTATATACAACATTCTGTCTCTACTAAAACAAACAAAACCCATGTAAACCAACACAGGCTCCAGACAGGAAATGGGATTCTGGGTCAGTAAGATGTCTCGGCAAGTAAAGGCTGCCAACGCTGCTGTCCTGAGTCTGATACCTGGGACCCACATGGTGGGAAGAGAAAAAATTGAGTATAGTAAGATGTCCTCTGACCTCCACACATGTACCATGGCACACATGTACATACATACATACATACATACATACATACATTTTTTTAAAAAAATCTCTAAAACAGAGGCAATTTTATTTGAAAAATTTATTTAAAGATATTTATGGATCTGCTCACTGATTTATTGGGACAGAACCACACTGTGTTGTCCAGGCTGATCTCATGACTTCTGAGCTTAAGAGTTCTTTCCCACCTCAGCCTCTCCAGTAGCTGGAAGTACAGGCTTGTTTGGCAGTAAAAGAAAAAAAAATAACAAGGCAAAAATAGAAACAATGGAGAAACAGTTAAAGCTCCAACAGAGCTTCCTGTACAATGAGCACTCGGGCTATGTGTAATGTTTTCCTCATTATCTGTTACCTTATTTGAGAAGTATTTCTTCTACCTCATTTTAAAGATCTGATCCTTCCAAACAATGATTCCCAGTGAACTCACAGGGTGAGGCCAAATTGACAGGTGTTAGATCTACCCTTCACCTTCCTCTCCCCAGCTCTGCAACAAGGTTTGGAACAAGGTGATCTGGGCAAGGGCAAAAAAACAGGGAACTGGGCAGAGCTTCATGTCCCACTGCCAATCAAGAAATAAATGACTAGTGCCTTCCATGTTGGCAGCACTGGAGAGTTCATGATCTCAGCGCAGTTTATAAACAAGTATTTAAACATGACAGCTCCTCATTCACAGAAGGCGGGCATCAAGGGAAGTGTGACGTGCTGTCACCGGGAATAAAGCAACTCTGATGCAAGGCAGATGGCGGCCGTGTTGCTTTACGTTCTTGCTAGCTAGTGTATGGGCATCACCAGTGTTCACACGCACTGGATGTGTGAAAGGACCCCTGCTTTAAGTTTCTGCCAGGTACAGCCAACCTGAAAGAAGCACCAGCAAGCACCCATGATTTTAAACCCCCCCCTCTCTCTCTGTGTGTGTGCACGTGTATGCATGTGCACATGTGTGTAAATGTGTGAGTGGAGGCCAGAGGTCAACCCTGGGTATTGTTTCTAGAGTCTACTTTGTTTGAGACAGGGTCTCTCAAGTCCCAAGGATCTGCCTGCCTCTACTCCCTCAGTGCCACGACCCCTGGCTTGTTACTTGGGAGCTTGGGATGAGGTCATGACTGTCACCTTGCTGACTGCATTATCTCTCTAGTCCCTGATTTTACTTTTTGGTGTTGGGAATGGAACCCCTCTTTTAAGAGAGAAAAACAAGTGCTCTGGCTAGGATAAGAAATGGTGACATGGTAAGGGACTCAGAATAACTCAAGCAATGTCGAGGTAGAAGGAAGATAGAGGACCTACAGCAACTGACAGCAAAGATTGCTACAGTGTGCTCAGAACATAAATGGAGCAGCACTGGCCCAAGGACAGCCTAGCTGAGTCTGAGAAAACCTATGCATCTGTGCTAAGTTGCTTCCTCCTCTCTTCTCCCCCACTACCCCATGTCTTTTCTCTCCCTCCCTGTCTTTCTCTTCCCTTTTCTTCTCTTTTTAAAAAAGATGTACTTACTTTATGTGTATGAGTGTGCTGCTTGCATGTATGTATGAGTACTGTGTGTGTGCCTGGTGCCCAGGGGCTAGAGTTACAGGAGGCTGTGAACCCCCAGTAGGGTGCTAGAAACTGAACCCAGGTCCTCTGTAAGACCAGTAAGTGCTAAGATGCTGGGCCACCATTCTAGCCCCTCTTCTGATTTTGACAAAAGTATTAAGACAATCCAATAAGGGAAAACTGCCCTTTAGCACTTGGGATGGGAAAGTTGGATATCTACACTCAGATAAATGCAGTGAATCCTCACCTCACACCATAAACAAAATTAACTCTAAGTGGACTTAAGACTTACATGTAAGAGCTGAACCTATAAAAAAAAATCTCTGAAAAACACCAAGGAGTTAGTTCATCACTAGGTAATCTATTCTGGTTATGACACCAGGAGAACAGGAAAGAACAAAGCTGATCAGCTGGACTTCTGCAATGTAAGAAGACGTCGTGTAGGAAATGAAAAGTCAATCCACAGCATGGGAGCGAGCATAACAACATGGGAGCGAGCTGCTACAGGCTCTAAAGGAACTTTCATCCCTCGGGAGACTGAGACAGGGCACAGAAAGATTGAGACCAGCCTGAGCTACATAGCAAGACAGTCTAAAAAGCAACACACACACACACACACACACACACACACACACACACACACACACACAAATAGAAGGAGGAAGAGACCATGATGACCTTTTACAACTCAACAATAGAAAGTCAGGTTTACAGCACCAGAATGGTAAGGGTTCAGCCAACATTTCTTTAAAGAGGACAGGCAGACCGCCAACAAGCATGTCAAGAGATGCCTACTGGCGCTCTATCTTAGTCTAGCTTAGAATAGCAGTGAGGCCACAAGGAGACACGTCCTCATACCTGTTTGGATGTCACAATTTTAATACATGCAGAGTAAGTATTGGTAAAGACGTGGAAAGTTTAGATGCTTCTACTGTGCTGGGGGGGGATGTCAAATGGCAGATAGGGGAAACTACGAGACAGCGCCTGGAACTGTATACACATGGAAGTTACCATGAGACCCAGCAGTTCCTCTCCTAGGTGTGCACTGAAGAAAACTGAGAACATACACTCACACAGATGTTCACAGCACTGTCCCCACCAGCTGGAAACAACAGAGTATCACTCAGCCATTAAAGGAATGGACTAGAGGCTGCGTGGGTAGTTTTAATGGTACAGCACATGCTTGGTATCAGCAAGGTCCTGGATTCAACCCTAGGATTGTTTTAAAAATGGAATGTGTTCAGGTGTGGCAGTACACATCTTTAATCATAGTACTTGGGAGGCAGAGGCGGGTGGATCTCTTGTGTATTTGAGAACAGCCTGGTTTACACAGTAAGTTCCAGGTCAGCCAGCACTTCACTGTAAGACCCTATCTGAAAACAAAACCAAGCAAAACTCACAAAAACACAGAAAAATCGGGAGTGTGCAGTACTGACACATGGCATACCATGAGTGAACTCTAAAAATACTGTAAAAGCCTAAGAAGTCCAGCAGGATAGGTAATCTGTACAGACAGAAAGTAGACTAATGGCTGTAAGGACAGAGCATGCTGGGACAGCTGCCGAGAGGTGTGCGCATTGCAGTGGCCACTGAGAGGTGGGGGCTTCCTTCTAGAGTCATAAGGATACCCTGGATGAGACAGACCTGGATGTACAAGGCCCTATGGTCTTGTACATTTACTAAATTCTCTTAATTTTGACACTTTAAGGGGTGACATGTACTCTGGGGTTTGCTTTGGTTAGCTTGTCAACTTGCATCCAAGTTTCTGCCCTGACTTCCCTCAGTGATGGAGTAAGACCTAAGGTCTGTAAGCCTTTCTTCCCCAAGTTGCTTTTGGTCATGGTGCTTTATCACAGCAATAGAAACCCTAGCTAAGGCAGGAATTACAGCTCAACTTTTTAAGGGGGAGACATTGGAGCTCACTCTTGTAAAGGCTGTGCTTTCTGGGTAGACAGCAGCAGTTCAAGGAGCATTCTAACTAGAAAGGTCAGAGCGAGGCAGGGCTGGACACCACCAGAAAGCAGTGCATACTCAGTTAAGTTGAACCAGCTCCAAGCTGGGGTAGAGGGTGTTTGCACAGGAGCAGTACAAAACACACAGACAAGGGGTCCAAGGTATTGACAGTAACTTATTAGTTATTCAGCCTTATATGCTAACTGAGGACATCCCAGAGCTTGGGCCTCCCAGGACAATGATGTGACCGGTCTCTGGGCTTCATCCGCCTTATCAAGGAGCCTCCTTCCCTCACCTCAGAACCAGCCCTGGCTCTGCTGGAAGCCCGCTCCCCACACCCTCACTATTTATGAAAAACATCTATTTATTGGCTATTCTGAGTTTTCTTCCAGCACAGATGAACCTGAAGACAGCCTTGCCTGAGTCCAGAGCACTCTAACTTCCTAAGACAGTAAACGAGATTGGCAGTTTTGACAAACTGACTTTACTAACTTTAAAAACTGCAGCTTCCACTGCAGTCCTGTTTGAACAGCCTCCTCATCACAAATTCCTTCAAGAGAATTGGACCATGTCCTATCCGCCTCTGGTTTCTCGAATGCTGACTGTTGTTGGCTTCTGCTTTTCTCCTATGGTCCCAGTGTCCCCTCGCTCACACACAAATCTGCACATTCTGCTCTCATCTCCTGCCTCCACCTACTAGATGAAGCACCTGGGGACAGCACCTATGCCTCTTCCAGGCTTGTAACCGCAGCACTGTGCTAGGCAGAGTCCAAGATGGACTAGTTATCCAGCAGCAAACAATGATGGATCAGAGACAGAAATAATCACCATTGCAACGATCTGAAAAGACCCTAGAAGAATCTCTGAAACTGAAGCATGGCTCACGCTGAGTCAGTCAGTGAGCACTGCCATGTTTACTTTAGTCACATGGATCTCATTTTGCTAGAGCTCCAGAAGACTCAGACAAACAGGAATGGCCTTCCAACTGCTATGTTCCCAAACCTATGGTTTTCCCATGATATAAACATAAGACTCTGGGGGTATGGTTGATATTCGCTGGGGTACATCTGGGGAGAGATGGCTGGCGGGAAGAGGAACTGGAGGGAAGCCCGCCTAATGAACTGACAGTGCATATAAGCAACACCTGGGGTGTCAAACCCACTCCACGTGTTAGTTTACAGAAAGAGAGAGAAAAAGATTCCACTCTTCCTTCAGATTTCCAGTGTGAAAATCTTTTGGCAGCTGCACTCCAGGCTGCAGTGTGGCGGGCAGCTCAGAGACGGCAGCTGGAATGGATCACACTCGGGATGCACAGAAGGTTTGCCAGCAGTGAGGGAATAGAGCAGAACCGAGGAAACAGATCCTCCCAGCTCCACTCCACAGACCAGCCTCAAGCTGCCTGCTTACAGTGTGTGGCTGGAGACCCTGACTGGGCACAGGATTGGTCTTGAGACCAGCAGCTGCTTCTCAACTTCCTACTTCACTCCTTAAACCCCAAAGCCAAAGTTTTGGTTTTAATCCTATTTTTGTTAAACAGTTATAATCTACTATAAAACCAAACTCAGACCAAATGTCTACTTCCTGAGGCGTGGTGTTCCTTGTGTCTAGAGGGGGCAACCTGGGTTTTCTGAGTGCTTGACTGGCATCACTAGGCACTAAATTGCTGTCCACTTGCACAGCTCTGAGGGGCCACAATCAGATGCACTTCACAGAGAGAGATGGGTCTGCATGGGTTTAGTCATCTGTGCAGTGCTCTCTCAAAAGGAAAACCAGAAAACTTAGGTCTGTCTGATCTGTGTCAAAGTTCCTCCCACGTCCCTGTCATAAATTCTGCTTAGTTTCCCTCAGACAAGTTATTCTTCCAAAACCTGGAAGAGTATTCCAAGAGTCCATGACTAGATAGGTATTGGCAAGCTTTATCTGGACCAGGTCAACTAGACGATGTTTTTGCTTTGTGGGCTATAAGGTCTCTGCTACAAACCACTAGTTTCTACAGCTACAGCTACAGCCACAGATAGTGCTTGAATGAATGAACCTGTTCCACTAAGACTTACAGGAACAAGTGATGGGCCACATTTGGCTGCAAGCTATGGTTGTTGGGCTTAAAAGTCAACAAAGAATTGCCTACTTTCTACTTAATCAATAAACATAAAGTCTTCACTTTGGTCTAGACACTTAAGGAATACTTTTTGTTCCTTTTTGAGACAGGACCTTCCTGTGTAGTGCAGGCTGACCTTGAACTTGAAATCTTTACACATCAGCTTCTAAATCCTAAGACCACAGGTGTGCCCTCACCACACTCCTCAGGAATTTACATTGTTTGGGGAAGAGCAGCATACAGTGAGTGTCAAAAGAGCCACTGACGGCCAAGGGTACATGAAAACCAGAGTCCACAGACTCATCGAAGTGCCTTGCACTGACACCAAAGCTCAGGAAGAGCTGGAACCTCTCAGCGGGCAGGGAGTCTGGAGTCATTGGAGCTCACCAAACTGCAGGTTTCATCAGGAGCCAGATGCTGACCCGAGAACCCATCTCCTTCAGACTCACCCCAAGCCCACAAAAGGCCCAGCAACCTTCGTAGGTGACAGGTGAGCCTAGCAGGGTCAGAACGTAACAGGAAGGGCTGTGAGAAAGCATATCAATCACTGGTAGGGGGTCAGCTCCTAAAACCTCACCTTGCTCATGGCAATCAGGGCAGGGTCACAGGCTGCATCTAGATCTTGAACCAACAGCTGGATGCTGCTGGAGATGACACTGCAAAAAAGAAATTGCTGTGGTCATTGCTCCAAAAAGTGATGGGATGCTAGATACCCCACAACCACCCCTCACAGGTGTTTTGAAATGTGTGCAAAATTTTAAAATTTCATTTCTTCATGAAAGGTTTTAATCACTAATAGTGGAAGAGCGGCTGGCTCTTCGTGTCCTGTTTTATCTGGGTGTGTCTCACCCAGTAAGAGCCCGAACTTGTATGTCTACTCCCATAACTACTAACCCTAGACCTTTGTTTAAGTCAGAAAGAGAAGGAAAAGGAGAAGGAGAAAAAGGAGGAGTAAGGGGAGGAACGGAGGAGGAGGAGAGGGGCAAGGGGGTGGAGAATGCCCTGGGAACTCTCTTAGTAGAGACTAAAGCACACAGTGCCTGTGAAGAGGAAAGGCTGGCCTGCGGCAAGCGCCTGGAAGGTACGTACGTGCTGAACGTGTCCATTTCTCCTGTGAGGTTGATCCGCTCAGTCAGACTCACATCAACCTTTTCTCTGAGTTTTTCTTCTAGCTGTCAGAAAAGGGCAGAAGTGTGTTTAATGATTGCCCAGAGGTGTGCCACACTACTGAGGATCACGGAGTGAGGATGAGGCAGACAATTCTACACACCACATGGGACACTTTAATTCCTACAGGATGACAGGGAAGTCTGGTTGCCCTGACTTCCTAGATGAAGACTGCAGCAGCCACCCAAGACAGTAAGTGATAGGCTCAAATAAGCTTTCTAGAACCCAGATCCTTTGGTCCCACTCTGGGCTTACTTCTAAGAACGCATCAACAGCTCACATGGTTTGTCCTCTACAGGCTCATGCTTTGTTTGGTCCCTAGTAGTGGTGCTATTTTGAAGGCTGTGGCGTCTTTATGAGGTAGAAACTAGATGTCAAAAGCTGGTGAGAGCATTTGAAGGTTACAGGAGAGCCCTGCTTCCTGGCCAATAGTCAGGAGGAGTCTCTGCTCATGCCTGCACAGCCAGGAGTACTGCTGCCTTTTCCCAGTGTGGTGGACTACAATAACCTCTCCTCCCTTAAGCTGTATCTATGAAAAGTAACACGCATGGTCTCCCTGCTTACCCCGTGAAATATAGCCTCATCCACCAGTGCTGGGAACTTTTAATGTGAGTGACAGTAAAATCAGCCAAAACATTTGCTCAGTATTTCTGTGGTTACCACCGTGCCAAAGTGCCAGATGTCTCAGTGGTGAATCAGAAATACATCTTCACCTTGGTCAGCTCAGGGCTTACGGCAGGAGCAGTAATGTCCTCCAGAGCCATGGAAAGGTGTACAATGATCAGGATCTGTGCACACCTAAAAATGCCCTGGAGACCGAGAAATCTAGCACTCTTATTAAGTCAATCACACTCACTCTAAGAAGATTTAAAGTGCTCTTAGAGGGATGGAGAGATGGCTCCCAGCACCCACATGGTATTTCAGCACCATGGTAACTCCAGTTACCATGAATCTGTCACCCTTGTTTGGACTCTGCGGGTACTGCATAAGTGAGGTGCACATACATTACATAGGCACACATACATACCTATTAAAAACTTAAAAACAAAATGTCCTTAAAGGTGTGCAAACAAGAGTAACATTTTTAGAAGGCATCTTATAAATGTAATCTGCCAATTTCACATTTAGAAATGTAATTTCATGAAATAAAGAATGCATGAAGCCATGCAAGGATTCTTGGCAGATTTAATTCTGCCACTACTAAGGGGTGAGAGGTTGTTTAGAGAACTCAATAGTCAGACTCTGCATTTGTAAAGTTCTTCCCAGAAGGGGAAGCCTGGACACCTGTGAGGGGGATGGGACAGTGTGCCACAGGCGCGTGTCACATGCTCCAGGGGCCTCTGTCACTCTAGTGAATACAAATCCTAATTTTGAGCACAGCATGGCTCTTGTCTATCTCTCTGGCCCCACTGCTATCTTTGCCTTGCCTCTGGCATTTACAATTTCAAGGTCTTTGTCTCAGGATTTTCTCAGTCCATACTTCCTCCCTCTATGATGCCCCTGCTCCCCTCCTGACTAGTCCCCCACTTCCTAGCCCTCCCAACTCCTCTCTTGGCATTGGCCTCTCCTCCCACCCTTACCACAGAGTGGCAGGAAACCCTAGCCTGCTTCTCACTATTTGTTCTCCATCTGCTCTAAGTCTCCAGACAGGAAGATGCCTGTCCTCTCTGCATAGCCCTAGCAGAGGCAGCACATGGAAGTGTCTAGTAAAGTTCTCTTGAAGGGATGACAGAATGAATGAGACACTCAAAACAGGTTGAGAAAGCGAGGTAGTACTGGATCAAAAGATATCCAAGACAGCCAGGAGTGCTGGCCTGGAATCCCAGCACTCTAGGAGCAGGGCCAGGGAGAACTGCTGTAATCTTAATGCTAGCCTGGGCCAACAAGAATCTGTCAGCTGGGTATGGTACACAAGCTTTTTACCAGCACTGGGGAGGCAGAGGTAGAGTTTGAGGCCAGCCTGATCTACAAAGCAAGTCCAGGACAGCCAGGACATCTATGGCTCTGCTATACAGAGAAACCCTGTCTCCACACCCCACCCCGAAAAGGAGGATTTGTCTTAGAGGGAGGGAGTGGGGGGAGAGGGAGAGAGAGAATGAGAAAGAAGGAAGATGTCTAACATAAACAAAATAAGGCCACTTTGTTGTAGAATAACACATAGAAACGGAAATATTTTAATTTAAAAAGATAAATGTTCAGAGGACCTGTTAGTAGATGTCCCGCTTGGAAGGAGGAGGCGCACGGCAGCACTGTCTTCCTAACCGTAGCTCTGTGAGAGGTTTGTGGTGGTCTGAAGCCAGGGCAGGACACATGCTAGGTGAGTCCTTGACCACTGAATGCCCTCAGTCCTACAGTAAGTCTGAAAATAAGTCACCCAAATTTTCTTGCCTAGAGGCTAGAGAGATGGCTCAGTGGTTAAGAGCACTGACTGTTCTTCCTGAGGTCCTGAGTTCAATTCCCAGCATCCACATTGTAGTGGCTCACAACTACCTGTAATGGGATCCAATGCCCTCTTTTGGTGTGTCTGAAGTCAGCTACAGTGTGTGTGTGTGTGTGTGTGTGTGTGTGTGTGTGTGTGTGTGTGTATACATATACACATATATTAAAATTCTTTTTCTTGCCTAAAATGTCATAATTCCTAAACACTCCAATGTATACTGGTGAGCAGGACTTCGTTTTGAGGGTACAATTCAATCCACTACAATTTCTGAGTCTATGATGACTTTGTCTTGGATTGAATACTTTTTAAAGTTCACTTTTTAAAAACTATTTTATTATTTTATAGATATGTTGTTTTGCTTGCATGTATATCTGTGTGCACTACAAGAGTGCCTGGTGTTTGTAGGCCAGAAAAGGCAACCAATTCCTTAGAAATGGAGTTACAGACAGTTGTAAGTTGCTATGTAGGTGCTGAGAATTGAACCTGGGTCCTCTGGAAGAGCAACCAGTGCTCTTAACTGCTGAGCATGTCTCTAGCCCACATTATGTTTTGAGACAAGGTCTCTACTCCAGGCTGGCCTTAAGCTCTCTATGTAGCTGAAGGAGACCCTGAACTTCTGGGTATCCTCTTTCCCCTCTCAAAGACTGGGATTTCAGTACAGATGAGCATCACCATACCCAGATTACATGAAGCTAGCGGTGAAACCAGGGCTTCATGCATGCTAGGCAAGACTGGACCAACTGTGTTGCATCCTTAGCCACCCGACCCCTCAGCCGGGAATCAACCATTTCCAGGAATCTGTTTCTTGTAAAGGAACATGGTGTTCAGACATCTTATAGGTGGCTCAGAATGCCCTCACTTTAATAATTTTAGATGTTTTTATTAAATTAAAAAAATGGCTTTAAAGTCATCAAAATGGTCTCTGGCTTACTAATACATCTAAAGCTTCTAAGAATCTGTTCTAGAAATACAATATAAAACTTTTAAGATACTATATTTAGAAAGATGTTTTTGTAAGATTATTTGTAGAAGCAAAACTTTAAAGCAGTATAAATAATTACCAGGACTATTATTAAATATCCACTAATCCTCTAATGGAAATACTATATATCCATAAACAGTAGTAATAATAATAAGATATTTTAGTAACAGGAGAATGCTAAGGCACCAACACTAACAATAAAAGGATATAAAAGAGAACTATGATAACTTCATACAAAACTATGTTTATAAAATGACCCAAGCTGCTAATGGGATTATTTGAGGATGGTAGTATTAGGAGTAGGCTGTGTGTGTGTGTGTGTGTGTGTGTGTGTGTGTGTGTGTGTGTGTGTGTGTGTGTGGTATGTGTGTGTGTGTGTGTACCTACCTGCCTGCCTGCCGGCCTGTCTCTGGCAGCTAGACCAAAGTAGTCTGTGAGTCATTCCCTGTATATGTGACCACACCCCCAAGCAGAGTGTGCTACTGCCTTGGCCTTGGCCTCTGGGCCCAGTTGGCTGACCCTCAAGGAGGCTGCTGGACACTTCCTGTGTTCAAGTCCTGGCACATAGGAATGCCAAGCTGTCACGTCTAAACTGCCCCTTGCAGCTGATTTCTTAGATGCTTAGGAAATAAGCATCCGCATCAGGAAGAATGGGATTCTCTCAGGTTTCTTCAGGGGGATTTCAGGCCAAATGGGGAAAAAGAGCTTATAACCCTGTGGAGGGCTGAGTGCCAAGTTACTCTGGCTCACCCTTCTGCAAAGCTAGTTGTTGAACTGCCTTCCACTGGCTGCATCAGAGGCCTTACCCTTTCTGCTTCACAGTCAATACCTCAAACAATGGTTGGTTGTTGTGGTGGACAGAGAATGCTACAGAATGTCAGGAGAGGCTGCCTGGTACTCAGAAGACAGTTTATTGATGCTTTTCTCATGAAGGACACTGTGCTACTGACCTACTTTTAAGAGGTCATACCTGTTTGGTAGCTTACATGTGGGTGGAAGCTGGCTGTATTTCTCCTGTAAGATGGCTGCCTGGGCAGTCTCTGACTCTATGGTGAGTTTGCTCCTGAGAGGCCAACCAGCTTGCCCAAGGTGGCAGGAGACCTTAGTGGAGCTCACAGGTCCCAGTTCAGCTGTGGGAGAGAGCTCTGGGAGGGCGGCAAGCTTAGCTGGGTGCTCACCTGCTGAGTGGTAGCCAGACAGTACTCGGCTGTGCTCAGGATGCTGCAGATGAGACACAGCTCCTCCAGAGTGAATCTGGCCACTTCTGAGCCCTCTTTCTCTTTGAGGAGGCTGCTGATGGTCAGCCCCCCACTGCTGCTGCTGGTTCTGAAGAAAAGGACAGGAATTAGTCAGGCTGCAGCTGCAAACTTGCTTCCTGAAGCTGCATATTTTGACAAAGAAGAAAGCGAAGGAAAGGCTGGCTACAGCACAAATAAATCAGCACAATGAATGGGTGCCTTTGCTCCTGACCTTACCTTGACTGTCATCTGTTCAGACCATCTCACTCACAGAAACAGGAAGGGACAACGCCAAGAGAGCCAGTGAGCAGTCCTCACCTGGGATGATCCCATTCTCACCAAGGAGCCCATCTGGCCATCTTGGCCTGGGATTCCCCAAGGTGCAGACCCCACTTGGGGTCATCTGTGGCACAAAAGCTGCTTCTCTAACCATCTTCACAGTTAAGGTGCATACATGTGGAGCTCATACGTGAACACATAGAGTAAGATGGTCTAAAAGTGCACATATGCGTCCACGAACACACAAGTAGAGACCAGAGTTGACTGGATTTTCTCCTCTCTCTTTCTCTATCTTGTTTTGGAGATAAGGTCTCTCACTAAGCCTGGAGCTTACTAAAGTTGGTCTGACTGGCTGCCACTGAGGCCCTGGAGTCTTCTTGTCTCCACCCCCTACTGCTGTGATTACAGGCAACTGTGGCTGAGCCCCAGCGTTTGATGTGGGTGCAGGGGATCTGAACTCAGCTCCTCATGCTTGTGCAGGAGGTACTTTACCCACTCAGCTTCCTCCCCAGCCCCAATCCTTAAACTTAAGTCCGTGTTCACAGCATTAGAAGCTGTGGAAAACAGTAGGAGGAGGGGCGCTCAAGGATGAACAGACTGAATAGGTTGCAGCCATATTGCCTCTGCTACTGAGTAACTTTTTTCTGTGTTGAATCCATGTGTACTGTGTACATACACATAATAGGCCTAACTTACTGATACACTGTGACCTACACTGGTGGCTGGGGGATCATGCCTGCTGCCAGTCATGGTCAGCTATGGAATGTCATTTAAGAAGACAGCAGCGGGCCAAGCCCTTGAGAGCCCAGGAGGAGTGTTTTCCTCTTCGACATTCTTAGCAGTTCAGTAAACAACCCCAGAGTGGCTTTCCTTTGAGACTCCCATATTTAGGGATATTGGGAGCCTCAATTCCCTGCTGCGTAAGGAGAACAGGACTTACTTAGGCAGGTTGCCAGAGAGAATTTTCCAGGCGTATTCTCGGAGGTACTTCTGGAAGATGGTGGTTAGGGCAATCATGGGCTCGCCTGTGCTGAGCTGTGAGCACTGTACCATGCACTTCTTATAGTAGACAAAGAGGTCAGCACAGCTGGGGAGTACAGCACCCCCTTCATCAGTGTTGGGCTTAGGTGGGCCCTGGGCTTTGAAGTCTGCCACAAACCGGTCTATCAGCTCACTGAGGTTTCTGGAAGAGCAGAAATGTTGTTTCACTTGGAGAGATCAGGCAGGAGTGCTGTCTGCAAGGACTTCAGTTGTTCCCGTAAGTGCCCATTCCTAGTGCAACCCGAACTTACAGATTTTATTCATGTTCCATTCACCTCCCTGCTTAAAAAGATGACAGTAATGAAGTCTGACTTTGCACATTGCTTTGTTCCAGGCATCTCATTGCTATGTCTGCCCCAGACCCCAGTGAGGGAGACAGAGCACTGCTGCTCCTCCAGAAGGTGAGAAAACTGACTCCTAAAACTCTGTCATAAAACTGGGCGGCAGAACTGACTGGAGAACCTGCCATATAAGTACGCACCCTGGAATGCCAAGAACCCCTTTCCACAAACCAAAGTCCTAAACACAAACAATGGTGACCATTTCCTAAACACTATGATGGCTCGGGAGCCATTGCTGTGCTTTATAACCACGTCACAGAATGCTAACTCTTAGCAATAACCTTGGAGGTCCCTACTTTACTATGCCTCTTCTCCAAAAGCCAGGCACAGAAAAGCGCCTTGTCCAAGACAAGCAGGGTGCAAAACCCATAGCCTGGACCAGCTTCATGCTTTTCATCAGCCTACAGAAAGGGTCTGATGGTAGCAAAGATGTAGATATCATGAACCTAAACGTGTCAGAGGATGATGGCTTCAAAGACAGAATGCCTTTTCTGTAAGATGGATAGTTTTTCCATAGAACTTCTAGAATTAAATATGTAAAAAAAAAATCTTGGGGGAAAAGTAGTTGAGAAAGTCGTTTGTCTGATCATGGTGGGGAGGGAGGCTGGGCTCTGTCTCCACTTTCCCAACCAAACACCTCTCAGGTTGCCTTAGTCACTCCGAGTCATCAGGGGCTGGGATCTAAAAGTGCTACAACTACTGTCATCTGCATAGTTGTGCTGTGTGGACAATGGGAGGCCCCTCTTGACATGTGGTATTTTTTTTAGTTTGCTGGCTAAGGCTAGAAGAATCCAGCTGTGTTTTAAAAATATATTTATACAATAAGAAGAAAAAGGCAAGAACCACACACAGCATCGATTAGCAGGACTAGGAAACAATTGACATTTTACTCCAGTGCTTTTGTTACTCAGTTTATGACATCCAGATGTGCTGCTTTACCCAGGCTAAGTCTCTGCCTGTGGAGAGAGGGGCCCCTTTAGTTGACCTCTGCAAGTGCCTCGGCCGCCACCCCCACTCTGCATTCTTGCCCTACTTTCTCATGGACCCTCACAGCTCTTCTGCACAGAAGGCACCTAGGCCAGTCACCTCTGTGACCCCATTGCTGGGCCTTCACCTGTCACTTCCTAGCCAAAGCACCTTCTACCTAGCTCTCTAGGCCCAGATGTCATTGCACAACTCAGACTAACACCTGCTTCCTCAGCTGGAACTGCCATCACCTCCACTCACTGCCACATGATTTGGTTTTGGTTTGTTCATCTGTTTTGAGGCTGGCTTTGAACTTATGACTCTCCTCTTGTATTAGCCTCCTGGGTACTGGAGTATAGTATGTGCTATACACCTGGCTCTTACTAATTTTTTTCCAGGTAGGGTTTTACTATGTAGCCTGAACGGGCCTGAAACTTGTGGTTATTCTGCCTCAGTTTCCCCACTGCTGGAATGACATGTATGTATCAGCACCTGATTTTAGCACTTGAATTAACATCTTACTGTACTGTGTAACAGGTCAAGCTTTCCCTATCCTGGTGCACAGTGGCTGATGTGAATGAACAGGGCCCATTCTCTGATCTATGATGTAATTGCACAGTACTGGGGACAACACTCCAGCTAGCATCTGCCATAGAGGCAGCTGATTTACAACGGGAATGTCTCTGTGTACACTACGGGGTCTCCCCTGGGGTGGGGTGTTTATTCATGCTCCCTCAGCCCACTGCACTGGCTGGTGTGTCAGGCTACCCTTCATATTAGTACCCAATGTGTGCTTAGATGGCCATCTTCCACATTTTGACCCTAAGGGTGGGAATAAAGTGGTGCAGAAGTAAAAAGGGATGGGGCTGGCACAGTGAAGGAGGAGGAGGAGGAGGAGGAGGAAGAGGAGGAGAAGAGAAATGTAAGGCAGAGAATTCAATGGAGTCAGTTGAGGCTCTCATCTCCACAGATGGCACAGACTGTTATCTTTTTTGAGCTTTTATTTATTTTATGTGAATGAGTGTTTGCCTGCATATTTGCCTATGCAATATGTGCACGCAGTACCCAAGAAGGCCAGAAGAGGGAGGCGCATCCCCTGGGATTGGAGTTAAGATTGTTGTGAGGCCCCATGTGGGTGCTGGATATTAAACCCAGATTCTCTGGGAGCAGTCTGTGCTGAGCCATCTCTGCAGCTCCTTGTATTTTTAATATCACACAACACACTCTTTCTCCCCTCTTTCTTTTTTGGTCTTTTTCTTCCATTAGCTTATAAGATGTGTTATAAATATGATGTCATTTATTCCTCCCAAGAGCTTTAAATAGAGGGCATTATTATTGTTGTTTTAAAGGTGAAGAAATCAAGGTTGGAAACTTGAAGAACCTTTGCACAAGGTCACAGAGTCATTGGCACTGACCTCAGGTCTAGAGCGTACTATGCAGATACATGCCACACTGCTGTTCTGGACTCGCCCCAGCTGAGAGAAACCTCGTGGACATGTGGTTTCTTTCTCTTCTCTGCAGCTTAAGCTTTGTGCCCAAGAACTGTGTAAGCATTTGCAGGTTCAGATGACACACTGTTAGTTCTGCTGATGGAGTTAAAAATGAATGCGTAGTAAAGAGTATTACCGGAACCATGAACAAAGGAGGAGAAGCGATCAGCTCACCGCAGTCTGGGCTTAGCATGGTCTGTGCAGACGGATCTGAAGTCAGCATTCAGAAATAATAAGTACACTGGAAAGCAAGGTAGCAGTGGCACTAGGAGGAGGTGGCCCAAGAGCCCCACAGGGATTCAGCATGTGTGTGCTCAGAGTTGCACCCACGAACATGCACCCTTTGCACTTCTCTTGGGCTGAAGGTGTGGACTTGCTCTGGGGTGAGCAGCGGGCTTGGGAGGAGACTGGGAGATGGGGTACATATGGACAAAAGGTGGAAGCAAGTAAACATATCAGGGATGCTAAGAGCCAGAAGGCAGTTACCAGCTTGGCGACTCTGGTGATGTTAGGTTAGAATGGAGGTCTTGACATGAACCCACGGGCTTTAAGGTGCAGGTAGATATGAAGATAACCTGTGTGTGGATGCATCTATGCTCATGCGGGCACACGTTTCTCAGCCCAGGAGCAATGGCACCAGCAGCACTCAGCACACTCACACCGGAGCTCGGTGTCTACGGTCACTCCCCATAGAGGAAATGGGGAGCCTGGAAGCGAGCATGACCCTAGGGCTGGACCTGGTGCACAAGATAAGCCTGGTGGATTTTTGTGAGCCAGAAAGGAAGGGAAGTGTTTAGGAAATGATAGGGCATGTAAAAAAGATGAAGACCCAGCTCACGAGGGTCCTCCAGGTCCTCATGGGAACCCTGACCACTAAAATGATCGGTCCTAGAGAGAAAGGGGAATAGTGGGAAAACTGGCTGAGCCAAGCAAGGCCTGGAGACTGGCAGGAGTACTGAACTGACTTTCACTGCCACTGTTGTTTGGGTTTCAAGACAGGGCTTTGCTATGTAGCCCAGGCTGGCCTGGAATTTAAGATTCTCCCATTTCAGCAACTGAGCATTGGATCACAAGTGTCTCCCACTACACATACATAACATGCTAGTTTTGATAACTTCTCTAAAGGTATAAATTCATTCCAATATAAAATAAATTGAATACTTAAGGCTATCTCTAGCCTCCATACACACGAACACACACACACACACACACACACACACACACACACACACACACACACTTCTTTTTAAAGTTCAAGCCATCTTCAGCTATGCAGCAAGTTCAAGGACAGCCTCCTATACATGAGATCTTGTCTCAAAATAAATAAATTAAGGAATTAATTAAACACAACTGGTGAAATCCAACATGACCTCTGGGTTTAACTGGTAATAAGAGATCAATGTGATTTAAAAATTTCATTATAGTTAAGTAGACTGGCTCTGTAGTTCCAGGCTGCTGTAAACGGCCTAATGTGGGTGCTGGGAACCCAACTTCAGTTCTCTCTGGAAGAGTAGACAGTGCTTACCCACTGAAGCTTCTCTCCAGCCCCACTGTTTTTTGTTTTGTTTTGTTTTTGTTTGTCTGTTTTTTGTGAAGCAGTGCTGAGAATGAAATCCAGGGCCCTGCAGACACTAGGTGAACACTCTCACACTGATCTACATTCCTAACCTCTATTTTTCATTTCTATCCATGCATGTGGGTCTGCTATGTATATGAGAGAGTGTGTGTGTGTGTGTGTGTGTGTGTGCGTGTGTGTGTGCACACGCGCGCGTGCGTGTGCCCACAGGAGCCAGAAGAAGCTATTAGACCCCCTGGGGCTGGCGTTCCAGGTGGTTGTGAGCATCTGATGAGCGTTCTCGGAGCCGCTTGGGTCCTTTGCAAGAGCAGGAGTTGCTCTTATGTTAAGCTATACATCTTTCCAACCCCAGGTCCTTGCTTTTAGGACATACACAGTCTTATCTCAGATGTGAGAATTCCAATAGCTGAAACAATGTATGTGTGACACATGGGTGTGTGTGTGTATGGAAGAAAGGCTGGAGAGGCCAATGTGACAGAGAAGCTTGCCTCCTTCCTATATACTGGCTAGTGGGCCTTCTCCTGCTGCTTGGTTATCTGTTGGGACCGTACTGCCAGAATGTTCCCTGGGCACAGAGAACTTGGAGATGAGAGCACAGACCCCACGCCTGGCTCCATATTAAGTCTGTAACCCCGATGGGGTTGCCCGCCTGCACACCATCCACTGTGGGCCAAGGAGCCACTTGTTGAGGTGAATTACTTGCATCGCAAAGCCTATGGGATGGGCTGATGACCCTTGTTGCAGAGAGGACAAGACAGCCTGGAAGGGGTTATGTGGCATGCTGGAGGCCCCAGGCTAGTGAGTGCAAAGCTGACTGGAATCCAGGTCCTCCTGGCATGTAGACCCCTCCTCAGTCTGCTATGCTGGTGAGCCCTCCCTGGCAGAGGTCTGAGTAATGGAACTATGAGAGCAGTGTCTGCACACATCAGTCTAATCTGAGCTCTTTCTCAGCTGTATGGTTTCTGACCAAAGGGAAAAAAGTGGCTTTCTAAAGTCCCCTGAAACCATACTCAAAGTTACTCTGTGTATATAACTAATTTTTTTTTGCTAGAGGTCTATGGTTTACTGTTTATTTTTTTATTTATTTGTGATACTGGGGATTAAACCTTATACATATTAGGCAAGTGTTCCACTACCCTCTTTTTACATTGTAGTTTTGAGGCAAGGTCTCACTACGCTACCCAGGCTGGATGTGATCTCACTCTGTAGCCCAGGTAGGCTTGGAACTTGCAATCACCCCAGTTCCCACTCTCCTAGTAGCTGGGATTATAGGCCCAAAGCTCAAGGAGCCTTGAAAGGATCTATGCCTTGTCAAAGGTTAATAACCATTACCGCATCAAGTCTGATCTGCTCTGCCAGCCTGTGTCCTCAAAACCTGCTCTGCTCCAGAAACCCAACTTTTCCAAACTCCACTGTCCAATAACTTCAATAGTGACCTTGGCCATGGATAAAGATCTGGGCGTAAGAAGGGACCACCCTTCTTTGTGAGTAGTCTCCTGTCAGTAAGGGACCCTACACCATCAAGGAGACCCTAGACGACTTCTGGCTGTGAGGAAACTGGGCTGGAGGGGCCTGGTTTGTGAGAACGTGTGGAGCCTGTGCGTCTGTGAAAGAGCATGTGGCATGGGTGACTCCAAGTCCTTAACCGATACAAGTGGGGAAGGAGAGAGAACTTTCCTAAGTAGAATTCCGATTAGAAAGTGGAAAACAAAGGATGGAAACAGACGGCCAGCATTAGGCAGTGAGAAGTGCTGCAGGCGAGAATCCTCAAAGCCTGATAAAATGACCCCCTACCCACTATCTCAACGCATTCCCTGCAAGACACTTAATACAAGGAAAAAGTCCTGTAGCTTGACAGTGGAGAAGGCTGGCCAGCTTCACCTTAGCAGACAGAGCCAAAACCAGGTACTTCTACGGTTTTCTTACCAAAAGTATATAACCTGTATTTTGTTGTTTAGGGACATGGTCTCACACATGCAGCTCAGGTTGTCTCCAAACTTGAAACTGTCCTCTAATTGAACTTGAAGCTCCACCCTCTAATTGACGGGCTATACTGTGTGCTATTATGACAGCTCCTAACTGGGATTTAAGAAAGACAATACATGAATCGATGCTGTGTGTATAGTTCTAGCTACTCAGAAAGCTGAGGAGGGAGGATCACTTGATTCCAGGAGCCAAGAGCAGTCTGGGCAACATTAGAAACTGATTCAGAGGGGATCTGCCAGGGGCAGGGGTAGGAGAGGCACATCATCAGGCAATTGGAAACCGATGGCATTTCACAAAGCATCTGAAACATCTGGTCAGTCCTCTTACAATGCCAAGGTCAGAAAGATAGAAAAAATGAGGATGTAGCTAGGATTAAAGGAGGCTACAGAGACCCCACAGTTAAGTGCATGATTATGAGGTCCTAGTCCAGAAACAGGATCAATCTTACTTTGGATTTTGATAGTTATGTTTACGTGAAGATATTCATAGCCTGGGAAAAGCTAATGGAAGATCTTTGTGCTATTTTTAAGTTTTTATGAAAGTAAACCTACTTCACAGTGAAAAGCCAAATTATAACTGAAAGTATGTACTCCAGGGAGTGGGTTTCCTTACAGTGTCTGGGTGCCTGACACCTTGTGGGGGTTATGTGGTTGGGGCCCACAGAGGGGTAGGAGGTAGGAGTGGGAGGTGTTTGATCCACATGGACCCTTATCCAGCCAACTCGGGCAGTGTAGATTTATGAGGAAAACAAGCCAGTACAGTGGCATAAGCCTTCAGTCTTAGCACTTGGAGGCAGAGGCAGGCAGATCTCTAGGAATTTAAGGTCAGCCAAAGCTACATATCCTGTCTCAAACAAGGAGACAAATTATAGGCAAGATAAAAGGTTATACACAGAAGATACAATGGTTTCCTTAATGACTCTGGGAGGGGTTGTCCTTGTGTAGGAACCAACCAATATGATCAGAGGCTAGGAACAGGCAGAATGCTTGTCACTCACTTGTCCTGGGACTCAATGTACACGTAGAGATGAGGCTCGAAACACTTGGAAACAATGCCATGAAATGGATTATCTGGGGCTTTGGGCTTCTTTGGCTGGAAAAAGAGGAGAAAGAATATGAATGAATATGAACTGTATGTTTGAGCAACCTCTGAAAGATTTTAAGCAAACACCAAAGTTCTTATCTCACAGATAAAACCAGTGGACACTGCACTACTTCAGGATTATAGATCCAGTGAGCCACTGCCAGCTTGTCAGTAGTTTGGGCTTGCTTTGTATGCTGGAAGATTTACTGCTACTCTGATATTATATGCAACTTTGATTTGGTCTGAATCTGGGCTAGACTTAACACTTTGGTGTTATTACTGCTATTATGATTGTGATACAAGGTACCTTCTGTCTTTCTGTCACAATGCTCCCTCATGGGGTTTTACTGCTGCTACCTCACAGCCCAGGAAATGAGGCTGAGCTCCCACCAGCAATCCCAAAGGCACACCAGCAGACTTGCTCCTTCCTGCAATGATCCCAGACTTCAGACTTTGATTAAAAGTAATGTTAGGAAGAGAGGAGGGGGAGGCCAACAGAGGGTTGCCACCTTGTTCTCTACTTTCTGGCTTCACCACTTAGCGTCCCTCAGCATGAAGGTCTCCTGTCTAAGAAAGCATGGTGGGGAGACTGTCTTGTCTCAGCCCCACAATGATACTTAAAATTTGCTAGTAAACAGGTTACTTGGCAGCAACCATTTAAAAATTTTATTTTCTTCCTAATTCCTTTCCAAGTATCTAAAAATAAGAATCTCTGTTATTTTCTACTCCTTGAAAAACTGTTAACCTGTCTACTGTTGTCAGCAAAAAACCTCTAAACCAAAGATCCTGAGTGTTCAAATTGAATATAAGCCATGCCTGTAACACTTGCTGACAGAACTGCTGCTTACAAACTCCTTCTCTTTGTAGCTCTGGAAACCAAACCCAGGGTCTAGTACACTAGTAAGCACTCTACCACACTCCATTAATCAGCTTAGTGGGAATGACTACTGCATAAGAGCTTGAATTGAGTACAGTGGTGTATTCCTGCTACTTCAGTACTGCAAAACAGGAGGAGCTAAAGTTTGAGGCCAGCCTGGGCTATATAGCATCATACTGTCTCAAAACAAACGGGGCTAAAGATGTTGTTCCACTGGTATAGTAAACAAACACATTCTCTTCCCCCCACACCAACCCCCGTGCATAATGTACACAAAATTCAGAGATAAGAACACATCTGTAAACTAACACTGCCATCAAAGCTGTAAGTATACCCTCCCCCTCTCACCTCCACTGTGATTATGAGTATGATGATATTAACTGGTAAGAATAGTTTATAGAAATCTACTTTCTTAAATTGCTTCTATCTTAATGCACACTGAAAACAAGCTAGGTGTGGCAGCACAGACCCACAGAGGGAGCTCTAGGGAGACAGACGCAGGGAGACAGCTTGAGCCCACAGCTTGGGAACAGCCCTGGCAATATGGTGAGACCCTGGGCCAGTGAGCAGGTTCAGCATTTACTACAACATTGGATATCAGGACCCACAAGGTGGGAGAAGAGAACAATGCCCACAAATTGTCCTCTGAGTTCCATACAGGTATCAAGGTATGTGGTCCCTTCCCTCCACTCTAAATAAACAAAATGTAATACAGACTTTTAAGGTAAAAATAACTGCAAAAACTGGAAAAGCTGCCACCCAGTAACAGGCAGAAATCTACTTTCTTAGCATCTGGTTATTTACACATCACTTTAATTGATTAAAAATATCTTTTAGTTGGGCTTAATGGCTCATGTCTTTAATTCCCATGTGGATCTCTGTGAATTCAAGGCCAGCCTGGTCTACAGAGGATGTTCCAAGACAGCCAGGGATATATATAGAGATCTTATCTTGGAAAAAAAACCAACAAAACCCCAAATATTTAAAAACTAATAATTTTCAATTAAAATTAAATATTGCTGGGTGTGATGGCTCATGCCTTTAGTCCCAGTATTTGGTAGGCAGATGCAAGAAAATCTTTTTAAGTTCCAGGCTAGCCAAGGCTACAGAAAAGGGGGGAGATGAGAGAGGGAGTCAACTTTACATAATCCTATAATTCTGTTCCTCTTACCTCCAATAAGTTTCATGTTTTTAAATTTTAGGCCAGATTTCTTAGAAACTGGTTCTGTTTTTGTTTTTTTTAAGACAAAGAGTCACATTCTGTATCTCAGGAAGTCCTTCTGCTTCTACCTCCTAGGTACTGAAAGATCAGGGATACCATTACACCTGCTCAAAACTCTGGTCCTTTTAGGACAAGTGTCTACCAGATCCTGTGTATTTTGCCAATTGGAAACTTCCACCAATGCTGGGCCCTGAGAGGACTTTGAGAGGGTCTCTGAGAAAGCACAGGGCTTGACCCAGACCATAGCTGCTCACCTCAGAGCACAGGCACCAGGAGCTGGTCCATTTCTTCTAGCTTAACATAGATGACCCATAATGAAGGCTGTGAGGGGTATTCATTTCTCTCTCTCTCTCTCTCTCTCTCTCTCTCTCTCTCTCTCTCTCTCTCTCTCTCTCTCTCTCAAAGATGCACGCACGCACGCGCTCTCGGAGTGAGCCACCTCTCACACAGCAGCAGTTTGTCACTGCAGCTAGACTGGGTGGCTAGCAAGGATCTGGATCCACCTGTCCACGCTCCCCCAGTGCTGAGATTACAGATGTGCACCACCACATCACTTTTATATGGGTGCTGGAGATCTGAGCTCAGGTCTTTATGTTGATACCACAAGAATTTTAGCTGCTAGGCTATCTCCCCAGACCTTATCCTATCTGTTTTTTCATTTGATTCTTCTGGATAAGGTGGCTTGTTAACAATATAGAAGATAAATATAAAAATGAGATTCAATCTGCCTTTGTAGAACTAGATAGCCTGACTTTAGACTGGGGGAATATGGCTAGTCTGGCCATAATCATTAGTATTATTTTTTTTCTTGTGTGTTGGTGGTACAGGTTCGTGTGTGGAGGGGACTCAGCTGTGAGTCACTCTCGGGTGCCTTGCACCTTCTGGCCTGGAACTATGCCAGGCAGGCTGGGCACGCTGGCCAGTGGATGCCAGGCCGTCTGTCTATTTCATGGGTGCCTCCCATCACACCCAGCACTTTACATGGATTCTGGAGATCCAGTCAGGGCCTCACACTTGACAAAGGTGAGTGCTTTACTGACTAGGACACCTCTATAATCTGCACTATTCATCTTCTGTTTGTTTTGCTCTTACTGTGTGTGTGCCACACATGCCATGGCAAGGGTATGGAGGTTCGAGGACAACTTCGTGGAGTCAGTTTTCTCCTTCCATATGTAACAGGCCCCCAGACCTTAGCACAACTGACTCTATGGTGAAAGAGATTACCAATCAGGCTGTAAAACTCAGCACAAAGATGGCAACATTTGCCAAAACTAAAACAAAGGCCTTTCCATCAAAGTCCACAGTTATGTATTAACTTAACTTAATTAATTGTATTCACCTTGCTTTTGGCTTCTGTAGTTCTGCTTTTAGCTAACTGCTCTTGTTAGCTGAAGTGTGTCAACCCAGGGTGTGTGTGTGTGTGTGTGTGTGTGTGTGTGTGTGTGTGTGTGTGTGTGTGTGTGTGTGTTTGCCTAAAAGCTCCCCCTGAGCAAGGCTTAGGCTACATTGGGATCCTGAATGCCCAGTGTAGTTACCAGCTGGCTAATAAAGATGTCTCTAGCTGATCTCCAACAACACATCTTTACATGGGTCCTGGTGGTGGGGCTTAATTTGCTTGTATAGGAACACCTTTACCTGCCTCAGCTTTCCAAGAAGGGGCACAAGTTTATGCTGCTCTGCCTGGCAAAATATAGTTTAATTAACAAGTGGTTCCAAAGACTGGATCTTGCATATGAAGACACTTTAGGAATATCTTAATCTGTGGTTTTGCTTATAGTTTCCTAACTGTGTACAAAACATATGGTTCTAAAAGCATGTCTAACAAGTCTAAAGGCTCTTTGGTGAGTATAAAATACAGATCTGTTCTTGGGAGAAAGTGGCTTTATGATGCTCTAACAAAGTCGTCTGGACTGATGTTCATGGGTCTTTGAATGGTGAAGCTCCACAGAATATACAGAAGCTGCATTACCAGACAGGCAGTTGTCCCAAGTCCATCTTAGGTGACTGATCTACCTCTGCCTTGTCTGTTATTAGTCCTGTCACCACAGTACCTAATTCCTGTGGCTGTCATCTTATGAGCTGAAGCATGATGGGGATAACAAGAGGCACTGCTCAGATTTCTTTCTCTTCTTTCTACTTCTCCACAGGGCTGCCCTGCCCACAGCTG
Source organism: Rattus rattus (assembly GCF_011064425.1). Taxonomy (NCBI): domain Eukaryota; kingdom Metazoa; phylum Chordata; class Mammalia; order Rodentia; family Muridae; genus Rattus; species Rattus rattus. The sequence goes on from NC_046162.1 coordinate 94,817,137, forward strand.
CTCTATGAATGCGCCATGCTTAGTGAGGAGGTGCTGGAATTTCAGCTCACACTGGTGTCTCCCTTTGCACCCCAAAGAGCTGATCCTCAGCTTAAAGAATACACTAAGTCATTTAGCAGTAGCACTCAGGCTGGACTGCTGAGTGTGTGAATTCTGTCCAAACGCTGCAGATGTTTAAGCTATTTCCTCCCGGAGTTTGATGGAATAATAAAAGGTTACTGTTGTCACAGTAAGGAGGTCTGCAGCTGGTCCCATTTCCTTTTATTACTATCCAATGTAAACAGATTAAATCTAACTGCTTGGATCACCAGAAGGGTACATTTTGAAACCAGAAATTCCTGATTTCTTCTCTCTCCTCCTGTGCCCTCAGTCCCTTTTCAAATGCTGAGTTTTTTTTGTATTGTTTTGTTTTGTTTTTTATTACTGGGACTATCTTGGCAATTAAGCACTAAGGTCTTTTCATGAAGTGAACACTACTTTTCAAGTTCACACTCCTTTCTCAGCAACTAGGCACAAACTGTAGCAGGAAGCAAGAGCTGACCCTGACCTTGGGGGCCAACTGCCTACGGGCAAGGAGATGGCTCAAGAAACCTAAGACAACAGGCAGGGGCTCCCCACTACTTCTGCTGGCTCCCTACTTATGCTGTGGAGTCTATTCCCTGCACCCCAAGAGCTCCTGTTCTTCTGGTGCACAAAACTCCAGAAGCCAACTGGCTGCTGGGAAGGCGATCTGAGACTCCATCTAGCAAGCCAGAGGTGTGAGTAACATATGAAGGGCATTAGTCACTGTGTGAGTGTTACTGCTAATAAAGAACAGCCTTGAATGACGGGGGCATCATCTAGATCAGGACTTTTTTATTAGTTTAAAAAAAAAAACCACATGTAAAACTTTAGGTTTAAAACAAGCTTGGCCTGGAAGTCCCCACACAAAGTGACTCAGAATGGAGCGGCTCTGGCAGCAGGGACCTTGGTTCCTTTCTCTCCCAACTCCCCAAGGGCCATCTAAGAATACAGCATGTCACGATACCGACAGCATGGAGGCTGAGAGAGCCTAAAATGTATCTTTGAGTAGCTGTGAGCAGCAGACACAGGCCCCGAGTTCTTATCACTGCAGAACCCTGCTTTTCCTGCCTGCTTGACCAGGATCAGTGATCACTGTCCTTAGAGCCTGCTGGTCTTGGTCTTACAATAGTCACTTCAATCAAGTTTTCATGAAGAGAAAAATGTTTCAAGACAAAACCAGAGTCATGTTTTATCCAGCAAAACCGTGCAAAGGTAATGAAGGGACTCTATTGACTCAGTGTAATGATACCCAGAGGTAACCAGCTAACACAGAGCACCTGAGTGCTCAAACTGCATGGTTTTTAACTAATCAAGACAAAGGCAGCTCATAATCCTGGAGAGGCAGGAAGGCCCCATACAAGACATGACTGCACACGGCATGTTTCTACTAAGCAGGTGGCCCAGTGGAATTTATCGGGGGAAAAAAAACAAAAAAAAAAAACCCTCTCCAATCTGAGTCCTTGCTCCCACTCTGAGAACGGCACTGGGGTCAGAAGCAATATCCCCTTGTCTGTGCTACCTAATAATACCACAGCTTTAAACCAGCTACAGCTAGCTCCACTTTTCTGGGACAGACTCACAGCAGCCCTCAGTTCTTCCCATTTACTTTTGCTCATAAACTTCACTTCTATGGCCTTTACTTTTTAATAAGACATGAAGTGTGCATATGGGAGGGGGAGCTAGGAAAGGAATTCAAGTTTCCATCTGCTAGACCTGGCTGCTAGTCCCACCCTCCACTTCTAAACCCCGAGCTGTGTGAGCAAGCTGGTTAGCCTCTCTGAGCTGTACTTTCATCACCTGTAAACCAGAGGGAGGGACAGTGAAAGCGAAGTGAAAGAAAGCGTATAAAGATTTTGAAATTATAAAGTGCCTTAAATGGGAGGTATCTATGTTATTACAATTACTTAATCAATGGAACAGACACATTTAATGGCTTCTAGGAATTCTCCTGTCTGACTCCTGTCAGAATTCACCCAACCTTGCCACTTGGAATGCAAAGCTAGCTGCACAGTGTGTGGCTGTATTTCCTCAAGCTGGTCTCCCAACCGCCTCCCTTTGACTGGTGTCTGGAGAGAAACAATGCCACCAAATAACCCTCTAGCAGCCAAGTGTAGAGAATTAAAGAAAAGGCGCTTTAATCCAGAAAGGAAACGGCTGACTTACTGCTCTAACATCTCTTGTCATAAAATAGCAATGAAACAAAAACACCATTCTGCAGGAAGAAGGGACAGGAAATTTTGAGCTGGACAGAAAGTGCTGAAGGAAATTAAAAGTACTGGTGTGCTCCAAAAAGGAACTCCAAAGACACTGCTGTCACCCTGATATTTCCAAGGTTGCCCGGTGGCTTCCAATTGGCTAGCTACGTGTGGAGGGCTCTCCCAGGCCACGGATGGCATGGCTAACCTCACAGTATCTTGCATCATCACAGCACTGGATGAGAGGAAGGAAGCTGCTGACATCCCCAGAAGATGCTGGACAAGGCAGAGCTCTAACTGGGCAGCCCTGTTGCAAGGGCTGAGGCAAGCATGCGATGCTCCATGCTGAGTGGAGGCTCTTCTGTAACTGATCAGGGCGGAAAACTGCTCTTTGTTACCTGACCGTGTCCTTACACAAGGCCTTCTATAAAACCCACCTTGTCATGATCTCTGAGTGTGGTCCCGGCCACAGACCACACATGAAGTGAGGCAGCCCACTCTCAGGAAAGAGCACGAGTTGGTTACCTGCAGACGAGCGGACTCACTTGCTCTAACTCTCCCTTCTCCAGAGCCAGCTCCTCCGTCTCTGCTGCTGTCTCATCTTCCAGGAAGGGATTGGTAGATGGCGGTGGGGACTCCAGCTTTTTCTATTAAGACACGAGAAAGGTGTTATTTCTGAGCACGAGCCTTTCAGGCAACTCACTTTTTCATTCTCACCCACATGGCTTCACATTCCTCCTTCACTTTCTAGAGCCTGTGCTGTCTACCCTACGCTGAGTCTTTACTTTTTTCTTTTTCTTTTTCTTTTCTTTCTTTCTTTTTCATTTTTTAAAGGCAGGGTCTCTCTACATAGTACATAGCCCTGGCTATCTTAGAACTCACCACATGGACCCAGTACCCTTATTCCAATTCTAATCTGGCTAAAACTCATTCATCCTCTGGTCTTCGTTTGAGAGGCTCCTTCTTCTGGGAAGCCGTCCTCATCTGCCAGGTGTGGGTTACATGTCTGTGCCACGTGTGTATTCTTTAAAGGTGTATATAAAGCTAGGTATAGTTGCCTGTGCCTGTAACCCTTATGTTACAGGGTAGAGACTGGTAGATCCCAGAAGCTTGCTGGCTAGTCTAGCTGAGAAACAGTGAGTGACCCTTTCTCAAGGGAATAGGCTTAGAAAGAGATACAACATCCTTCCCTGGCCTCCAAATGTAAGTACACACACACCTACACATTCACACACATGCACATTCACACACATGCACATTCACACACATGCAACACAAAAACAATTGGAAACGTCTTTTATGTTTAAGTACCAGGAGTCTCAACAACCTGATGACAAATAAAAGGGCTGGCTGGTGCTGGAGTGAGGTGATGTGGCAAGGGCTGGATCCTGAAGACAAGAGGCTAGGTCAAAAGGGAGTTTCCAAATGTATTTATGACATTTTAGCATCTACCAGTAATATAAACTGATGTGATTCCTAAAACCAGGAGAAGGCCACATTTGGACAATAGTGTAAATGGTGCCAAGTGCCACGGTATCATCCAAAAGTATTACAAACGAAAGCCAAGTGAATTGCTGTAGTTAATACTTAATCTCAAACGGGTTTCTACCCCGCCTTTAATCATTCAGTTTCCAGATAAGGCATACACCTTTTATATTTATAATAAGACTTAAGTCAGCACTAGAACTGAGAATCTATCTTTTAAGCTATTAGTTTTTACCTCCCTATTAATAACCCTGAGTTATAACTTGCCATGTTCCTCGTGGGCTGTTCATACTCTGATTGGCCAGCCCATATAGCCAGTTCTTACAATCCCTTACCCCAGGATGTCTCTCCTCTCTCCATCTTTTTCTCTCCCAGAAACCAAGACCCTCTAAGGTATCTGCTATGAGCTTTAAGACAATTCTGTTTATACACATTTAAACTACTAAATTATTGTCTAAAACACTTGGGTGCTATTTTGTAGTCAGAAAATGGCTTCTGTATATAAAGAAAGCCTTGTGCTGACTGTATCAGCTTAAGGTAATCATTATTAAGACAATGGCTTTTGCAGAAAACTGGCAAGAAACAGTGCAATTCAAAGAATCAGGCAAACATTTAAGATCTGCATCCTCTGCGTGCTACCTTCTTGAACTGCTGTAAATCATTTATATGTGCATGTGTGTGTGTGAGAGAGAGAGAGAGAAAGAGAGAGAGGGAGAGAGACTTTTTAGAAGCCTATGCTTTTAAGCTTTAATTGTCTCTTTAAGAGAGGCTAGTATTTGGCCAGGAACGTGACACATGCCTATAATCACAACACTCTAGAGCACAGTCCTCAGCCTGTAGGTTTGTTCCAGTCAGAATCCAGCCTGTGCTATCCAGTGAGCTCCAGGACAGCCTGGCAACTCAGGAAGAATCTGTCTAAAAACAACAAACAAGCAAGCAAACAACAATGCAGACATTTTAAGAGTGGGTGGGAATACTCATATTTTAAGGGAAGGGAATAGTGAAAATGAGAATTTACCAGACTTAAACTTTAACAATTAAATTAGTTAGGCTAAGGCATGCTGATGGGTACCTGAAGTCCCAGTTTTTTGTTTTGTTGTTGTTGTTGTTGTTTGCTTTTTGTTTTTGTTTTCTTTTTTTTTGAAAAGTGAAGTAGAAGGATCTCTTAAGTCAAGGAGTTTGAAACCAGACAAGGCAGTAAAAAACATCACTTCAACAAGACGAGACAAGACAAGACAAGACAAGACAAGACAAGACAAGGCAAAACACAGCTCCCTAGCTAGAGATATACTCAGTGGTGGAGTTCTTGCCTAGATACAGCTACATGGTGAGTTCAAGGCAAGCTTGGGCTACCTGAGAACCTGCATCGAAAAATTAAACACATAAAACACGTGAAAAATTAAATTAGTTAGGAGCCTTAAATTCACTTAATTGTAGGTTTGGGGGTCATATTCCTGAGTAGAGCTGCTATGACTCTAAATCTCCTTGTGCCTTGTGGATATGGAAAGCAGGTCTCTTAGCTAAAATTAAAGCCCTGCTCTAAATCTTTCCATAAAAGAAACAGGATCTGAACTTTCATAGTAAATGTTCTTTATCTACTGCTAAGTCCATTAAAGTTGGTAATAACAGCTTGACCTTTGTATAGCTGAACCTCACTTTTAAAGCACAATGTGCTATTTATTGGATAAATGAAGAAACAAACAAACAAAGCCAGAATCAAGGAGACAGACGGAGAGTATTCCTAGAATCTATGCCCCACTAGGGAAAGTGTCAAAGGATGAAAGAAAAAGGAAAGACAGCATGAAAGGCAGCATTGAGCATGCAGAGCGTCGTGAAGCAGGATCCCTGAACTACTAGTCACAGTGAGTGAGTTCCCTTCTTCCATCTGCATACTGATGGAGTCATGGAGGGAATCATGGACCAGAAACCCCTAGCACATTATTAGGGCACGCACATTCCAAGTGTGGCCTGCATTTCTTCCTTCATCCACTCACAAATGGATGTACTGGGTACCCAGGAAAGCATCGAGTAAGAGACCTGCTGTGCCCTCAGTCTGCTGAGACTGAGGCTTTAATCAACCACAGAAACGATTGGAGGACGTCTGAAGAAAAAGTAATTGTTATGAAGACGCACGGTAGAGGGCAGAGCCTTTGGAGACAGAACAGAGAGCCGCTCGGGTGAGAAGTGTCGGGTGAGTGCTTTCTAGGCTTGGGCCGCAGCATTCATCGGCCATGCAATGGACGTTAGTTATGTGTCTGCCCCGTCCAGACACCTGCACTGCGTGGGCCATGCAAAAGGAACAGACTAAGAAGGGAGGCCCTGTGAGAGGGGACTGAGGACCTGGCTGGCTGGGGCAGGAAAGAGCAAGGAATGTAGATAAGGGGAAAGCACCACCAGCAGCAGTCTTGGGGAGTCTGCAGGAAGGATGGCAGAGGTGTGAGGTACAAGGCAGAGGGCCCAGTTTAGTACCTTTTGTAGGCATGTTAAGATTTTCCTCTTATCACAAGAAAGTGGCATGAAGGGCTTTTACAAATAACAGATACTAATTTGAATTTAAAAATAAAACAAAACTGGGTCCCACTATGTTGCCCAGGCTAACTTTGAACTCCTGCACTCAAGTGGTCTCCTTTAGCCTCTCAACTATGTAGGACTAATTCTTTGTCTAGTATAACTTCTAAAAATACCTAACAGTAAGATGTCTCGACAGGTGAAGGCACGTGCCATGAACACCGACGACCCAAGTCTAATCCCCAGAATCCATCCAGGGAAGGAGAGAACTGACTCCTCCAAGTTGTCCTGACCTCCACATGTGTGCAGCAAGCCAGCAAGCACACACACACAAAGTGGGTGAATGGATACATTTAATTTTTAAAAACTTAAATAAAATCCTTCCACTGCTTTTGGGAGGACAGACTTCAGCAGGGACAGGAGATGGTATGGGGCGGTAGTGCTGCAGTGAGAACTGAGGGGGATGGGACTGAGCTGGAGGCATGGATTCTGGAGGAAGGGAGGGAAGGAGGAAGGGAGAGAAGAAGGAGGGAGGGAGGGAGGGAGGGAGGGAGGGAAGGGGAGGGGGAAGGGGACCAGGGAAGGGAAGGGAAAGAAAGGGCTGAGGCTCACACACTTTGGCTGGAGTTACTGGGAGACTGACGGGGATCTCACTTATTTGAAGACCCTGTATAGTGTGTGTGTGTGGGGGGGGTGGCTCTGGATATGACATACGGTTCAAGTCCAGGCTCTACTATTAGATCTGCCTAGCTTCTCAAGCCTCAGCTCTGTTCTCAAATGGAAAACAAGCAGCCAGACACATGATCTGGCACACAAGGAAACCTTTATGAGCAGTGGCTTCCACTAATACTATTAGGGATGGTGACTTGAGTAAGGCCTTAGACTTTGTCTCTTCCTTTCAAGACAGTGTCTTAGTAGGGGGTCAGGTTAGCCTTGAACTTGCCACCTCCCTGCCTCTGCCTTCTTAGTACTGGAATTGCAGGTGTGCATAAGTGTGCACTTAGTAAAGCAGCACACTGAAAAGAAAGAAGGACACAGGACTGAAAGTCTTATGAAACCAATTTCTTTTCAGCACCTCATAGACAGTCTGTCCTGCTGACTTGTCTCTCTGGGATCTCTCTAGGAAACAGAAGCAGTGGCGCTCAGTTTATAGGTGTGAACATCACACCAAAGTGCTTCCTCCTTTCCTAGCCCCACTACTGTGCACTCACCACCCCACTGAAGAATGCTCTTGGACTAAGCCCAAGCCATGGTTCAGAGGCCTTGCCCTGCTCAGATTGATGTGGCACGGGGAGAACAAGGCTTTGCCCACAGCAACCACTGGTACAGTGGCACCCTTTGGGCAGCAGCCCTGCTGTCAGCCATCCTGGTCACACTTCCTCCTCCGCAGCTGTTGTAGACCAGGGAGAATTGCTAGTTTGGATTTGGATTTAAAGTAACTTGAATGACACATTCTATAAACTGAGTGCTGCTAGATGAAATGAAGTATTTGCCAAGAAAAGGGAAGAGATTTCCAATTTTAAGAGAATCTGTTCTTTTAGACATGATGACAGTGGATCTCAAGTCCAAGAGGGAAGATAAAGTTCTTCATATAGCAACTTAATTCTCACTGATTGGCTCACATGGGATTCCCAGCACCTTCCAAACAGAAGGGGCCACACACAGGCCAGCCAAGCTGTCTCATTTACTGTGAGAAGAGTCTGGCTTCAGTCAGGTGCGTTTCCACATCTGGGCCTGCACACACAAGTCCTCTTTGGAGGCCCTGGCTGGACATGTTACATTATCAAAGAAGGAACGCTGAAATTTAAGGCCATTTCCCCCCTTTCCCTGAAGGAGAAAGCTTTCAGTTCTAGATGAAAGCCCTGTACCCTCTGCACCTCTCATTCTGTAAACACTGCACTAGCTCTGTACTTTTCGAGGCAGCCTGCGGCGTTAGCTGACAATCAGGAGCGTGGGGTGGGGGCCGAGCACACCTGGAGTTTACTATCCTCCCCACTCTTGCTGCCACACGCTCATATCTCACATTGTATGGCACTACGGGTTTCCTTCCCCTACTAACCCACAAGCATCTGTCCGATCCAACTTCTCTTTCTCTGAGCCTCTGTACAGAGCACACTTGAAGAGGATTTTCTTGTTCGACTAGCACTTATTCACAAATGTTTCTACATAAAGGATTTTGTTTTCTGAACAGAAAATAGAAAATGTGTATTCTGTGTTTATGTTCATAAGGGAGTCTCAAAAATAGACTAGAAAGCTCCAGTTAAGGAGAAAAAGAACTTACTTTAAAAATATTTTGTTCTCTATCAATGTTTAACATGTAGTTAATATATAGGTAACAGCCAGGTGTAAAGTAGCACATATGTAGTTAATCCCAGCACTTGGAAGACAGAGGCAGGAAGATAAAGTGTTCAAGGTCAGCACCTGCTACAGAGCGAGTTTGAAAAAGATTTTATATATGCACAGAAGAGAAACCAATGTATTATAAGTCTGAGGCAGAGTTGGAAAAGCCTAGGTATTGGCCATGATCGTCTCCAAAATGGCTAAAACTGCACTTTCTTTAGACATGACCTGCAGTCAGTTACACCATATATAAAGGAAACCAATGTCCTCAATTCTGATGGGAAAATGGATCTCTTCTTTTCTGCTTCTTCACTTATACCTATCATTTCCAAATTTTATATCTTGACTAAGTATTACCTTCTCCTTAGAAATAGGCACAACCTAATTATCCTTTAGGAAATTGTCTTAGTTAGGGTTTTACTGCTGTGAACAGACACCATGGCCAAGGCAACTCTTATAAGGACAACATTTAATTGGGGCTGGCTTACAGGTTCAGGGGTTCAGTCTATTATCACGGCGGGAGCATGGCAGCCTCCAGGCAGACCTGGTGCAAGGAGAGCTGAGAGTTCTACATCTTGATCTGAAAGCCACTAGGAGAAGATGGGCTTCCAGGCGGCTAGGATGAGGATCTTAAAGCCACACACCTACTCCAACAAGGCCAAACTCCCGGGCCAAGCATATCTAAACCATCACAGATGCTATTCAAATGTTAGAGTATATTCCTTTAGCGTCAAGGAATCATTTATAGGGGCTAGAGCAGCAGGAGTCACCTAAGATCACCATCAGAAAACAGATATCTACATTACTATTCATAACAGTAGAAAAACTTCAGTTATGAAGTAGCAACAAAAACAATGTTATGGTTGGGAGTTCTACCACACGAGAACTGTACTGAAGGTCCCAGAGCTGGGAAGGGTAGGAAGGGGAGATGGATGACGCGGTGGATAAGAGATCTTGCTGTTCTTGTGGAGAACCAAGGTTTGATTCTAGCACACACTTGTGCTCCACAGTCATTCTTTTTTTTTTTTTTTTTTTTTTTCTTTTTCTTTTCTTTTTTTTTGGAGCTGGGGACCAACCCAGGGCCTGCGCTTACAGGCAAGTGCTCTACCACTGAGCTAAATCCCCAACCCTTCCACAGTCATTCTTAACCCAGTTCCTGGGGAATCTGATAATTTCTTCTGATCATGGGCACCAGGCATGTGTACATGCACACACACACACACACTTCAGGAAAAAACTTTAAAAGGAACCATTTGTAGACATTTTCAAACTCTGATGAGAGATGCTCGGGTGTAACAAAGCTACTTTCTTGCTTACAATAGACGCCTGGGAAACCCTGAGCTCCCCTTCCCTCCTGATGGCCTCCCTAAGGCAGGCATTAAGTTGCCAGGAAGGTGGGATGCTCTGTGCAGGCTTTGTAACTAAATGCTCTTGTGTGCAAACATCAAGGCTGACGAGCACAATATGGGTGTAGCGGTGCCTGCCTCCCGAGTTCTAGGCCCGCCTGGGCTGTAGGACCCTGTATCCAAAACCAAAAATAAGACAAAACAGAAAATCACTTCTGCAACTTTATATCTTTATAGTGTTATTTTTTTAAGCTGTGAAAGTATACATTACATTAAAATGACCTCTAAACTAAATGACAATTCTGTTTTGAAGGATAACCTATGCACTAGCCAAAAGGAAATGGACCCTAGCAGCAGGGTATAAGAGGATTCTTATTTTTAAAAAGACAAAGAAAAAGAAACTTCAAATTCAGAGCAGTTAACCCCAGTCTACTCTGCTTTCAGCAGCAGGCAGAGAAAATGTGCTCACCTTCAATCTAATCATCAAGTCACTAACGTGCATGTGGATACAGTTAAGTCCCATACGGACATTTGCTTTTAATTTCAAGGCATGTGAGCCTTAGACTTTCCTTAAATCCCTCCTGCAGGGTCAGAAGTTGAGGCAAGAGGCAAACACACTGGCTGCTCACTCCTACAAGAAGAGCTGAAGGACAGGGTGGGGATAGAACTTGGGAGTGCTAGCACAGGCAGACAAAGCAAGACCATCCTTAAAGCTTTCCAGTTAAAAATGTATGTCATGGGGCTGGGGACTTAGCTCAGTGGTAGAGCGCCACCTAGGAAGCGCAAGGCCCTGGGTTGGTCCCCAGCTCCAAAAAAAAAGAAAAAAAAAAAAAAAAAAAAAAATGTATGTCATGCATCCTTTACCCTCAGAGTCACCAACAGCTTAAAGGAAGGCTGGGGGCAGTGTGTGTGTGTGTGTGTGTGTGTTGGGGATGCCATAAGAAACAAACAGCAAAGCAGGGTCTCTGGACAACTTGGCTGTTTGGCTGACTCACTGCCTGCTCCCTGATTGCTTCCCAACCAGTCCACTAGCTTTATATAAAATGTAACATGTATCTAATAGTATCAAGCTACACCTGGATCCATTTTGTAGTTTATTCTGAGAGTCTAAAGCAAAAATGGTATTCAAAAAAGGATTTTCAGAAAGTCTTCTCTGGAGCCAAGCAGCAAAGGACCAGGGGACAGCAGATCATCAGATTAGGTGGCTGGTAGCTAGTCTGGGACCTGAGGCCTCTGTTCCTAGGGCCATCTACTGCAAGTATGGTCAGGAGCCATGTGTGGTTTACCAGAGTCCTTCCCATCAAGGATGAGAGAACACAAACAAAATGGATGACCTGTTAGTCCAGAGTGAGGTGATGACAGGGACCAGGACCAGTGCGAATGATGCCTACCAAAGCTAGGGGGAGCCATGGCAGTCTAGTAGTGTTCTAAAACTCACATTGAAGAAAAAATCCTCACTGTCTATGGGATCCCCCATCAGGGCTTACAATGCAGATTGGCTGCTGAGACTTGATAAATGAGACAGACGGTGATCCAGAGGAAGAGGCTGAACTTTGTTAGACATTGACTGACTTGGAGAAGTGCATGGAGAGACAGTGGACAATTGAGAAAAGTACATAAAGAAATTACAATGTTCTTCAGTGTCATGTCCGTGTCTGTGTGTGTGTGTGTGTGTGTGTGTGTGTGTGTGTGTGTGTGTTTGTGTTCTGTTTTGTTTTCATTTGTTTGCAGTACTAGGGATAAAACCTAGAGAGAGCCTTGTATATGCAAGGCAAGCCTCTATCACTGAGCTAGTCCTAGTGTGAGCCCCGACATACATACTTGTTTCAGTGGTTTTTCTGCTAACTAGACCCTTTTGTGACTTGTGTTTTCTTTAAGGACAATGGTGTTTGATTGAGATGTTCCCTAGAATCTTGGGCATTTGAATACTTGTTCCTCTGTTGGTAGCATTGTTTGAGTAGGTTTTAGAGGCGTGGCCTTGCTGGAACAAGAGCAGGCTTTGAGGCTTCAAAAGCCATGTGCCATTCCCAGTTTGCTCTCTGCTTCTACTTCAAGATGTGAGCTGTCTGCCACTACTCTAGCTGCCATGCAGTACTGGCTGGTTTTGTGTGACAACCTGACACAGGCTGGAGTTATCACAGAGAAAGGAGCCTCAGTTGAAGAAATACCTCCATGAGACCCAGGTGTAAGGCATTTTCTCAATTTGTGATCAATGGGGGAGGGCCCAGCCCATGATGGGTGGGGCCATCCCTGGGTCGGTGGCCCGGGTTTCTATGAGAAAGCAGGCTGAGCAAGCCTGGGGAAGCAATCTAGTACACAGCACCCCTCCATGGCCTCTGCATTAGTTCCTGCCTCCAGATCCAGCCCTGCTTGAGTTCCTGTCCTGACTTCCTCCAATGATGGACAGTGACGTGGAAGTGTAAGCCAAATAAGCCCTTTCCCCCACAACCTGTTTTTTGGTCATGATGTTTCAGCATAGCAATAAAACCCTGATTAAGACACATGCCTTCAAGTTGCCCTGCTTCCCTGCTAGGATGAAAATGAACCCCCTCCTCCTCACAGGCCCAAATAACCCTTCCTTTTAAAAGTTGCCTGGGTCATGGTGTTTCATCACAGAAATAGGACAAGGATACTTTCATCCATTTGTGACCTATTTTTTCTTCTATTACTAAAATAAAACCAATCTTAAAAAATCAGTTAGCGGGGCTGGGGATTTAGCTCAGTGGTAGAGCGCTTGCCTAGCAAGCGCAAGGCCCTGGGTTCAGTCCCCAGCTCCGAAAAAAAGAAAAAAGAAAAAAAAATGAGTTAGCATGCAGAGGTCTGTTTATATATTTTATTTACTTATTTATTGTGAAGTTTTTGTGTTACTGTTTCTTTGTTAGGTTTCTAAGTCAGAGCTCATGTAGCCCAAGGTAGTTTCAAACTTAATTTGTAGTTGAGAATGACCTTGAGTTCTGATCCTCTTTGCCTCTGTCTCTCGAGTATTAGGATTACAGGTCTGTCTCTTATGTTAAGTGTGGAAGTTGTATTTTGTGATTCCAGTTGTCTCTTAGTAAGATCATGAGCGAGTCTGAGCAGATAGGGACTTGAGTCACTGCTTTAAACAGAACCGCCATTTTTACATCACCAAGTGGGCACCTAAGACAGCAGCACAATCCGCCAAAACCCCACAGTGGCTGTCTGAGCTCAGCCAGGGAGATGGCCACGAGAAGACAGAGACCTAGCCCCCAGCATTCCTTAGGAACACTAAGACTCAGCGACCTTGTTCATCCGACAACTGCAATTTCCTCCTACCTCCATAAACAGCCACCCTGCACATGTAAAAGGACACCTGCTACCCATAAACCGGCCTGATTGCAACAGGTGTAGACCCCTCCCGGTAGGGTTGGTCCAGGAACCCTGTGCTACCTAAGACACGGGGGAAAATCTCCCAAAAGAGAGGGATCTGCCTGGAAGCCTTCAGGAACCCTAGGCCTAGGCTCCCAGCCAGGCTGCTGTTCTCTGCTCTGGAGAAACAGCCTGAAGTCTGTCTCCCAGTAACTTTTTTTCTACCCACAGAGTAGGTAGTACTTACCATTCAGTGGTTTTGCTGTCCTTGTTTACCACACCACCTCTATTCAGCCCAGTGCTGAGCAACCAGCCCCCTATACTGAGGTAGGTCTTATGGGGGGAAGGGGAGGATCCTACCCAAGTGCCAGGACCTTAGAACTGGAAAGCTGGGAGCTAGAGAGCACTGCAGGGGTGAGAGATGCATGGGAGCCGTGCTTCAGTCCTAACCCCATCTTTACTCTTCCGTCAGAGTAGACACAATTCTGTTTTGACTATTATCTCTGTGAGGCCTAGAAGTCAATTGAACACAGCAGAGGCTTCTACAGGGATGAATCAAAGTAACTGAGTGCAGGTAACTGTATATAACTCAGTGTGGAACATATGGCAAAAATTTAAAGACAAACAAACAATAATGTCCAGTTCGGACTCTACATCACGTTTTGTTAGGAGTACTGCAATCACTAATTTGGCTCATTTTCCCTGTCAAAAGAGAAAAGTAAACAGGACGCAGTGGCAAGGTGCCTAGGGTCCTAGCTTCTCTGGCGCTGAGAGGGAAGGATCATCTGAGACCAGGAGCCAAAGGATGAGATAGCTTGACAGAGAAACTGTGAAGGAAGCCTGGCCACCCAGCCTCTGGTACCCAGACCCAGCTCTGTCAGGAAGGTCTTACCAGGGTTCCATCTGTCAGGGTGCAACCGGAGAAGCGTTTTGCGAGAAACCCCTCAAAGTTAGTTGTTCTCTGAATGGCAAAAAGAAGCAACTTCACCTCAATTTCCTTAGCTCTGGCTCGCATGATTTTGGAAAGTTCTGTCCTTCAAAGTAAAGAAAAAGACAGCTGTTAAACATCTTTCATTCATGATATCGTAAAGTGGGCTGGAGAGATGGCTCAATGGTTAAAAGAATTTGCTGTTCTTGTAGAAGACCTGGTTCAGGTGCCAGCACCTACATGGTGGCTCACAACCATCTGTAACTCAGTTCCAGGAGAGCTTCTTCTGGCTTCCACAGGCACAGGCATGCACATGGGGAACATAATACATGAAGGATATACATAAATATATATGTATTTAAATATTAACTATATGTCAAAGGAAATAGTTTACATTCATTCAGGAAAAACATACTGAGGTCTATTACCAATTCAGTCTAAAGCCTAGGGAATAGAGATGTAATGTCTTCCTTCCCATAGGGGACACAGTCTAAGAACTTTCCTCAGATCCTTGAACCCAACATAGTACCAAGCCCTATATATGCTATGCTTTCTCCACACATATATCTACAGAGAGGTTTGATTTATAAATTAGGCACAGTAAGAGAGCATCAGCAACTTAAACAACAAAACAACAACTATAACAATATATTGTAATAAAAGCTGTTTTCAAACTCATGAATTGTTCCACCACCCATGGAGAGTGAATCTACACATACAGGGAGACTATATACATCATAGTAAGACTACACAAAGAATTATAGATGCTAATCTGATAACATGGTTATTACTATATTTATATCTCTATGTGGGTTTTTTTTTTGTTTTTGTTTTTGTTTTGGTTGTTGTTGTTGTTTTGAGACAGGGTCTTACTGTATATATCCCTGGCTGCCCTGGAACTTGACCTATACCAGGGCCTCAAACTCAGAGATCTGCCTGCTTCAGACTCCCGAATGCTGGAGTTAAAGGCATGCAGCATAATACCTTGCCTGTAACTTCAAATTTTCAGTCATTTGCTAATAACAGGGTGAAACTTATTCCCATATAATCTATATATCTCATATAATTACACAAGTCATGAATTACTGAATTTCAAAGCTCTTCATCTTCTAAAGAACTCAATACACAGTTCTTCATCCAGATCAAAGACCCTAGAAATGCCCATCAGAGACTCAGTGAAAGACAATATTATATGCTTGGCTGCTTCTGCCTATGTGTATCATACCTAGGTGCTCTGTTGCAGAATGCAGGTTATGTGGTAACAGTGACAGGTGAGTTCAGAGTAAGCACTAAGCCATCATCTTCCCACACAATCGACAGAGACAGACCTCGAGCCTGAGTGTGACCGCAGGATATTCACCAAAGTCCCACAAGGAAGCTTAATAGCAGTACTGCCTTAGCCAGGACAACAGCAGACAGCAATGCCTGCAAGACTTGCAGTCTTTAGTAAACTTCCCAGCTAGCTCAGGCCAGCCTTGGCAAGTGTGCTCAACTGAAGCTGAGAGAAATTAGTAAGCAATTTCTCAAGAAGGTCACTCTTAAGATTTGACTATTTATTAAAATCTATATCCCATTACAGATGGCTGTGAGCCACCATGTGGTTGCTGGGAATTGAACTCAGGACCTCCAGAAGAGCAGTCAGTGCTCTTAACCTCTGAGCCATCTCTCCAGCCCAAATAAATCTTTTAAAAAATATTGTATCTCTGATCTATATGTATGATGGCAAAGTACACCACCAAAAGTGAACCCTAACATAAACCATGGATTTTGGTGAGCCTGTTAAGGTAGGTTCAAGGACAACAGGCATGCCAGTGGAGGAAGGTGGAGCCATGCTGGTAATAAGGTGGCTGTGAGGGGTGCATGGGAAATCTCTATAATGACCACCTAGTTATGATGTGAATTTGAAACTGATGTAAGCATTAAAAGTCCATTTTTAAAAAATAAAATCAATAGTACATAAAAACATTTTGTCTCACAGTGTATATAGTTTGAAGGTACTTTCTATCAGTTTTTAAGGAAGATTTGGGATCGGGTATAGCCAAAATGGTAGAGAACTCATGCTCAAGGCTCTGTGTTCAATCCCCAGCATCATGAGTGGGGGAGGGAAAGAAAGGGAGAGACACAGAAGGGGGCAGGAGAGAGACAGAACTACCATAAATGATCCTAAGGCAGCTGAGCCCTTTTTAGATGCAGGTATTTTCCCTCCTGTATTAATCTAAAGACAAGCATAATTACATACTGTTAGAATGGAACAAATAGCAATGAAAACCATTTACCAAGCTGTGTGGTATAGTTACAAACAAATAATAAACAGTTTGACTGTGGCTGTATCTGTCCTGGAGATACCTGAGTTAACTTTGCTGGGGTCTAATTCTTCCATAAAGAACTTTGTGGCCTAAACTATATTCACAGACACAGCAGAGAGGATAAAAGGGAGGTCTTTAAAATGCCTAGGATGTTCAGATGCCACCGTAAGAAATTACAAAGTAGGGCTGGAGAGATGGCTCAGCGGTTAAGAGCACTGACTGCTCTGGCAGAGGTCCTGAGTTCAATTCCCAGCAACCACATGGTGGCTCACAACCATCTGTAAAGAGATCTGATGCCCTCCTCTGGTGTGTCTGAAGACAGCTACAGTGTACTTATATATAATAAATGAATAAATCTTAAAAAAAAAAAAAAGATGCTTAAAAAAAAATTACAAAGTAGAAACGCTGTATTATGGAAATACATCCAACAAATTCTTTCCTTGGTGTCTGCCAAGTCCTCAAAGAGAGACTGCCCTGTCCTCATGGAGCTATCCGTCTAGAAGTCAGAAGTCAAATGATGATGGAAGGACATCCTCTGCACAAATGTACACAATCCAGAAGCAAGGGAATGTGGCATGATCAGTCACTCTAGGCAAACATGACTGGTGAGGTCCTAAGTGGTAAGGCAACTTGTTTGAGTCAAGGTCTAGACAATGGGGAAGTCTTGGAGCAAAGAAGAGAAGATGAGGCCGTCGTTGGTATGAGGGTGGTGCCAATCATTTGGTAGAGATGGAAATGATGTCCAATGTGCAGAACACACGGAAGTCAGACCTGGAAGCAGGGGACAGCTGAAACTTACCTCGTCACATGGCAAAATTCTACTGAGATTCTCTCTGTCATGCACCACTCACGAGGAAACATCCGGCCATACTTCTCTTCATAGTCCACAAGCTGGCGTTTTACCCAGGCATAACGTCTGTCAATTTTGTCCAGCCAGGCGACCTCAGGAAGGAGGGAACAAAACCATTCAATACTCAGAAGTGGTAATAGCAAGCAGAAGCCAGGACACAAGAGAGAATAGCCAGCCTCCATTTCTGCCACTGGAAAGGGTCTACACCACATTATTTCCTTGAACTGGGGGTTCTCACCTGGGGACATCAAGGGTCTATGTATTGGCTAAAACTGTATGCAAAGTGTTGTGCACAGGTACACTCTTCTGGGGAGAAGAGCTATGGCTTTCATTAATTTCTCCAAACGGCCAGTGACTCAAAATGGTGAAGAACCACTAACCTGGAAAGTCAGTCTGGGGATTTGTGGCTCAGTGCACGACAGACAGTTGTTAACAAATGGTTAACTGTTAGTAAAGGATAGCTCAGGAGGGAGGCAGCATTAGTTTCTCTTCCAACAAAAGAGTTTCATCTGACCTTATCTGGTCAATACTTACATCTTGGTTTTCTTGAAAAAGTACTAGATACTCTGATAGATGCTGTTTAATAAACTTTTTGATGATTTCTTGTTTGATTCTGGGGTCCAAAATATTAGCCACCAGGCACGCATCTCTCAGGACATTGCTGGGTCCTCCTGGCCTCTGGTAAAACAAACAGCACACAGCAGTTCAGGTGGCAGAAGCGCCTGCACATCTCCTGGCGGTGACAGCTGCTTCTCACCTGCCTCTCACTGCTATTAGTGCGCTCCCTGACGCCCAGTCTTGTTTCAGGAAACGGATATTTTAGTTACCTGTTCCCTGAGAAAAGAGCATCAAGCTAGTCTTGCAACAGCCAACTTAAAAGCTAGCCTGTGAACCCACAAGGCATTCAAAAAACAGAGCCAGCAAAGATCCCAAGAAATTTTACTTTCTGAGTATCAAAACTGATGACCTAAAAAGCCAGAGTGACAACAGATTCTATTGAAGGGTCCAAAGGCAGTACCACTCACAGTGCCACTTCCTCCTGCTTCCGACTTTCCTAGGACCCTGTCGTATTGTTCGCTTGTGCTGTGGCCTGCCTGCCTGCCTGCTTTGAGACAAGACCTTGCTATGTAGCGCAGACTGGCCTCAAACTCAGGCTCCTCTTCCTTCAGCCTCGCAAGTCCTGGGATCACAGGCATGCCCTCCCATGCCCAGCTGTCATTCCTGGTCTTAAAGAGGTATACTCGTGACAAAAAGGGTGATGGTTTTAAAAACCACACCAGGTTCTAAACTGCCAGATTTGTTTCACCGATGGCCAATCGCACAGCCAGCCAAAGGTGACGTCTATGGCAATGGCTCCATGACCGGAAGAGCTGATGCTGGGAGGGGCTATAAGGATGCAGCAGCTAGGACGGCCTTGTTTCCTACCAAGGCTACTGGATCTCACGGACTGGCTAGCACATCCTGAATGTACTGCTGACCATGTCCCTAAGTACAGAGTTCTGGAACCTCCCTGTTCAACAAGACAGCCTGAAGGCTTGGGAGACGTTACTCAACCTCACCCCAAAAGCAATGGACTTGAATCAGGATGAGCGTAAGTTTTTCTGAAGCTCTCCTCACTGCCTTTGTCAATTCTGTAAGGCTCAACTAATGCAGGTGTCACACAAGGTGCCTGAGCGCAAACTGCTACAATGACCTGCTCCATTCTAAATGGCTATTCTTCTGTTCTCTGAGCACACTGAATGTTTAACTCTGGCTTCAGGATGAAAATATGTGAGCTCACTGACAAGTCACAGAGACTAACACCTATAGGCTCAGGGGCTTAAATTCTCTCATTTACAAGACATTTACTAGATTACCTTGGTTGCTTTAGTTACATTGCTATTGCTGTGAAGAGACACCATATTGGGGCCCATGGGTCCAGCAGCAGGTAGGCAGGCAGGCTGGCAGCAGGCGGGCAGGCCGGACAATGGAGCAGTGGTTAAGACTTAATATCCTTATCCCAGAGTAGGAGGCAGAGAGAGAGAGCGCACCAGGAATGGTGCTGGCTTTTAAAACCATAAAACCCTCCTAAAACAACGAAACTGGCATAACTCCTAATCCTTCAAAACACTTCTACCAACTGGGGACCAGTATTAGAACACTAATGGGAGCCACCCATATTCAAACCACCACACTTGGACACTTTCTTTTAAAAAAAAATTTTTTTTTTTTTGAGATAGGGTTTCTCTGTGTAGCCCTGGCTGGCCTTGACCTCAGAGGTTCACCTGCCTCTGCCTCCCAAGTGCTGGGAAATAAAGGTGTGTGCCACCATGCCAGACTCAATTAACAATTTTTCTTAACACAGATCTCCTGTGCAGCCCATGCTGGCCTAGAACTCAATATGCAGTTGTGATGGTTTGCATATGCTTGGCCCAGGGAGTGGCACTATTAGAAGGTGTGGCCTTGTTGGAGGAAGTGTGTCAATGTGGGGTGGGCTTGGAGACCCTCCTCCTAGCTGCCTGAGGATGCTCAGTCTGTTCCTGGCTTCCCTCAGGTGAAGATGTAGAACTCAGCTCCTCCTGCACCATGCCTGCCTGGATGCTGCCATGCTCCCGCCTTGATAATAATGGATTGAACCTCTGAACCTGTAAGCCAGCCCCAATTAAATGTTGTCCTTTATAAGACTTACATTGGTCATGGTGTCTGTTCACAGCAGTAAAACCCTAACTAAAGCAGCAGTCCAAGCTAACTCATGATCCTTCTGCTTCAGGCTCCAGGGTGCTGGGGTGGTAGGCACACCCATCAATCAATACTTTAAAAACAATTTTGGTTCCACTTTTCAAAACAGGATTAGTATTGTAAAGACTTGTAGAAAAATCAATAGCCTTTCAAAATGGAAAAAGAAAACTCTTAACAATATTCCCTATTAAGAAACAGCCAGGAAAGGGAATCAAGCCATTAAACCCTTTTAACATCATATGCCACTGGGACCTGGGAGAGAAGGTAGAAGGACCAGAGTTAGATGACGGGCAAACAGTAAAGACAACCTTCGCCCATATCCTTCTGAAGCGTCATGCAATGGGATGGGGCAGGGAACATAGGAAGGCAGTTGCCTAGGAAGACAACTGTTTACAACCAGCCATTAACTTGAAAAAGCAGCTACTAGCCAGGCACCCTTTTCTGTTTCTCAGAACTCCATTTCCTATAGGGTCAACAGGAATATGGCTTTCCAGTCTCTTCCTTTTCTGAGTAGCACAGAGTGACTAGAGAGATGAGGTTCTCCAAGTAAAGTGCTTTACCAATCATCAGATTCCTGGCAGTCAGTTGCAAAGCACAGAGGCGGTAAGGTGAGGAGCTGGTCTATAGAAAGCAATCTCCAAGCCAGAGCTGCCATCCCCACCTATTTCCTCAGAGGGAAAGCGATTAAGATATTTCCAGTTATTGAATTACAGCGCAGATTCAGGAAATGCTCCTTGGCTCCCAAGTGGATGTATACCCCCATCTCCACCCACAGAGCCCGGTGAGGAATGCTGCTGTCCGGGTGCTCTGCTTCACTTCTGCCTTCAACAATGCTTTCTCTTGAAATAGCTCAAATAATAGAGAAAACAAGCCTCTGCGGGTCCCGTCCTCCCGACACATGCAAAGCATTAAGATGACATCTGCTGCAGTGTGAAGGATGAAGCTAAGAGCAGCACAATGGCAGCCAGGGGAGGGGAGCCCGAGTGAGACAAGAGGGGAGCCCGAGTGAGACAAGTACCCAACAGCTCCCAGGCGAAAGCCTGTAGGCCTCGCAGACACAACAGAGACAGCGGCACCACCGGCGAGCTCGAAAATCCCGGGGACAAGGACTCCCGTCATTAAAAGTGAGTCTCTGGACTGTGTCAGGAGTTACATAAGCTCCCAGACATGCCTCCCAGCTGTCCTCTCAGCAAACCAAAGCCAGTGTTATGCAACCATCCTAGAACATTAGGGTTCGAAGTTTGCTTGCTTGGTTTTTTTTTTTTTTAAACACAGCTATGAGGGGGGAAAGTGAGTTTATAGGGCAGACAAAATACAAGACTTGACACACATTAATTTAAACCAAACAAATGCCATTTGTTTTTCCCAGAGAGAGGGTCTCATGTAGCCCAGGTTACCTCACACTCACTATGTAGGAAAGGATGAATTCCAACTTCTTTCTCTTGCCTCCACCTTCATAGGGCTTGGGTTACAGACATGAATCACCACACCCAACTTATTTGGGGCTAATGATCAAATTCAGGTCTCAAGCACACTTAGGTAAATATCTACCAACCAGTATCCCTGGCCTGAGTCCTCTTCCTGATGCTGGAAGGACACAGGTAAACAATCAGCACTGCACTGTGACACTTAAAACAGGCTCATCTGAGTCGGCAGACACTCGGCCTATGCTAGCCAACACTTGTGGATACAACATGAGTTACCACTCATACACACATTCCCTGCAGGAAGTGCGAACACAGTGATAACATCAGAGGCAAAATACAAAGCAGTACCTTGGTACCCTGTGAAGGAAATGCTTCTTCAAAATCAGCCAGGATTTGCTGTCCTAGCTCTGTCTGTGCAGCCTTCACCCTGCAGGAAAAAGGACTACATTTAATGATCCTCATATACAAGTGTGCATGGACCCACAGGGTCAGAACTGTGGATGTCTCTAGGACTGTGCAGGGGATTACCTGGGAATGAAAAGGTATATATAGCTAGGAAAGAGATGTCACATAGAAAGGGTTATGACAGGCATTTCAGGGTGGATGTCTTACTCTTTTTGTGTGTGTGTGTGTGTGTGTGTGTGCGCGCGCTAGGGATTGAACCTATGCCTTGGGCATGGGAGGCAAGTACTCTGCCACTGAGCTATACTCTCAGCCCGTTAGGACACAGATCTTGGTCACTCTTACCTACTGAGAGGTATACAGGTTGAACTCGTATGAAATTCATTGGGGGTAGTTAAATACAGCATCCTGATCAAACACAAACCTGCTGTATCACTGGAACAACTGCTTCCTAATCTGTGGGGTGCATACTGGAAAGAGTGGTTCGGACTGTTTTGGGGTGGTTGTACAGTTGCTTTTGATGATATTTTAATTCAGAAACCTAATATTTTAAAACAACAAAAAGAATATTCTCTAAGGAAAAAGAAAAAAAAAAAAAAGAGCGAGATGATCAATGAACCATTCTTTAAAAGTGAAGGGCATAATCCCAGCACTGAAAAAGTAAAGGCAGGAGGATCACAAGTTCAAAGCCAGAGGGAGATGCACAGGAAGACCATGTCTCACAAAGCAAAAAAAAGACAGGCAAAACAAGCAATAGGCACTGGATGAAGATTTAACTTCCAGAGAATAGAACTGAACTGTAAGGAAAACTAAGTAGAAGGGTGGGATGGGCCGGGCCAGGCTGGTTCTTAATGGGATCTGCAGGACTGATGGGTGCTCAAGAAATATGCAGTGTGAACAAAGGGGAAGGGGAAGCTGCTAGAAAGAAACAGGAAGTGCCCATCAGCAAGGGCTATGATCATGTCCTCCTTGTCCCTGACCGTTGCCTCTGCTGGTGATACCTGGCTTATCCCAGCCAGCAACAGAGCCAAAGAGCGAGGCTATTGGGCAGCTCTTGGACTTCCCTGAGCCTGAGGTAAAGACTTGCTTTGCTAAAAGTACCATGAAACAGCATGCCTCCTTTCCTGGACTCCACCCTGAAACTTCTGGATTGATTTACAAAGTTTCTAGCAATAGTGAACTTAAAACCACAATTTCTTTGGCTACTTAGGAGAACCTGGCAAGGGGCTGAGATTTTATTTTTAACGAGAGGATAGGCATGACCCAGAACACTCAGTTTCTTCCTGTGGCACAGTTATAATCATGCCTGATTCCAAATACTTTCCAGGGTTTTTCCACTATCTTCAAATGTTCAAACCATTCCTATAGAAGAGTTTATATTCTTTTCAGTTTGTGTTCAAGATAAGGCTGTGCTGGAATCTACCCCACCCCCACCTGGAGTTGCCTCAGAGACATCTGGAAACTTCTCCTGAGTATAAAGTCTGATGTGAGAGAAAAGAATGTGCTTTCATAAAATTGTCCCTCAGAGCATCTTCTGACCTCTCAGAGTGAGCCAGCAGGCTGTCTGCTGTGGGACCGGGTCACAAGGCAAAGATCTGATGCTATTGCCTCTCTGTTCTGACCCTCTTCTTGGAAGCACAAAGACAATACCAGTTTTTTCCTGAGCCACAGAATAAATCCTGTGGGTGAGGCCCACCCCTAACCAATGGAATGCATGGGCAGATGTTCAGGGCTACCAACCCCTCAACAAGAAGACTACTGGGCTCAGCTCTGCCTCTGCTACCCCCACCCTGGTCTACTACAATTGCCGATCTCTACGGTCTTGCTGATTTTAACACCACGGTGGCTGGAAAGACATCCACAGTACTTGATGGGTCTTGGCACCATGGCTTCCACGTGTAATGATTTCTAACTAATGTTCAAAGGGAGGGAGGGAATAAGAAAGTGAGGATAGAGAGATGGAGGCCTGTGCTAGAAGACTTCAGTGTCTTTCCAGTCCTGGTTATTTCACAATACCCAGCTGACAGTTCTAGCTGGCAACAGCACCCACCTTTGCAAGTGGCGGCAAGTGGATGCATAATTAATACTGACTAGAAAAATCAGCTTCTGCCTAGAACTGTTTGCAGCAATGGTGTTAAAGTGTCTCCGTGACTGAGATGAAAGAGCAGCTATCCCCTGCAGACACTACTGACAAAGACAGATGGCTTCACAGGGTGAGATGTGAGCCACACCTTCCATCGTGGTTACAGCTTCTTATGAACTATTCCCCCAAAGTTTCCTGGGTTGAAGGTTTGGTCATTAGATTCACAATTTGATTGGATTACTGGGAAATGATGGAATAAGGACATGGGGCCTGGCTGCATGGGTAGTGCCCTAGAAGAAGAAAGAGAAAGGGGTGGGTAACTTGTAGGAGCTGATTCTCTCCTCCTAGCATCCTGGTCCCAAGGGTTGAACTGGGGTTGTCCACCATGAGATCAGTGGTTGACCCACTGAGCTATCTTACTGGCCTACATAGAACGTGTATTTTGTCCTCAGATCCTTGCTTTTTATTTTTTTTATTTCTTGGCCTTGTGTCTACTAAGGTGAGTCCCCTACTCCATGATGTGCTCCCTACATGATACTCTGCCTTATCTATATTACCCAGAAGCAACATGGCCAGTGGACTGAACCTATCAACCAAAGTAAGCCCTTAAAAACAAAATAAAACAAAACAACAACAACAAAACCAGGGTCTCAGTAAGTAGCTTTGGCTGGTTTGTAACATGATCTGTAGTTCAGGCTGGCCTCAAACTCACAGAGATCTACTTGCCTCTATGTCCTGAGTGTTGAGACTCGAGGCATGTGATGCTAGTCCAGCAACAATTGCTTTTTTTTTTTTTTTTTTTCTTTTTCTTTTTTTTCGGAGTGCTCTACCACTGAGCTAAATCCCCAACCCAACAATTACTTTTTAAGTTGTTTTCTTGGTTATTTCATCACAGTAGCAGAAACTAACACGATAATCTATTGTCTGAACAGGATCCTAGAACTAAGTTAGCAGGCTTATCATCAGCCCAATGCCCAATAGAGCACATTCTGCAGCTGAGCATGGTTGTGCCCAACTCTATTCCCAGTACTTAGAAGGCAGAGGCAGGTGGATCTCTGTGAGTTCTAGATTAGTCAGGGCTATCCTAGACCCTGTCCAACTACAAACAAAAAAGTTCTTCCTGGCATTCAAATAACAGCCTGTTGTGTGACATTACATGAAGTTGGTTACTACTAGGAAATGAAGCATTCTGTTGCCCAGAAAAGAAAATCAGTGAGTGGCTTCTGGCTCCTTTCCTAAGTCTAATGTCAGTCATAAGGAGTGGTGGCAGAAGTACAGCAAACCAGGAAAACTAGACTTTTACATATCTGTGACAGTCAAATAAAATGCTCTCCGCTGTTCGGAAATCAGTGACCTACCCTCCTATGCAATGCCTTTACAGAATGGAATGGATTAGTCAAATACTATAATACAATAGGTGCTACCAAGAATCTCAACCTAGGGGCTGGAGAGATGACTCAGTGGTTAAGAGCACTGACTGCTCTTCCATAAGTCCTGAGTTCAATTCCCAGCAACCACATGGTGGCTCACAACCATCTATAATGGGAGCCGATGCCCTCTTCTGGTGTATCTGAAGACAGCGACAGTGTACTTACACATAATTTAAAAAAAAAAAATCTCAACCTAGACTGCTGCAGAGACCCAATGGGAGGCTCTGAGATCAGAGATGCATCCTCACAGCTTAATCTGAGGAGGCCCAGACAGAACTTGTCAAGTAGTCAGATCCATCCAGCTTTTTCTTTTTCCCACTCCACCATGTGACTTCCCAACCTGCCAGGCCTTTCTCACATGTAAGAGGTTAGGCATAGCTCTGAGGAGGGGGGAGGTCAATTTAAGGGTTCCAAGGCTTTTTTCTTTGTTTTTTAAAGAAATGCAAGAACCCCTTGCTTTTTCTCAGGAAATACTGACTGACTAGAAGCATTTGTCCTCGTGGATATGCTTAAGCCAGGAGGATTTGAAATGTAAAGATATTAAAGAAAAAAAAAACTTTCCTTCAATGCTACATTAAATATTTAGGCATTTGCCAGAAGGGTAGTTGAAAGAAATAGCAAATCAAGGCCCATGAACTTCATATTTCAAATGTGCAGGCCAGGACTTGAGAATACAATCTTGTGGATGACTGGTGCGATTTATAGGCAGCAAGGTACTAAGGCTGGAGCAATGCGCAGGGTAACTTGGCTTTTCCCCTCCTCCTGAACAAACATTTATTTCTATCATTTCCAGATGGTTCTACTATCACTATATAAACATAAGGAAGACAATTCACTAGAAATGATGCTAAAAATAGGAGGTTTGGACTTTGCTCAAAATTTTAACACCTCTTTGAAAACCGATGGCAGTTGAGCAAACAAGCAGCTGTCACACTGCATTCCCTCAGCACTCGGACTAGGACACGCTGCACTGACAAAACTATGCAAACACAAGCTGCACACTAAGAGGAAGTCCAGCCAATAGTTACAAATGTTCGCACGGCTAACACCTATGATAGAAGATAGGGTTTTCCTCTTGTATGAGCCCAAGAAGGTGGTTTTAACCTGCAGGTCTCAACCCCTTTGGGGAGGTCAAATGACACTTTCACAGGGGCCGCACGTCTGATATCCTGCATATCAGATATCTATATTTTGATTCATAACAGTAGCATAATTGCAGTTATGAAGTAGCAACAAAAATAATTTTATGGTTGGGGGTCCCCACAGATGAGAACTGTGGGTTGCAGCTTTAGGGAGGTTGAGAACCACTGCTTTCAGAAAATGCTGCTCTAATAGTGCTCACCAAGTTTCTTCAAATTTATAAAAACTACACCTTTGAGAAATTAAGGATTTACTTACTTCATTATTGTGTGTATGGGTTTCTTTCTTTCTTTCCATTTTCAGGCGTATCTGTGCATCACGTGCATGCTTGGTGCCCTCAGAGGCTGAGTTGCCATGAGGCTGATGGGAAATCTAACAAGAGCAACAATTGCTCTTAAACTCTGAGACAACTCTCCAGCTGAGGGGAAATTTTTTTTTTGAAAAAAGCAAATAGGGGTTGGGGGTTTAGCTCAGTGGTAGAGCGCTTGCCTAGCAAGCATAAGGCCCTGGGTTCGGTATTCAGCTTCCAAAAAAAAAAAGCAAATAGCACACTAAGAACACAGACAAAAAAGAAAGGAAAAACAAACCAACAAGCAAACAAACAAACAAACCAAAGCAATAGAATCGTCTCAAACTGAAGAAAGCTTGGGAACAACCCACAGAATGAAAAGACTGCCTGTGAATCAGGAGGAAATACTGAGAAACTTATAACTCATTAAGGTTAGTATCCACAATATATAAAGAGCTTGGAATGGCAAAGTAAAAACAAAAACTGGGGCTGAGGAATATTAAGTTGGTAGAGTGCCTGACTATCTAGTCACTCCTGGGTTCACAGCCAGGTTGGAGCACCTTTTTGTAGTCCCAACACTCAGAAGCTGCAGGCTGGAGGGTCAGAAATTCAAGATCATATTCAGTTACATGAAGCATTTGAGGCTATCTTGGGATACCTGAGACCCTGTCTTTAAAAAAGAAAGGGAGGGGCCAAAGAGGCCAGGGAGATGCTTAGAGAAAAAGGCCCCTTCCACCAAACCTGAGGATCTGAGTTTGATTCTGGGAACTCATAGGATGGAAGGAAAGAAATGACTCCTAAAGTTGTCCTCTAGGCTCCATTTGCATGACATGACACAAAAACACCCCCCCACCCCCGATAAAATAAATATAATTTTAAAAACCAGGCAAAGTATCTAAATATGTGTTTTTTCAAGGCAAACATAAAATCATACAAAAAAAATGTTCAGTATTACTTCATCTCCAGAGATAGAAACTCAAATCAAAACCCCGAAAAGGAGGCCAGGTTTGGTAGTAAACACCTTTAATCTCAGTACTCAGGAAGCAGAGGCAGGTGGATTTCTGCGACTTTGAGGCTTGCCTGGTCCACAGAGCAAGTTTAAGGACATTAGAGAGATAATGTCTCAGAAAACCAGAACCAACCAAATAGAAATTTAGAAACCAGCAGGGGGTGACCAGAGACCTCAGTGGGAGGCGCACTTGCTGCTCTGTTGTGAGGACTGAGTTCAGATCCTGCACCCATGCCAAGGGTTCAAACCTCTAATTCCAGCTCCAAGGGCTCCAACACATACCCACAAATACATGCACACACACATGAATAAATAAGAATAAAGCAAATCTGACTCAGCTATACCATACTGGGGAATATACCCAAAAGATGCCCTACCATACCACAAGGACACGTGCTCTACCATGTTCATAGCAGCCTTATTTGTAATAGCCAGAAGCTGGAAACAACTCAGTTATCCCAAAAACTGAAGAATGGATACAGAAAATGTAGTTCATATACACAATGAAATACTACACAGCTGTTAAAAACGAGAACATTATGAATTCTGCAAGCAAATGGATGGAACTAGAAAATATCATCCTGAGTGAGGTAACTCAGACCCAAAAGGACATGCATGGTATGTACTCACTGATAAGTGGATATTAGCCAAAAAAGTACAGAACACCTAGGATACAACCTACAGACAGTAAGAAGTGTAACAAGCAGGAAGGCCCAAGTGAGGATGCTTCAATTTCACTTAGAAGGGGGAAGGAAATAATCATGGGAGGCAGAGAGAGAGGGACTTGGATGGGAGAGGGGAGGGAGAGGAGAAGAGGATCAGATAAGTGGGGAGGGGACAGGAGAGAAGCCCAGAGGGCCAAGAGAATGAATGGAAACTGGCAGCCTCTGGGAATGGGATGTGGGGGGACTCTCTAGAAAGTGCCAGAAACCCTGGAGGTGAGACACTCTCAGGACTCACTAGGGGTGACCTTAGCCAAAATGCCCAACACTGGGGAGAGGAAACTCAGAGAGTCCACCTCCAATAGATAGGGATCAAGTGAAGGGACAGGGTTACTAACCCATAGTCAAAATTCCTGACCCAGAATTGTCCCTGGCTAAAAGGATTGCATAGACCAAAATGGAGAAGAGACAGAGGGAAAGAAGGTCCAATGAGCAGCCCAACTTGGGATTCATCTCATGGCGGGGTCCACCAAGGCCTGACACTATTACTGATGCTATGGTGTCCTTACAGATGTCCTCAGAGAGGCCCTACCAGCAGCTGAGACAGAAGCAGATACTTAGATCCTACCATTGGACTGAAGTTGGGGCCTCCTATGGTTGAATTAGAGGAAGGATTGAAGTAGCTGAAAGGAGACCTACCCTATAGGAAGACCAGCAGTCTCATCTAAACCAGACCTCAGGGAGCTCCTAGACTCCAACTGAGCCACCAACCAGGAGCATATACGGGCTAGTCCGAGGCCCCTGGCACATATGCAGTAGAGGTCTATCTTGCCTAGCCATTGTGGGAGATGCACTTAATCCTGGAGAGACTTGAGGCCCTAGGAAATGGGGGAGGCTGGTCAGGTGGGGGAAGTACCCTCTTGGAGGTGAGGGGGAGGAGGAATGGGATGAAGAACTGTGTGTGTGTGGAGCAGGGGTCTGAGAGGAGACAACAACTAGAATGTTAAAAAAATATTTTTAATTAATAAATAAAAAATAAAACAAACAACAACAACAACAAAAAAAAAAACAAAACAAAACCAAAGACCAACCCACAGTGAGATATTACTTCACTTTTTTTTGAGACAGTTTCACATAGTGAATTCCTGATCCTCCTGTCTCTGCCTCCAAACCTGAGATAACAGGTCATCAGGAAGACTAATATCAAAAGTTAAGAAAAAGGTAAGCATTGGTGAGGTGTGGAGATGAGGACACTTGAACACCATGACAGAGGTGTTGACTGGTGCAGCTATTATGGAAAATAATATGGAGGTTCTTGAAAATCCCAAAATGAATCCACGCAGGGTATATACCCAAAGGAGATGATATCCACACTCTATACAGATAACTGCCCTGTCCTGCTCAGAGAAGTAAGTTTACAACAGCCAAGACACAGAAACAAACATTGTCTTTTGATGGACAGATATGGGTTAAAGAACCATGGTGCATTTATCCAGTGGGATTTTATCCAGCTTTTAAAAGGAAGATGCTGACATCTGAAACAATATGGATGAACTCAGAGGACTTAGAGTAAATAAGCCAGACACAGAAAGATAAATATGGTATGATCTCTCTTAGGTGTAGACTCTTAAGAACTAAAGTCAAATACAGCTGCTCTAGTTATCTGTGGGTCTACACTGACAGATTAAACTATGAATCAGTAAGCTGGGGATGGGAAGGTCTGGTAGGGCTGAGGCTGCAGCTCAGTGGAAGAGCTTGTGCTTAGCATTCACAGAGCCCAGGATACATGAGGCACACAGTACATTAATGCTAGGCAGATGAAGGAAAGACTATAGAATGGGAATAGCAGATCACTGAGTCACCAAGACTAGGGCAGCTTGTGCCACCTTCCTGCTCCTCCCTACGCACTGAGAGCAGGTCTGCTTCCTCCACCCATGGGTCCCTCTTTCCTAAGCTCATGACGTCCTGCTCATGGACATTCTTGGCTGTTCCAGATTCCCAGCCTGATATGGCAACCAGCCACGTCTCAGTGTAAAGGGGTCAGGAAGGCCAAGGGGAAGGAAGGGTGGCGATTTCCCTAGCACTTTGCCAAGCCTATTCCGACATTCCTTACAGTCCCTGAGCATCTCCACTGCAAGACGGTACACCTAGCACACACTGAAACCTCCCTTCCTGCCTTAGATTCTTAGAAATTATAAAGACTTAAAAATCAAAGGCCAGGGGCTGGAGAGATGGCTCAGCGGTTAAGAGCACCCGACTGCTCTTCCAGAGGTCATGAGTTCAATTCCCAGCAACCACATGGTGGCTCACAACCATCTGTAAAGAGATCCGATGCCCTCTTCTGGTGTGTCTGAAGACAGCTACAGTGTACTCATATATAATAAATAAATAAATCTTTAAAAAATCAAAGGCCAGGCAAAGGGGGAGCTGGTAGACTAGACAGTCTGTAGGTTTCCTGGTAGAACGAGACTAAAGAACAAAATCACAGCCTAAGAGTGCATCTCACAAGTGAAAGACATGGAGGCTGGAGAGACGCTTTCATGCTAAGAGCAACTGTTGCTCTTGCAGAAGACATGGGTTCAGTTCCCAGAACCCACGTGGTGGCTCACAACCTCCTCTCACTGGATTCAAAGCTCACTTTTGACAAACATAGGCACTAGACACACACATGGGCATACCTGCAGATGCAGGTCACACATGGTGCACACACAGGCACCAGACACATACATGGAGCGCGCGCACACACACACACACACACACACACACACACACACACAAGAACAAATAATGTAAAAGCTAGATAAAATATAAGGAAAGACAGGAAATGGTGGCTACCAGGAGCGGCAGTGTCCTAAAGTGTTCATCTTCTAGATGTGTCTGGCTCAATTACAGTAATGTGGATGGCAGAAGCTGTGCTGCATTCTTACCCTAAACGCTCAGTCTTACCTTGATTTGGCCCTGGAGTCTGTGAGCCTCAGCAGTGGCCTGAGAGTTACCAACATTTAAGAAGATCAGGCCCCTGGCAAGTCATCTGTCAGCTCCTGCAGGTCTAGCCCCAGGAACCTTAGAAGAGCTATGTGGTACCCTCAAGCAGAACAGAACATCCCTCCTCTCCTCAATAGCAAATGGTAGTGATTTCTGATTAGAAACACATAGAACATAACAGAGAACATAAAATAATAATAATAATAATAATAATAATAATAATACAATTGAAAGTCCCACCAAAATATATGAACCTTCAGCTGAGACTCACCAAACATCTGAGCGCCACTACCAAGAGTCAACAAACTGAAGCCCTTACACCATAGGACAAAAAAAAAAAAAAAAACAACAACAACAACAACAAAACCCTGCTGATTAAGTAAAGATGTTAACATCTAGGCCAAAGCACAGAATGGGCACCAGTGAAGAACAGGGCAGAACTGGAAGACGGAGCCCACAACGCAGAAAGCAGCCTCAGAACACGAGGTAGCAGGTTACAGGTTACTACACTCAGGAGTTCCAAAACAAGAGAACAAAGGAAACAAATCCCAAAAACCACTCTAAGAAAGAAATAAAAGAAAGCAATTTATTGGAACTTAAGAAATCTGAGTCAGGCTGGTGGCACACACATTTAATCCCAGCACTCAGGAAGCAGAGGCAGGCAGATCTCTGAGTTCAAATCCAGCCTGGTCTCCAGAGCAAGTTCCAGGCAGCCAGGACTGCACAGTGAGACCAAGTCTCAAAACAAAACAAAACCACCAACCAAACAAACAACAAAATACTGCACAGAGGAAATATAAATGGTCAACCATCAGTTATTGAGCAAATTAAAATTAAAGGAAGCAGATAGAGGCTTTATCCACCAGACTGACTAAAATTAAAATCAACAATACCAAATTTGTTGAGGAGGAATGCATGCTCAAGCACTTCAAGATGGTATTGTGGATCTATAAAGCATTTTGGGAAGTAAATGAGTTGTGAGAAGAGGTGCGTCTTAGGAATCAGAATAGGGCTCCAGGGATGTGAAGACAGCAAACTCGCCTGGGACATGCTAGCCTCTGGCAGCCCACACACAGACTGAGGCAGTTCTATAAGCTCGCTCTAAGTGCAGAGGTGACAATCTAGAGGGAGAACAAGCTAACAGCAGTTACTCCTTCCAGAAAGTGCAGTAGGATTTGAAATGTAGCTAAGAGAATGAGATGTAGCTGTTTATTTATTTTTTGTTTTTCTTTGTTAGTATTTTGAAAGAAGATCTCATTAATAGATCCTCAGCTGGCCTCAAACTCAAAGTGGTTCTCTAGCTCAACCTCCTGAACGCTGGGACTCCAGATGTAAGCAACTCATCCAGTTTAGACTTTTTAAATAGAAGAAATTGTGTGTTTATGTTATTTGTATAACTAAACAAAGAAAACATAGAATAGAAATGTATAGCAGGCAGGCCTTCCTAAAAGGCAGAATGGAAAAGTACAGCCAGGGTCCATGCTACCTTTGTTTGGAGGAAGGTTAAGGATTTTTAGATTTTCCTTCTGTTGTAGAAAAGGTCAAAAAGGCACTGAATTCACTGTCCCCTCCCTTCTTCAGAATCCTCTTCTTCTTCCTAAGAACCTTCTCACTGGATCTGAACCTAGAATCAAAACTTAAGGGTGGGGGCTGGGGAGATGACTCAGTGGTTAAGAGCACTGACTGCTCTTCCAGAGGTCCTGAGTTCAATTCCCAGCAACCACATGGTGGCTCACAACCATCTGTAATGGGATCCGATGCCCTCTTCTGGTGTGTCTGAAGATAGCTACAGTGTACTCATATAAATAAAATACATAAATCTTTTAAAAAGTTACTTCAAGAAATTTTAGGGAAACCTCAAGGGTGGTAGGAAGAAAGAACTTCAAAGAGAAACTCCTCCCTGTGATATCTGCCGTTCTGGCAACTCCATGTGTGTCTAATGGCTGCCACAGCATCCATCTACCCTACATGCTGCCTTCACCAATGTGCCACTGATATTCATCAGAGGAAAAGGGGAAGACACAGTTTTTCCCCTCTTGAGGCTTTGTGATGCCATGTGACTTCAAAGGCTCAGTTCTCTTGGTGCACTCATCCTTAGAGCTCAGCAGCCCTACTATGAGAAAGCCTGAGAAACCCATGAGGACAACAAGAATCTCAGTCCATACTAGCTGAGCTCTCAGCTGACAGTGAACATCATTTACCAGCCACGGTAGCCAATGGCTCCTCTGGTCCCATCTTTAGCTGTCTTAACTGATGGTGTCTGGAGCAGAGACAAATTATTACCCAAGCCTGGCCAAGTCTCATAAGCAAAATAATTATTTTAGACCAACAAGTTCTGTAAACAACGGAGAGTCGTGCACACACAGAGATCATATGAGTGTACTAGGTGACTCGGGTAGGCTGCAAAGACCAGGTAAAGGGCATCATAGGGTGAGGTCACAGCATCTGAAGCTGCTTCCTAGAATAAGGTTGGAGAAAGCATGCGGCACCATCTTTCCTTATGGAAAGACCAACGTCTTCGAGGACATCTTACCGTTCAGAAAGCTGTCGGATCTGTGGGATTCCCATGTACTTGTGAAAGTGCTCCAGAACATTCATTACACCCTGAAGGAGATTAGCAACTTCTCCATACTGTCTGCGTCTGGTCATGGCTCTGCAAAAACAGAAGTTGAGAAGTAGAAACCAATCACTGAAGATATAAGATAGAGATGTGGGATGACCTACGATAGTCAGATATGACTGAAGACACGAGATAACAGGTGTGGAATGACCTGCGACAGCTTGGTTTAGTATGAGTACTGGGGAAGGAAAAGGATTAGAACTTAGCTCCAACACTCAAGGTGAGACCATTCAGTAATGGGAGGGTCAAGTAAACATTTAACTAATAGCAAGCGGGCAAAATATGCTCTAAATAATAGTGTAAAAAATGTGCCATGGGGCACAAAAGAGTGTGTGCGTGCCAGATGCTCAGTGGGTGGCAGAAGGGAACTCTGGGAAGACTATGGGTTTGGGTTGGGCATTACATGAGTAGAATTTTGAGGGAACGTTGTGTAAAATATCACTGAGGATTGTGGCGCACAGGAGAACCAAACCACTTTTCTGGAGTACAGAACAGGATGATTGCTTGTGGTTTCAAGTTAACTATAACATGTAGTTTTAAGACAGTGATAAACAATGGCATCTGAGATATCAACTTGCCCTACTCCTAAGGGTAATGAAGCTTAAGTAAACAATGCTGATAAAATTAAGTTATACATGGTAATGAAGTGTAACTATTAGGTCTACATTTTTCACTGGGGTTGGCTTTCACATTAAACGTGTTATTCCCTTATGAAACATTTCAAGGAAAGGCTCAAGTTCAAGCCACGGTGCTCCACTGCCATCTTGACCTGCTGTACAAAGTGCCTCGTGGGAAGGAGGGAGATAGTTCTTGCAGTTCCATTGGGCTGGCTGCCCTGGATGATCACTCCTGCCGTGGACCAGGGCTCCTCTGCTACCCATTGTATGCCCGGCAGCAGCTAGGAATGATACGACCTCTTGGAATCCTTCATTCCTTCCAGAGCTGCATGTCTGTGAAGATGGGTGATCTGTACACATGTGAAATTCCACTGTGACTAGGGCAGGGGGATCATCCTGAGATCCATCACAGAAGGGAGCTGGGGTGCTGGAGAAGGAGGATTTGAAACACTGCTTCGTGGTAAATGGTCAGGGACTTCTTTTAATGCTGTTTCTAAATGTGCTACACAAAGAGCTACAACCTTGAAAGGGTTTAAGAAAACAGTGGGTTGAACTATGTCAAAGATTTGTTTAGAAATGGTCTCTTCGGTGAAATGAAACTCAGCCCAATAGAAGGAGGGATACTTGCCAAGGCAGAGGCCCTAGGGAGTGACTGGGGCTGAGTCACTCTGTTTGACTTTCTGGTCTAGATCTACC
Organism: Rattus rattus; assembly: GCF_011064425.1. NCBI lineage: Eukaryota > Metazoa > Chordata > Mammalia > Rodentia > Muridae > Rattus > Rattus rattus. The sequence continues at coordinate 94,852,563 of NC_046162.1, forward strand.
ACACGAGATGACCCATTTCTCAGGGTCATTCTCATGGGCTTCCTGTGGCCTCCTCAGGTCGCCTATCCATCACTTTTTCACTAAGACTGATGTCTGCTGTCTTCTGCAGTTCTGGGGATGGAAGCCAGGGCTTTGGGCATGCCAAGCAGGCATTCTGCCTGTCACTGGACCACATCCCCAGCTCTTTTGTTAAGTTATGAACACCAAAAGTGACCGACCACTTGTGGGGCAGGATGGTGAGGCTGGCCTGACTGGGAAGTGACTAACTCTCTGAAGCCACTGTCCCCATGTGGAGCATTTCCCATGGGCCCATTGAGAGAGTTCACACTGCTTACTCCAAGGAGTCCACCCCGCCTGCCAGCATGTGCAGGTGGTTCAGTGTTGTGATCGAGGTGGTCAGGTGGCGCTTGGCGTGATCTAACTGCTTAATATCTCGGGTGATCTCTTTCACCTAAACATTGAAAAGAAGAGAAAACAGGGGAAGGGTGAGAAAGCTTTAAGCCCTCCTTCAAGTCACTCTACAAAAAAAAAAAAAAAAAAAAAAAAAATCAGAGATAAAAATCATTTAAAACAACCTCAGGTTAGCCCCTAGGAAAAAATAAAAAGACGCTCACAATACAAAACGAAAATAACTTACAATAATTAGCCCCTTCCATGTTTTGTTTGCTTATTTCTCTCTTTACACGTATACACTTGGGCTGAGTGTGTTCATTCATGCCTTTAATCCCAGTATTCATGAGGTAGATGAAGGAAGATCTCTGGAGTTCAAGGCCAGCCTGGTCCTCCATAGTGAGTTTCACTAGCCAGTGTTTTGCAGAGACCATATCTTTTGTTGTTGTTGTTCTTGTTCTTATCTGTTTGTTTTGAGACAGAGTTTCCCTGTGTGTAGCCTTGGCTGTCCTGGAACTAGCTCTGTAGACCAGGCTGGCCTCAAACTCACAGAGTTCCACCTGCCTCTGCTCCCCAAGTGCTGGTATTAAAGGCAAGCACCACCACCACCTGGTGAGAGACTCTATCTTTAAAGGGAAAAGAAAAAATAAATAAATAAGATTCATTTTTATTATTTTATATGTATGTATGTATGTATGTATGTATGTATGTATGAATGTATGTATGTATGTATTATGTATGTATGTATGTATGTATGTATGTATGTATGTATGTATACCAGTGGCCATAGAGGCCAGAAGAGGGCACTGGATGCCCTGGTGTGGAGTTGTAAGCAGCCTAATGTGAGTGCTGTCCAAACTAGGTCCCTTGCAAGAGCAGCAAGTACTCTTACTGTTGAGTCATCTCCCCAGTTTCTTTTTATTGCGACAAGGATCGTCTCTGCACAGCCTCCCCAGTGCTGAGTCACATGCACATAGCACACCTGGCTATCATCGAGGAGGCTTTAACAAACCATCTGTTTGTTCTGTGTGTATGGATGTTTTGCCTGCGTGTATGTCTGTGTACCACTGTGTGCCTAGAAGGGGACATCAGAGTCCCTGGAACTAGAGTTACAGATGGTTGTGAAGAGGGAACACAGTCTCGAACAGCAGCTTAGAAACATAACATTATTGCTGAGCGTAAAAGCTGAGTACAACCACTGAGCGATTACAAGGCAAGTGGATCTCTGTGAGTTCAAGGCCAGCCCTACTTACACCACTCCAGGTCAGGGATACAGAGTAAAACCCTAAGACTCAAAACAAACAAAATTAAGTACAACAGACTCCAGCAAATGTCATCTCCACTAGAGTCATACTGTTTGATGGCACATATTGTACTCCTTGAGACAATGCAGACCCTTAGGTGCTCTGCTCAGAGCCCGTGAGAAGCAGATATTGTCCTTCATATTGAGATGCATCTCCTGACTTAGAATCTCAGCCCAGAAACCCAGGGCAGCCTGGTGGTGCCTGAGGAGCAGCTGTGGTGACGGCTGGCTTCCGGGTTGCAGGGTACCGTTGTGAGCACAGCACCTACAGAGTAGGAACTAAACAAGACTGTGTGCCTGCATTCTGGCCATGGTACCCCCACCCCAGAGTTGGGACCAACATAAGTGTTCTATGTACCAGACTAAAACTCAAATATCTTAACTGTGAAACATCTGCTACAGACATGCTGGAGAATGGCATCCAAAATGACTAGGAAACTATTTTTGAGAAAAGCAAATTGTTTCCTATTTGAAAGTGGCTGCAAATGTAGGGCAGCAAGGCCAATGAGTCACGGTGTCTAGCAGCTCCTCTGAGGCAGTCGGGGTGCACTCACACACAGGGGTACATGACTACAACTGGCAGGCAGGGGAAAGAAGAGCCTGGTAATTTACTGTGACTGGGTGAAACCTAAACTCACCATTTGTTCTGACTTTTCTGCTTTGTCTTTGATATCCTTGATTTTGCCAAAGAGTTGCTGAATGGCTTTCTGGGCTTCTTCAAGTGCCTATAATAAAAGAAGTAGTTAAAAACCAAGAGAGAAGAGAAAGTACTAGTTACTATAATTAGTTTCAGTCTCTTGAAAATTTTGATCAGAACTCTCTTGAGTTGCTGTTCTTCCCCCCATCCTCCCTCCCCTGGAACTGAGGACCGAACCCAGGGCCTTTTACCACTGAGCTAAATGCCCAACCCCCTGAGATGCTGTTCTTACACCTACAGTTCACTGAACCAGAATAAAAGATAAAGCCTCATGTATGGGCTCAAGAGAAGTCTAAAGACTCTTAGTAATCTGTACCATAACATGAATAAGTCTTGGGTTCTCATTATGTAGCCTTGGCTGGCCTAGAGCTCTCTGTAGACCAGGCTGACCTCAAATTTGCAGCAATCCGTATACCTCTGTTTTTCTCGGTGCTGGGATTATAGGCACATGCCACCCTGCTTGCTATAATGTTTTTATTTAAACTAAACCATTTTCTCTGTTTTGGTGATTACCATACATGTCACTGATAAGAAACAGGATCCTCATCTGTCTTTCGGTGTATACATGAACTGTCACACCTGTAAAGGCAGCGGTGGCTCCAAGTTAGAAATGAGGTAAGCTCTGGATACTTGCTGAGTATCAGTTTCTTCATCTACATAAGGGCTCTAAAAGACGGTTATTTGTGGCAAATCTTCCACATTTATGGTGTGCTACTTAGAAACCAATGAAATGAAGTCAGAAGGATACATTTGAAGATAGTAGTGAGTAAACTGTTTCCAAGGAAATTAAACTCCACAAAGGTGGATAGGACACATTAAAACTGTTGTAACCCCCACATCACCTGTGATGGGGGGATGGAGGAGCACCACAGCTGACACATGGAGGGCTCCTGGAGTCTGTAGCTTGTGAAAACCCACAGCAACACAGCTGCTCAGCCAGACCAGTCAGAATCTCAGTCACTCTTTCAGTCACTCAAGGAAAGGAGAGGGAAAGGCAGGGAAGGGAAAAGAGAACCAAGCCCTCAAGTATTCCAACACTCAGCTGTCTAGAAGAAAAGGGCAGGGCTGGAGAGATGGCTCAGGGGTTAAGAGCACTGACTGCTCTTCCAGAGGTCCTGAGTTCAATTCCCAGCAACCACATGGTGGCTCACAACCATCTGTAAAGGGATCCGATGCCATCTTCTGGTGTATCTGAAGACAGAGACAGTGTACTACTCACATATAATAAATAAATAAATCTTTAAAAAAAAAAAAGGGCAAAATTTCAAGAGAGAAACCAGCATCAGCAGAGAAAACCAAGGATGACTATGTATGTCACCAAAACCAAACAAGGTAAAGAAGAGTAATCACTCCTTATACTTGATCAAGAGAGAGTGTCACTGCCACTGACAATAGGGAAGATGCCAGAAACTATGACAAAAGCAGACTACAGGGAGACAAGGGCAGGGCAGCAGACCATGATGACATGGTGGGAAGCAGTGTCACAAAGCTAGTCTGGCAAACGATGGCCCAGATTTGTCTTGTATAGATAAAAAAAATGTGGTTTGGGAACACAGCCTACCTTGATCATCTTCATCAGACAGTGCCAGCAAGAGATGGCCATAATATAACATGGCCCATACCAACAAAAAACTTACTGTTTGGCTATTAATAGGAAAAGCTGGCTGCTAGACATAGTGGCTAACACCTATAATCTCAGCACTTGGGTGTCTGAGGCAGGAGAATTACTATGAGTTGGAGAGCAGCCTGAGCTACTTAGGGAGACCTTTAGAAAGAAAGAAAGAAAGAAAGAAAGAAAGAAAGAAAGAAAGAAAGAAAGAAAGAAAGAAAGAAAGAAAGAAAGAAAGAAAGAAAAAGAAAGGAAGGAAGGAAGGAAGGACAGATGGACGGAGGGAGGGAGGAAAGAGAGAGATGAGGAGAGTTTGTTGGACTCCAGCAAATTATTCTTTAAGTTTTTTGCTACAACAGAATTCTTGAAGTAAGAGATGCTGGCACACTCTGCTATAAACAGTTGGGAGGGGGGATCTGATTATGGGATCCTGGGATAACTGTAGAAGAGAACGATCTTTTTTCATAATTTTTTTTTCATTTTCAATGCTAAGACTAGAATCCAGGGTCTTTATAGTTCTTGATTTAACCAGCTGTGTAAGAGTTGAACACACTGAAGGACATGAATATACAAGACAACTGTCTGTTCCAGATTAGCTAGGATAATCCCACTATGTGCTGACTGCAGCAACGTAACAATAATAAAGTTATTCTTGTTATTATTATTTTAGATCGGCTTGCATTGCTTTGTTTTGTTGAAGTACAATTTCACAGAGCCCAGGCTTCCTTAGGAGGACCTTGAACACTTATTCCTCCTACCTCTAGTACCAGGATTACAGACATATAATTACTAGCATGTGGAATTAAGATGTTCTAGAGATCAAACCCAGGACTTTAGTCCTGGATGCCAGGCTAGCACTCTACTGACTGAGCCAGTAACTTAAGACATAGTTTCATTATGCAGTAGAGGTTGGCCTTAAACCACAACTCTGCCTCAGAAGCCCAATGCAGGGGGTCACAGTATGTCTCAGTATGAAGATGAACAGCTCCCTCTCATTCTCAAAAGGGGCCCTGGTAGATCTGTAGAGACAGCTCAGTAGTTAAGCTCTGTGTGCTCTGCAGAGGACCCAGGTTCAATTCCCAGCCCAAACAGGACAACTCACAACTCACTGTAACTCCAGTTCCAGATGGTCAGATGCCCTCTTCTGGCCTCCATACACACAGTGCACATACATACATATAGGCAAAATATCCATATATATAAAATAAAATTAGAAAGAACATGGGCCTGCTGATGAGTTATATGGCCCTTTACCAAGGGCATCTAGCCAAAGCTATATATAGACAGCACAGATATATTATTCAACATAGATATACTGAATAAATCTTTACCAGATGATTAAACATATCAGTGTTGAGTGGCAGTGCTAAAACTATTCTGCATCAGGGTTAGTGTTCCACCAATGCCCCAACTTCAAGCACAACCTCAAGCTATAAGCAGTGGTTGAAAGTCAACTGCAGAATTATCCTTTAGGTCAGTAGCATCTGCTGGGGTCACTGAGTTTCATGCCATGGTGCTGCTACAGGAGAGCAGAGAGTACATTCTAAACTCATTGGAGCCTTCTGCATGCTTTTGAGTCATGATGTCAAAAAGACCACAGAGGCCTTGTAGGCAACAGACCATTAGAAAAGACTTCCCTTCTCCACCATGCTTGTATGTGATGTTTAAGGCATGTTATGCTATAGTGACATGCAAAAGGACAGGTTATATCCTAAAAGCCAAGGCTCAGAGAAGGCTAAGAGCTACTGTCCTGCATCCTCTGCAGACTGCCTCCAACGAGGACACTGCTTTCCAACTCCAGAAAACACAACTCACACCATCTTATATTTCACAGACTTCCAGAAAGATAAATGGTCTGCCAGATATTTTTTTCAGTTTTTTCTTGTTATAATAGTATACTTAAATGGGTGAAATTTAATGTAATTCATTTCCCAGAGTCAAAATGTTTCCTCTGATGCATTCGCTCTACAGAGTAAGTCACTTCTCAACATGCACACATCCTAGTATTTGCTATCTGGCCTACGATAGTCAACTGTGTCACAGAACAGTTCATATCTGGGAAAAGTGTGAAGCCTATGGCAGGAGAAGATTCTTCTTTAAAAAAACAAAAACAAGACACAAACATACACATCCTACATGAATAATCAGAAAATGCGCTGGGAGATTCCAGCTCCATCCCTGGATATTATTTAAATACAGCACTTGCCCATTTCAGACTGGATCCAGATTAAAAACAGAATGAATCAGCCCAAGTGTCTGCTTTCCACCACCCTGTGTTTCTCCTCTGCCCACTGCTGTGTGGTGGTAGCCTGAACCCGGGGTGTCACTGGATAGCAGTTTCTACTGTGACCCTCTGAGAACCCAACATCTGTACTTGGAGACAAAGTGACCCACTGAACTTGCCTCTAAGACTCAGCAAACCCATCAGAGCATCCTCATCCTTCTGTGCACCACACACATTATGTGCACCTTTCAAGTGTCCTGCCTCCTAGGCACCCTGAGCGGAATCCTGGCCACACCAGGTCACACCAGGCACAGGAGAGAAGCAGCGGGGACCTGGCGCTGATGCCTCTACTTTCTTCCTTCCCTTCCTGTTTCTTTTCCCACAGAGCAGTCATGTGCCACATGTGTAGGCAGAGGGAGGGCTGGTTTCCACAGCAATACTGCTGACTAAGCAGCCCTGTGGGTGACTCTCCGGTGGCTCTAACGGGGCAGTTAGCTTTCCCAGAGGATTATATCGCTGCTTTCTGGTGAGCCCACGGGCAGTCTTCAGAAACTGAAGTCCCACTTGCCACCATTTATTGTTGTTGTTCATTTTAAAAGATCTTATATGACTTTAGGCTATTTTAAAAAAAAAACTTAAGGTAGTAACCTTTAAGGTTACTGGAAAGAAAATCAGAGTTCTTGCCACTTTGCCATCATCGATACTTTACCTTGACATCTAAATAATGGTCCCCTTTTGTATTGCATGGGAAAGAAACGTGCTGCATTGGATGAAAGCAAACACTCTGGAGCCACAGGCTAGAGTTGGAGGCTTGCTATTAGCCATGTGATCTCTGTCAAGCCACCTGACCTCCAGGAGAAACAGCTTCATGATCTCTAGACCAGAAATAACACACCCCTTTCCAAAGACTTTTATAAGGAAGAATCCTGGGATTGGGTGATGAAATCTTTGGAATTCTTAAGCCTATGTACCCCAACCCCTCAGGTCCCCTTTCATGGTATTCTTACCAGAGCTCCCTATCAAATGAGCAGTCCCATGATGCAATTCTGTTTCTTCCAGAACTGGAATTGGGGAAAAGAGCTGGAAGATGTAAAGCTAAGCTAGACAGCAGGCTACGCTAGACAGCAGTGAGGTTCTCCAGCAAGGGAAGGAGGCTGGCCTCCCGGAAGAGACAGCCAACACAGAGACCGACACACAGGCACCACTCCAGTCTAAGCCTTGGCTGTTTGACAAGGCCTGTGGAGACACTTTCCATGTGCAAAGTGTTCAACTCCCTTCACAGCAAGCAATTCTTCCCCCATGTTTTGTTTGTTTGTTTGTTTAAGATAGTTTAAACTGGAACTTTTATCTTCATAATCTGTAGTCCTGCCTAGGTATGAGTGCTATGCTCATAGAAAGGGCTCACTAAATGGCAACCAGTACACTGCCCCCTGACTGTTCTGATGGAATGCGAAGGTCTCGATTGATCGTTATGGAGAGAGCTTTGCAAACAGGGTGGTAAAGTCTAGCACCCGCCGGCATCCTGGAAGGACAATGAGAACAGCATCTTCCGAGCATGCTGACATCAAGCTTGCTTCAGAAAAAAGTTAACTATTTTTTATCTTTAAAAAAGACTGTGTGCCTAGCTGGGTATAATAACAGCTCAGTACCCGGAAGGTTGGGGTAGGAGGAATTCAAGCTTGACTCTAGCCTGGGCTATGCAGCAAAACCCTACTCCAAAAGCCAAAAGACAATAACAAAACAAACAAACAACAATGAAAACCATCCTACCATAAATAAGATTTTTTTAAAAAGGAAGAAAATAAGAAAGGTGTATTTACTAAATGGACTGTGCTAGATCTGAAAGAAAAAACTTAGTGAAGGGACAAGCCTTTTAAAAGTCTTCAAGGGAAGCCTGTAAGATATGTAAATATGCATCTGGGTGGTGGGGAAGCACACTTTTTATTCCAGAACTTAGGAGGCAGAGGTCAGAGGAGTTTCGGGAAAGCTGGGACTACACAGAGAAATATGCCTTGAAAAAAAAAGAAAAAAGAAAAAAAGAAAGAAAGAAAGGAAAGGAACGAGGAAAAAGGAATGTAAGTGGGGTTCACAGCTCTCACCTGAGGAGCTGGGTTGGATCCCGCACCCACATATAAAACTGAGTGTAGGGCTTGCGGCAGACATGAGATCCCAGCACTGGAGAAGGGGAGAGAGGAGATCTCCTCCAGGGCTTGCTAGCCAGTCTAGCTAACTCTAAGCTCCAGGTTTAATGAGTGACCCTGCCACAAAAAATAAATCAGGAGACAACAAGACGGCTCAGTAGGTAAAAGCACTTGCTGCCAAGTTTGATAACTTGAGGTCGATTCCCAGAACCTACCAGGTGGAAGGAGAGAGCTGACTCTCACAACTTATCTTCTGATCTCCATGAACTAAGTTTTTAAAAAGTGAAGAGCAACTGAGGAAGATACCCAATGTCAACCTCTAGTTTACATGCATACATGTACCCACATATGCATACTCGAGCGCGCGCGCGCGCGCGCACACACACACACACACACACTCACTCACAAAGAGAGAGAAATGTAAATAACTGAAAGAGAAGAATGATACATGGAGGTCTGAATAAAAGAATCATTCCACAGCATTAGTAAGAGAACCTTCTGGAAAGCAGAAACTGGCTAGAGATACATCTGAGCTCTAAACAGAGGCTCTAATGACATCCACTAATCACAGAAACATCCAAGCTTCTATTTATAGAAAGTTCTTTCTGAAACTGTGGGCCACCCTGCTCCATTCAACCATTCGGTGTGTTGCTATGGAAACAAGGCATCCTCAGCTGGAGCAGAGGTGCTCCAAGAAGCCTCAGCAATAGTAATGCAGCTTCTTTTCCAGGAAGATGTCCAACAGTTGCAGAGGCTATAGAAATCTCCCTGTTGCCCCCTGACCATGACATTGTGTTTCCCTGCACACCATAATACACTGGGCTAGCAGCATTGGTCAGGCCACATGGGCACCCATGAGATAAGAATCACTGGAGTTCACACTGATTCCTCTGTAGTCCATTCAGAAATCCAGAGTACAAAGGGGTTTTATTTATAATACAGTTCTTTCCAAGTCTGTGAACCAAAAGAATGTGCTGAGCAAAGGGAGCAATTCTCGCCTTATTTGCTAAAATGCTCTGCTCCACACAAGTTACTTTTATTTACGATTTCTGCAAACCATATCCACTGACAAATGTGAACTGAGGAGCTTTTTTTATTGTTTTTGGGACATGAGCCAGAAGTGAAAATCCTAAGCCAAGGTGGGGCACACTCAGCGGTGCCCAACAAGACTAAACATTTACATTTCAGGTTCTGTTTCTATCAGCTATCGCTCACAGCTCAACACACACTAGCCTTGAACCCACAGGCACGCCAGAGTACTCTGCACAGTGTCCCTGGAAGGAAGTGCAGCCTTGTGGGAGAGAGAACTCAGAGCAGCCAACCCAAATGGCAAAAGAAAAGGAATGTTTAAGAAAAAAAAAAAAACCTCAGCTGCTTTTACTGAATAAAAGGTACAGAAATTCAATATTTTAGGAAACAGGCACACTGAGAGAACAGCTTGTCCAAGTGTAACCAAGGATGGCTTCCCACAAATAGCCATTCGTCCAGCACCAAGTCAAAAGTTCCTTACTTCATCTTAATTTCCTGTATCTGGACATCCTGTCCAGGGATTTGCCATGTCCGAGAGACTTCATCTGTGTGTGCCTTCTTCCTGTTCACCTACTCGCTTTGGGAGCTCAGTGATCCCCGTTACTTTAGTATCGCAGTGGGGTGTATGTGAACCAAGGGCTCTTTGCATCCTTGGGTTTCACTTGTAGTCATGTCTCCACTGTGCTGCAGAGCCGTCAGTCACTGCTACTGTTGGGATGCCCAAGTGCATCAGTTAGTTTCTTGGGCTCCATAGCAAGAAAAGAGTGGCTCCCAGATCTGCTTGTAAGTACTTGTTATTAATTCAAAAGGCAATTGGGGACCAGGCTAGAGCTTAAAGCACTTCCCTGGCATGTTTGAGGCAGTGTGCACAATACTCATCACCAGAGAGATGGCTCAGCAGTTGAGAGCACACGGTGCTCTTGCAGAGGACTCATGTTCCGTCCCCAGCAACCACATGGTCACTCATGACATCATAACCCCAATTCCAAGGGACTCCACAACCTTTTCTGATATCCGAGGGTACCAGGCACAAATACGATGCATATACATATTCAGCAAAGAACTCACACACAAGGTGGAAAGAGAACTGACTCCTCAAAATTGCCCCTGACTTCCACACACCTGTACTCATGCATAGATCATGTATACATACAATAATAATAATAACTAATATTAAAAAGTTTTGAGTGTGACATGAAAACAAAGGGCAGTAATTAGGTCTGAGTTGAAACAATTTACCTCTTCTCCTGCTTTATTTGTATTTATTTGTTTACTAATTTAGGTGATGTGACTGCATGTAGTTAATGTATGTGTTTGGTATGTGCACATGTGAGTGTACATCAGAGGAGGACAGTGGGCCATCTTCTCTATTACTTTCTGCTACAGCCATGCTCTGCCCACTACAGCAAGCACTAGGGCTGCAAGTGCACATGATCACACAGGGCTTTTCATATCAGTGCTGGGGATTTGAACTCAGGTCCTCACGCTTGCAGAGCAAGTACTCTTACCCACTGAGACGCCTGTCCTTCTTTACTCTCTTCTCCTGCTTTATTAAAAAACAAAACAAAACAAACAAACAAATCCAATATTGGGATCATCAAATCTTGTTAGTAGGCATATTTATAGAAGAAATGTCTCCCTCTAACCAGAGGCACTCAGCTATGCTGGCCAATACTTTCTATCTAGGAATCAGAATCATATACCAAAAGGAACCCAGAGTCTTCCAGAGTCCACAAACAAAAGGGAAACAGAAATCAGAATCCTGACCTAGCAGCTGGACTCGCCTGGCAGGAGGATCAAGAATTCAAGGTCATCCTCAGCTACATAGAAAGTTTGAGGACAGCCTGGGCTACATGAAACTCTGCCTCAAAAATAAATGAAAATATAAAAGAAATTAGAATCCTGGCATGTGATCCAATACAACTGAGAGGCTAACAAGTTTCTTATTTAAAAGCTTTAAGACAACTGCAAAATTCCAGACCAAAACAAACTAGAAAAGCATTGTCTACAGTTTTACAAAATTGAATCTCCCCTGGAAGAGATCAGGGAGTCCAAGTCAGAACAAAGGAGATTTTACAGCTTTATTATAGACCCTTGAAAATTCATTATTAATGAAAACGCTGGTGAACAAACACAGCTGAGCCTGTATTGCTCTAAAAACTGTATTTCTGTAGCTAAGAGAGGGAAGCAAAATGGAGGACAAATTTGCATGTGAAGACAGGGTTTCAGATTCCCACTCGTTGTTCTAACACAGTTGAATGACTTCTTGTGTCAAAGACCTGAGACTGGGAAAGCTCTACCTGTCGGTAGGCAGAATTATTGCCATTTTTTCCTAAGGCAAAGCCCTAATCTGAAAGTGGAATTTTCCTTTCAAAGTCTCCAGGTGCTAGCAAGAGTGACAGCCACCATGGTGGAGAGTGGCACCCTCCTCTTCAGGCGCAGACTCCAGTTTCAGCTCTAACTGAGTGCTTTTCACAGAATGGAGAGGTGGCAACCATTATGCTGGGCACGGCTCTGAAGGAGAATGAGACTTCCCTGCTCCCACTTGGCGTGCTGGTTTTCTACAGCTATTTTCAATAACCATGCTGCAGACATGTGGGACTTGTGTTTCTATGGTCAGGAAGGGAAGCCTGATAGCTGGACTTGTTAACTAAACCAAAGACAAATGCAGGGTGACTTTGGCTGTCCGAGGAGGGCATCTCTGTTATTCAAAGCTTAAGCCTATGTATGGCTTATCTGAAACAGAGCTTCACGAAGTACGTGAAGGCTAAAGAGGAAGCACGCTTATGTTAATGCACTGTGTTTAGCCAAAAAAGAAAAACACTAACATTTTGAACACTAATATGGAAAATGTCTCTAAAGAGATAAATACTAAGATAAATTATCCAGTAGTTCTACTCTCAAGTACTTACTGAAATAAACTAAATGAAGGGACCTAAGCAGATGGAAGGAAAACCAAAATGTGGTGGGTCCACGTAAGGTACTTAGCCATAAAGGAGATGAAGTTGTGGTACACGGCATTAATATAGATGAAGCTGGCAGGTATAAGTAAAATATATCAGAAACAAAAGGATAGATGTTGTTGGATTCCACTTATAAGGCATACTAGAAAAGGAAAATCCACAGGGAAAAACTATTGTAGGCTATAGGAGCTCTTGCTTAATGATTACAGAGTTTCTGCTAGGGGTGAGTGAAATACGGACAGCAGTGACAATTGCACAGCACTGTGACCATGACCAACACCACAGTGCATTATGTTACACACATCCCATGTATTTTTCAATATTAACAGTCTACTATATCAAAAGATACTGAACAGTATAAAAAGGTAGTTTAAACAGATAATTACATTGTATGTGCATTCTATCTCAATAAAACTGTCTAAAATGGAAGGAGATGGGGCTGGCAAGGCTCAGAAGGTAAAGGTGCTTGGCACACAAGTCTGACGACCTACGTTGGGTTTCCCATACCCACGTAAAGGTGGAAAAAGAAAGTAGGGTTTTGGGGTTGGGGATTTAGCTCAGTGGTAGAGCGCTTGCCTAGGAAGCACAAGGCCCTGGGTTCGGTCCCCAGCTCTGAAAAAAAGAAAAGAAAAAAAAAAAAAAAAAGAAAGAAAGTAAATGCTACAGAATTGTCTTCCAACTTCTATATGAATGCCCTGGTGCACAGCCCACACTTACAAACACATGCCACACACACAGACACGCGTAGTAGATACAAAATGGTTTTTAAATATAGTTATGTGAATGAAGAAGCAAAAGTTATGTCTTTGTTTTATTTTTGCAACAGGGTTGTGCCATTGTAGCCCAGAGGCCTTGAACTCAAGATTTTACTTCTTTAACCTCCCAAATGCTGGGATTATAGGCGTGTGCCACCATCCACCAAGCTTGCCTCTATATGCCATATTAACTAACCAAATTTAGGAAAAAAAGAAATTAAAGAGGATCATTAAACGTATTCCTTAACACTTAGCTCTGTTCTCAGGTGAAATTATAAAACAAAAATTCCTGCAGAGGACCCAGGTTTGGTTCTCAGCACCCAGTGTCTACAACTCTTGTTCTAGGGGATCCAGTGTCCTCTTCTGACCTTCGTAGGCTCCTGTACACATGAGATAGACACATAAATTCATATATCCTAAGAACTAGAACCTTATCCGTGAGTCAGCACAAGTGCAGCCACTTTAGAAAACTTTCAAGATGTGGCCAATGTGGTATTCAGAAAAGAAAACCTTCCCCCTAAGATTATTATTCTCAGGTGACAGAGAGATGGCTTAGTGGGTAAGAGCAAACTAGCAGGAGGACTTGAGTTCAGATCCCAGCCCCATGTAAAAAGCCAGGCCTGGTCACACACGTACCTGTAACCCCACACTGTGGGGGCAGGACAGGAGGATCACTAGGTTTGCCAGACAGCAACCTTGCTCCAGGTTCAATAAGGGACCTTGTCTCAAGTAAGGTGGAGAGTGACAGAGGACACTGGCCAGCCTCCTCTGGCATCCATATGCGGGGCAAAGGTGCATGCACTGGTGCATATGCAGTTGTATACACCACATTCTTACATATATGTACGTATTCTCATTCATTCTCTCTCTCCCTTTATCCTTCCTTCCTTCCCTCCCTCACACAGACACACACAACCTGTTTTTCAATCCCAGTACTGAGGAGGCAGAGGCAGACAGATCTCTGTGAGTGTGAGGCCAGCCTGGTCTACATAGTAAATTCCAGTACAGTCAGCCAGCTAACCTGTGTAGAGAGACCTTGTCTCAAAACAAACAAACAAACAAACAAACAAGCAAACAACAACAACAAAACCAAGAAGTTTTACACACAATGAGCACATGAGTAAAAAGTAACGAATGAAAACAAGAAAAGGTAGAAATGAGAAGTAGTCATTTGAAAAGTCCATGCTGGCTAATCTAGTTTAATGTAGGGGACAAGACAGGAAAGGCAACTCTAAGCACGGAAAGAAAATGAAAACTGAGATAACAGCAGAAGAAAGAAACTTAGACAGCAGAGTCAAAGAATTTTGAATAACGTTTATGAAAATGAGCTCATGAAGCAGGAAATGTGGGCTGAGGGTGTGGCTCAGAGCTCTAGAAGGACAAGCAGGTACCTGGATTGGCTTTAAAGCAGGACAGTAGGAATGGAAAGAACAGAGCTGATCGGAAAGACACAGGAACCCAACAGACATCTGGACAGACAGAATCTTAACGTATTCCAAGGGCTGTCAGCGGCAGCAGCCACACCTGCAACATTACAGCCCCTTCTTAAACTTGAGTGAGCCCAGCAGTTTGAGGGTGTCAAAAAACACATTCATTCTTATCCTTGAGACCCTGAAGAAGGCATTGTCTTCATGGCTCAGATGAGAACCTGGGACAAAGGCCAAGTGTGGTGGCAGACACCTTTAATCCCAGCATCCAGGAAGGTAAGGCAAGCAGATCTCTGAGTCAAGGCCAGCCTAGTCTATAGAGCAAGCTCTGGGACAGCCACGGCTACACAGAAAAACCTCTCTTAAAAGAGATAAAGGAGCAGCAGAGGGAGTAGGAACCATGAAGAGGTACCATGTCCTATAGACACAGATAACAGCAGAGGTGAATTTCAAATTCAAGGCTCAACTCGAGCATTTTCAACTTGACCATGCCACCACACCAACAGGCAACACTGCCCGATGACTGCAACTCTGAGGACTGAAACAAAACGTTCAGCCTTTCTTAGTCACAGAGGAAAGAGAAAATAGCCATTTAGATCCCCCACAGGCTGCCTGGAAATGAGGGGTTTACAGGACAAATGGCAGCGCTCCAATGAGGCTGCAGATACATTCATGAGAAAAAATGAAAAGGCACTACCATGGTGGGCCAAGTCTGGTGGCCCTTACCTGTAAACCCAGCATGTGGGAGGATGGGCAGGGGGACTGAGACCAAGGCCAGCCTGGGCTATATCCTGAGCTTGAAGCCAGCCTGGACTATTTAAGGAGATCTTGTCTCAAAACACCAAATGGGAGGCAATGTGCTATCAGGGCTCATGTGCAATGAAAGCACGTGCTTTAGTAGTCAGACTAAACCCAGTCACATACAGGGCTAAATAATCAAAAGCTCTTGCTTTAGCCACAGTTAAGTGTTCTAGGAGCAACCAAAGGAGAACATTTACATGGATACAACTCGTCTAATAAAGACAAGCCACCCTTAGCCTCTGCACCAGACATAAGAAGTCCTGGGTAGGGAATTGGAGCCAGGCTCAAGCAATATGAGGGACACTACTCTTACGGAAGGCTGTCAGCCAGGCTGTTCCATGAATCAGTGCTGTCTGCATTCCTGGGACACGCTCAGACCACAGCAATTTCAGCCTAAAAACATTCTGAAAAGTACAACACAAAAAAGAGAAACAAGACAGAAAGACAAACACATATGTGCAGACACAGCCCAGAAGGTGAGGGATGGAGTGTGGGGCAGGTGCTGTGGTTTGCACCTGTAGATTCAGCTGCTGGAGAGGCTGAGGCAGGGATGTCCAGCTGTTATCAATTACTCACTAATGGGAAAATAGCCTACACTTCAGAGGCTTAGTCATTTTAAGGTGGTACATTTAGAAGGAGAAATCCAGAACCAGTCGTTATTTATTTGTTCATTCTTTCATTTATGTATTTACTTATTTATTACAAACAGGTCCTCAGTATGTAGCCCAGGCTGGCCTCAAAATCATGATCTTCTTGCCTCAGCCTCCCAAGTGCTGAGATTGCAGATGTGCACTATCTCGCCCCATTGGCGATTGGGGTGTGTGTGTGTGTGTGTGTGTGTGTGTGTGTGTGTGTGTGTGTGTGTGTGTGTGTGTGTGTGTTCTTTAAAAGGACTGTCATTTATTTCCTAATTAATTTCATCAGTCAGTGGGCTTAATTTTTCCCAAGGAAGGATGAGAGGATGAGAGGATGCTATACACTAAGAATGAGGAAGGTGAAACGCACACATTTCACTGCTGAGAGCAAACTCTGCTACACACTAAGGACCAGCACCGTGTGGTCATCCTGACACTGACCACCTCAGTCTTGGAAATATTACTTCTGTTCTAATGCTTGAATTAGATGAGCTGTTAATTTTTAATGATGGAAAGCAATGGCTATTTTCTCCTTGGAAAGCAACTCACTTTCCTGATTTGGTTCATAAATCTTCATGATGTCCCTATTACAAGTGAAGCCACTAACTAGTGTTAACCTCCTTTTCTAGAGAAAATAGAAACGTAATGATTAGGAAACATGGCCTTGAGCCAGACAAGGTATTGCCTTACCTGTCATCCTAGCATTCAGGAAGCAGAAGAGGATCAGTACTTCAAGACCAGCCTGATCTATCTATTGAGTTCTAGCATGGCCTGGTCCATTATATAAGAGATTGCCTCAAAAAAAAAAAAAAAAAAAAAAAAAAAAGGAAGGGCTGCAGAGATGGGTCAGTAGTCAAGAGCACTTGCTGACTTCCAGAGGACATAAGTTTGGTTCCCCGCACCCATGTCAGGCAGCTCACTACTGCTTATAATTCCACAAGAACCCACACATGTACACACACACACACACACACACACACACACACACAGAGAGAGAGAGAGAGAGAGAGAGAGAGAGAGAGAGAGAGAGAGAGCGCCACCCTGGATGATAACAAAGAACAGGTAAAAATCCTGTGTTTTCTGGGCCTGACACTTTAGACTGAGGTAAGGATGAGGAAGGGAACAGATAGCAGCATACAGGGTTCTGAAGTCAACCTGTTCCACTTTCTCATCCACAGCTTGAGTGGAGAGAGAGGGCACATGGCAGATTTGACAGTGAAGTCACTGAGATTACAGATCGGATAGATTCAAATAATCAAGTAAAACACAAGATGCAACCAAGGGTAGGACATACAAAGTCTGGTGCAGATTTTAAAGAATCTACCACACGAATAGAGGAGAGAGTTTAAATGAGGTTCATATGAAAAAGACCTGGGGCAGTGGTGCAGAATGCTGGGCCACACATGTTTTGTTTGGCCTTTACAGTGTTTAGGAAAAACACCAAGCCAACTAATAGAGCTGGGAGAGACACAGAAAAACCCAGACTCCTGGCTTCTCTTGAAAAACTGATAGATCTGGCAACTCCAAGTCTACATTCAGACAACTGGGCCACAACTGTCTTCTTAAGACCCTTCCTTCATTCACTTTCCCAAGGAGACAAACATGGATGACACACCTGGCAACCTAAGGCCATCCTTGCAACTCGTGACCTGAGGGCTTCAGGGGACTGGCAATGTGTGGAAGCCAACAAAGTGATATGGCTGCTGAGCCCCACTGAACCCTGGGGAGCAGGAGAGCAGAATCTTCAGCAGTGTCACTTAACTTCTGAAGAGCTGCAAACTCCCCAGACTCCAGAGAAACACTCACCGTCTTCCCTCTAGAATATGTCTATCCACATAAAAATGTAGTGAATTTCAGGGTGCTGACAGACCCTAGGTTGACAGACCTAGATTGAAGGTATAAGGAATCCTCACATCAAGTCCCCAGTCTCAAACAAGGAGCTGGAGCATCCCCCTGCACATTCATATAGTGTCTACTTCTGAGGATCTCACATTAAGGGGAATGCTGACAAATCCCATTCAGAACAGGAAACGCTCTGGAAACAACATCAGAGAATTAAGGAAATTCAGGATGGCTGTGTCAGAAAAGGAACCCCACAGCCATTCTAAATGGCAGAAACTATCAGAGGGAAAGGGGTTAGGTGTATGTGGCCCACCGGGCAGAACTGAGATTGAGAGGACTACAGTGAAGTCTCTTTCCCTACTCGGTTCAGTCTAAGAGAGGTTTCTCACAACTAAAGCTGAACACACTGGAGCAATCTACCCTGTTGACCAGTACAGTTGTGACCATGTACATTTGCATGTTTCTGCAGAATCATAAACCGTCAGAAAAGCCATATAAAGTAACTTTAATTGGATCAAAGCTCGCACTACAATTGTCTACAGCTTTTTCCAAACCTGGGCTTCAGTAAGCAGAGAGCTGGAGAGGGTGGTAATGATTCTCTTCCCTTCCTAAGCCTCAGCCACCCTCTGTTCAAAGAAGCAACCATGCTGTGGCCAAGCCACACACAAGAGACAAGTCGGAAGTTAATCCTGCATCAGTGACTCTCGGCAAGCTCCCTGGGAACTGGTCATGCTTTGGCCCCTCTTGCAACTTTAATCTCAGCTTCCCCCTCCACTAACCTGCTCTTACAGTCCTCTTTCTAGCTACCTTCTAGTTGTCTGTTTTAATTCTTGGAAAGCTGTATACATTTTAGAGCATATCAGAGCATGTATTTGCTGAACTGACTCACTATCCACACATTTTCAACATGTGAACATTTAATTAAAGTTGTGGACTGATGACCTCAACAGATGAAAATGGGGAGGACTTGGTGCCACAGGAATTTGGTAAGAGCACTGTAGTCACAGACTAGACCACTTCATGCTTCATGAGGGGCAGTCAACAACCAAAGGCTTTCCAAAATGTTTATTTAGCTAATTGCTAACCAAGCAGCTCCTATTCTAGAAACTGAAAAACAGCCTCATTGAATCTTCCATTTAAAAAACTGTCCAAATATTTTTTTAAATATTTATGTGTATGCATGTGTCTGGGTGCGGGTTTGTACTCAGGAGTGTGGTGTCCACAAAGGCCAGAAGCATCAGATCTGCCATAGCTGTAGTTAGAGGTGACTGTGAGCTACCCAACATGGGTTCTAGGAACCATCTGATCTTCTGAAAGAGCAACAAGCACTCCTAATCATAGTCATCTCTCCATCCCACAGAAAGAACTTTAAGACAAGGTTTCAATATGTAGCTGACTGGCCAGAACTCCATCTTAGACCAAGCTGGCCTAGGACTCACAGAGATCCTCCTGCCTCTGCCTCCTGAGTGCTCTGAGTGCTGGGATTAAAGGCGTGGCCACCATGCTCAGTTCTAAACAGTAACTGAGAACTTTTCTCAGGGTTAGGGTACAGTGCTCAGTGAAGGAGCACGAGGGTCTGAGTTGATCTCTAGCACCCAGAAAATCTGGGTACAGCAGCTATAACCCCAGTGCTGGAGAGCGGCCATCTACGGACTACTGTTTAGCCAGCCTGGCTCAGTGAGCTTCAGGTTCAGTGAAAGACCTTGCTTCAAAAAGTGAGGTGGAGAGACACTGATCTCTTGCACACACATGCACACACATGCACACACACACACACACACACACACACACACACACACGGCTGAGCAGCATGAGAGCCTAGGTTTCATGCTGGAACCATAGAAAAGGAGACAGAACTGACTCTGCCAACTTGTTCTCTGATCCCAGCCTATGCACTGGTGAGCACGATTATGCCACCCCCCTCCATAGTAAATATCTTAAAAATGTCTTTCAAGAGATCATGAAAGTCAGGTCTGGAGGCATGCACCTATAATCCTAGCATTTAGGAGGTGGAAGTCGGAGGGTCATAAGGCCGGAATGCATTTCATGAGACCATGTCTCAAAAAACAAAACAAAAAACCAAAAACAACAAAATAGCAAGCAAATTCAAATAAGACTCCATGGTCTGCAGTAAGGCCAGTCTCTTGCTTTTCACGGTTGAAAAGCACAGCTGCTCTAGTGGGCTTGGGAGATCCTGTCTAGGCAGGGCACCTCCCTCCTTTTGATCCCACTGCTGCTGTCCTGAGTGTTCTCAGCCACTGAGAAGATAAGTTCTGAAAGCAAATTCTGCTTGTGCTTAAGGGAAGAGGGGAACACAGGACCTCCTGACCTATAAAACCCAGTATTTTGGTACATCCATAATTCCCCTCATCTGTGCCAGTCAGCTGGAGACTCCCATCAGCAAGCCACCCACCAGTCACGCTTCTATCCCTAGGAGCTGACAAGGACAAAACCAAGCACGCTCTGCTGAAAGTCTCCACTTGAGCTTGCATTTCAATCTGCTGGGAGAGACAGATGGAGGGATGACAGGAAAAGCGATTATTTCTTCTGGGCTTCCTCTCTGTCTGGATTCTAAGGAGACGAACACAAAATTCCATCACAGACTGAAATGTGATCTAAACATTCTTGAAAACATGGTCTTGTTCTCTGAAATGCGAGCTGCCCTGCTGGCAACCATGTGAAGGTGGGGAGAGGCACTCCTGAGGCCTACCCCTTCTGGGGCTCATTCCCCCATGCTGCTCTAGCATGACCCACAGGCAGTGGCCAAGATGGGTTCAGACACAGCACGACCCAAAAAACAGTCCTGAAGAATCATCAGCTTCTTTTCGTTTTCTTAGGCTTTCACATACCTGAGACTCTCCCAAGTAGTTTAAGGTTCCTGGCGAGCTATACTAAATGTAGGCCTAGTCACAAAACACAGTAGTGCTACTCCAAACAGCAGCAGCCTGGGCCCATTCACACATGAACCACAGGCTGGAGATGCAGCTCAACCATAGAGCTACACATACTTGCCTGGCATTTAGGACGCTCCAAGTTAATCTAAGACACACCAAAAATTCAGTGTAGTCGCATGTAGGACTATTTGAACTGAAGCGTAAAGATAATAAAAGAGTTCTTGCCTTCAAGAAGCCTACAAACTAGCCAAGAGGATAAGTAAGCCAAGGGAGAGCATGAACTCAGAAGGCCGGCACGGCAGAGGGCTGAGGAGTGACAAGTAGGAAGGACACACATCTGTCTCCTCCCTGTAGATGAGGAGAGTTAGATAAAGGTCAAGTTTCCTTGGGCCTGAAATTATGATTCCTTTGATGTTATTCAGATGGGAAAAATAAAACATCATTCTTTAAAAGCAGTATTAGAGCTGGCCTTTAAATGTACATTTTAAAGTGTACAAACTAGAAGAAAGGGAGGAAGGAAAAAAACCAACCAAATCCATTCAGGCCTTAATAGAGGAGAATGACTGTTGGCCTGATAAGAGGCAAGCATGAGAAAGATTGTCTAGAGTGGGCTAAGAAAGCAGGAAGGACCCCTAGACTCCATGGGCTGTGTTCCTAGCCTGACTAACACTGTGAACTAACAGCAGCATTCGCCTCCCCCTGCCTCCTGACTACGGATGCAGTGTGAGCAGCTGCCTAATGCTCCTGCCATGCCTTCCTGTCATGACAGATGTCTCCCTCCAACTGTAAGCCAGAGTAACCCCTGCCCCCTTAACTTGCTTCTTGTTGGCTGTTCTTTCACAGCAATGATAAATAGTTAATACAGGTACAAAGATATGCATGGGTCAGAAAGCACGGGGCATGTAGCAGAGCAGAAAGTCTCCAGTATAAAGAAGAGACAGACTTTGGAAACACTGAAGGCAGCCTCAAGCAGCAAGTAAGAAAATGTGTTTGACTTCACTCAGTGTGTCAGAAGGAGTGTTCTAAAGAGGCAGACGGCATGACACAAGAAATGGAAGTCAATCAGCACACTGAGGGGACCTTCCTCCTCATTGTTACTCTAAGGTCCTGTTAACAAGGGACCTGGTAGACAAAAACAGAGTAGTAAACCTGTGAGAGGTGAGGAAACAGGACGCCTTTAGAGAGCTAACAGCAACAGACACTGGTGATAAGAAAAAAGTCAGGGGCTTGGCTCAACAGCTAAGGGCACTGGCTGCTCTTCCGGAGGACCTGGGTTCAATTCCCAACAACCACATAGCAGCTCACAACTGTCTGTAACCAGTTTCAGGGATCCAACACCCTCACACAGATATTCATGCAGGCAAAACACCAATGCATATGAAATGAACATAACTAAATCACTTTTTTATAAAAGAAAAAAAGAAACAGGACAGAGATAGGCTGTATACAATGGATACCAACAGAAGGGGTATATTAAGAGTGAACAGAATGAAAGCCATAAAATGTAGAGATGGAGGAAACTAAAAATGGCTCTGGACAATGGCCCAGTAGGTAAGATACTTGGTTCTAAAGCATGAAGACCTGAGTTCAATCCCAGCACCCATAAAAAGCCAGATACAGCAGTGTATGCCTGCCATCCCAGCAAGAGAGAGGCAGGAACAGAAGACTCCTTGGGGGACTGCTTGTTAATTTAGTCAAATTGATGAGCTCAAGGTTCAGTACGCAATTCTGTCACAAATACAGAGTAGAAGAACTTGAGAAAGAAAGCTGACTTTGATTTCTGTCCCTCACACGCACCAATACACACACACACACACACACACACACACACACACACACACACACACACACACACACACACACACACACACACACACACACACACACACACACACACACGATAAAAAACAAATAAGGGGGTCTGGAGAGATGGCTCAGTGGTTAGGAGCTCAGTTCCCAGCAGCTCACAACCATCTGTAACTCCAATTCCAAGGGGTCTGACACCCTCTTCTGACCTCCACATGTGCACCAGGTGCACATACATCCAGGCAAGACACTCCTACACGTAAAATAAAGGTGAATACAAAAAACCACACATAAATAAAAAGCAACAATAGGAAATATAAAACTGAAAAACATACGAGTCAAGACATCTTTGAGCATTAGTAGCAGAAACAGGACACTGCAGATGAGGAGATTTCTACCTAGGATTGACCCTTCTTTACACTCTAAAGCTAAGCAGCACTGAGAGTGTGTTCAGAAGCTACACCAAAGCTATAGAGAGCTGGCCACAGTGGGTTGCACCTATAATCCTAGTGTTTGGCAGGCTGAAGTGGGAAGACGGCTACACGGCTAACACTGTCTCAAACCTCTGAGCACTTGGTAGAGCGCTTGACTAGTGTGCACAAGGCCCTGAGTTTGGTCCCCAGCACTGCAAAAAGCCAAACAGGACAACGGAGAAGTGAGGCCATCCCAGTAGAGCATGGCTAACCGAGGATTACTAACTGAAGGGAGGGCTAGACACTGCAGAGAGGAGACAGGGAAAGGCACACTCAGCATCTCTGTTACCATAGCTATCTCCAAACAGAATCCAAATAAACAACAAACTGGTTGACTAACAGATAACATTTGCCCTTCAGTTATAGAAGAGGTCTCCTCTCCACAGGCTTCTCTCCCCTTCATCCTCTCACCATAGCCCTCCATAGTGAGACTGGGAGACCGGCACAAACCCAGTCCTGTTGACAGGGCAGGTGAGGAATCACAACT
This sequence comes from Rattus rattus, assembly GCF_011064425.1. NCBI lineage: Eukaryota > Metazoa > Chordata > Mammalia > Rodentia > Muridae > Rattus > Rattus rattus. Next base: position 94,876,039 of record NC_046162.1, read on the forward strand.
GCCTCACATCAGTGTCTCCTGCAGCAACCAAGCTTCAGACCAAAGCAGACACTTGAGTTTGGCATGGGACATAAGACATGTCTGGGATGATGAATACCAGGACCCTTCAGTTCATCCAGCCTGGCCCTGGGTGAGCTGTGCATCAATACGTGAGTGATGCGGGTCTGGAGGACATGGAGAGCTCATGGCTGGTCTGGAGTCCCTGACAAGGTGGGGCAGGTCACTCATGCTTCCTGCTGTATAGGAACAGACTAATATAGGACTATATACTATAGACTATAGACTATAGGAACAGACAAACTGCTCAACACTTAGGTCAATTGGCTCTTTTGGTCTTTATAAAATTAGGGGACTGTAATTAATATAGAGGGATATGTCACTTACTTGCCTTCCATCCTGTCCCACATTTGTCTGACCTCTTACAACAGTGCGGATATTGTCATCCAGTCTCCTGGCCAAAAAAAAGGTAAAATAGAAGTCATTCAAGTAAACTCTATTCTGGGTAGAAAATCAGCAATTCACTCACCAACTTTCACGGGCTGTGCCTATTTACTTTATTGTCCTAAACAAGTACAAGCAGCAACACAAAGCCAAGAAGCTGCCGTCACTGCGGGCGTAGGCGTTATCTTGTTTAAAAAGGGGCAAGAGCCAATATTCAGCAGTGGCTGAAAGGACCAATAAGACCAAATGTTTTCAGACTAAACAGCCATGACAAAATTAGAGATGTTTTATAGAAAGAAGCTAACAGAGTCAAATTGGTAACTGCAATGTCGCTACTTTGGTGACATTGAAAGGGTCAAGGAGGCAGCACGATTTGTGAAATCAGAGCTTACTCTTTGTGCCCTGATGGTGTCAGAGGCAGGTCTATGCTTTCTGGGCTCTCTTTTCCCTTGGGCTCAGCAAGGGCCATTGCACAGGGCCTCCGCCCAAGGAATTTCTATCAGTCAGCTTCAGTTTGCGCCTGAAGATTCTATTTAAGGTATGGTAGCAAGAATGCAGGAAATACCTGGCTGACAGGGCTCCCTGGGTTACCAGGATGTTTCTACTTTCTATATATAAACCCTGGCCGCGCTGAGGTCTCCTCTAGAGCCATTGTGGCTGAAGAGTAAAACAACAAAGAGGCTTTTTTTAAAAAAATTACTTATTTTATTATTTTATGTGTATGAGTATTTTGCCCGCATGGATGCATGTGCACCACATGTGTGCCTAGTTCCTGAAGAGGTCAGAAAGTGTCAGATCCCCTAGAACTAGTTAGAGATGGTTGGGAGCCACCATGTGGAAGCTGGGAACCAAGCCCAGGCCCTCTTGTGTAAGAGCAACAGTGCTCTTAATAAATAAGCCTCCTCTCTAGCTCCGCCTTGTGCTTCCTAAGGCACCAGTGGGACAGTACACTTATGGGGCAGTGCCTTTTACTAAAGATCTAAAGAAAATTGGAGATGGGGCAACAACTCATCTTCTAGACTCGAACATTTTCAAATTTTAAGATGTTTTCTCATCAAAAATATCAAATAAAATCAAGCTAGATACGGTGGTACACATGTACACCTTCAAATACATCACTTTGAAGGCAGAGGCAGGTGGAGCTCTGAGTTTGAAGTCAGCCTGGTCTACATTTTACATAGTGAGTTCCAGGACAGCCAGAGGCTAGAGAGAGAGAGAAAGAGGGGGAGAGAGAGAGAGAGAGAGAGAGAGAGAGAGAGAGAGAGAGAGAGAAACAGACAGATAGACAGAGACAGAGAGACACAGAGAGATAGAGAGACACAGAGACACAGAGAGAGACCCCCATCTCTAAATAAATAATAAATAAATAAATAAATAAATAAATATTTTTAAGAGGAAACAAATAAGTACACACAAACTCTCCAGATTTGTTTGAAGTAATGTAGAGGTCAAGCTACTTATATAATGAAAAGACTTTTTTTAGTATCTCTTAGGTATCAAATATATAAATGTGGACATGGATAAGGCAGAAGGCGGCCATTGTGCAGGATGACGACATGGACAGTTGGGCCCTGGGTTAACCACAGAATTGTATTCTGGGCCACTCCCAAGTCAACCTGTAGATTCAATATTATAGTTACAGATGACCAAAAGATATAACCCCATCTCCACAGCTGATCTTAGCACAACAAAAAAGGCAAACCTACTTTAGTAAAAAAAATAAAAGCATTAAAAATTGTGGAAAAGTTATTGCTTTTTTGAAAGTTAACTTCTCTTCTTCCTCCTCCTTTTTTCTTTCTCTTTTTGATAAGTCTCATATATCAGGCAGGTCTCAAGCTTACCATGTAGACAAGGATGACCTTGAACTTCTGATTCTCCTGCCTCTCCCTCCCACATGCTAAGACTGTGTTTGTACCCACACCTGGCTTATGGGTTTATGCCATGCCTAGGATTGAATCTGGGGCTTCATGCTATTATGCTGGGTCAGCACTCTACTAAGTTACATCCCCAACCCGCAAGATGTTTTGTCTCGTTTTGTTTTAAGGCAGGGTCTCACTGTACAACCCTGGCTACACAAAACGGGCTGGTCCCGAACTCAGAGGTCCCCTTGTGTCTACTCCTGAGTGCTGGGATTAAAGGTGTGCACCGCCACAGCCTGACTGATGGTAACTGCTTTTCAGCAGTCTGTTCCACCTCCCTTCGTTTTGTATGGACAGTTAAACACTGGCCAAAGAATTAAACTCTTTGCCATCATGAAAAGTCACAAGAAAAGAATTATTTTTAAATTTGAGATTTCAGTGCTTTCCTCAAAAAATGTGATTGATATGACTAGATTAACATTACGCCTTTCATTAAAAATCACGCCGCATTACTTACCTTATTTTCAGTCTAATCTTGTTCACAACATCGTCAATGTTTGCCAGAGACTACAATACAGAAAAAAAGAAGGCTGGCCGTTAATTTTCCTTTTGGAATTCTCTTTCACAGGGAAATAATGCACTAAAGGGCTGTTTATGACACCTTAAGAAGTTTGATCTTGACACCACATTTAATTCTTTTAAAAATCATCTTATTTTTTATTTTTTTTATTTTTTTTTTATTTTTTTCGGAGCTGGGGACCAAACCCAGGGCCTTGCGCTTGCTAGGCAAGCACTCTACCACTGAGCTAAATCCCCAACCCCATCATCTTATTTTTTAAAATGTTTTGGTTTTGTGTACATGTGCACATGGTGTACGTGTGTGCATGCATGTGTGCCTATTCTTTGAGCACACAGATGCACAGGCCGGAGGGTGACATTAGGAGTCTTCCTCACTCCCCGCCACCTTATGTACTGAGGCAGGGTCTCTCATATGCAGGGCTCACTGATTCACCTAGTCGTCCCTGCCAGCTTACTCTGGAACTCCTTGTCTCTACCTTCTGAGTGCTGAGATTACAGGCAAGCCACCATGCCCGGAATCTACATGGGTGCTCAGGACCCAAACTCAGTCCCCACACTTTTTCCCCTCAGTCGTGCATGCTGAGCCATCTTCTCAGCCCGATTCCTTTTAAAACTAAGCAGTAGCTGACAAATACATCCATTCTCTTTTGAAGCTTTATTGGAACACAGCCCCATTGGTCAACTTCCTTATGTCTATGGCTGCTTGTGTACTACAGTGACAGAGCTGAGAAGCTGTGACAGGCACTACAGGACCTATAAAGTTTAGAAGATTGTCTGGACCTTTATGGAAAGTTTGCTAAGGCAGCACGTGTAAGGCTGTGGGCTGGATGTGGTGGTGCACGCTTTTATTCCCAGCACTCAGGAGGAGCCAGGGGAGTCTCTTGAGTTCTGGACTGGCCAGAACCACAAAGTGAAACCCTGTCTCAAAAAAAAAATGACGATGACAAAACCATAAAACAAACCACAGGAAGAAATGGGATGAATGAATACAGCCGAACCAGAATGTCTAATTCTTACACAGCACGGCCGGGAGAGCCAGGAACAAGGCTGTGGACTGCACAACCCCACTGATGCGATCCCAAGGCAGGTGGAACACTTCTCATCTAGAAGCTGAGCAACAGTGCTCTGAGGAGCAGTGACTGACAGCCAAGAGAGGCTCTCTGAGGACACTGGGAAAGCTCGCCAGGCTGCTCACTTGTTATCTGTCTGCTAAAGTCAGACATCAGGTTACACACCTGTAACCAGGCACTCTGGAGTTTGAGGCAGGATGACCACCAGTTTGAATATCAGTCTACTTAGTGAGTCCATTACTCAAAAGAAAAAAAAAAAAAAGCCAGGCAGTGATGGCACGCATCTTTAATCCTAGCACCTGAGAGGCAGATGAATCTGAATTTAAGGCTGCCCTGGTCCACAGAGTGAGTTCCAGAACAGCAGGGACAGCATGAGAAACCCTGTCTCAAATAAACCAAACAAACTTAAAATTATATACCTCTCTAAAATACCTTACTTTTATGAATAAAAGTTTTATAAAGTTACTTTTATGAATGCAGAGGTATTAGGAAAATGTCTAGAAGAGCATATACATTAGCAGTCGTGTAGCTGTATTATGCCAATTGCTGGAATCTAGAAAATATAAACTAGTAACTTTAAGAAAAGAATAATTTCGGGGTTGGGGATTTAGCTCAGTGGTAGAGCGCTTGCCTAGCAAGCGCAAGGCCCTGGGTTCGGTCCCCAGCTCCGAAAAAAAGAAAAAAGAAAAAAGAGAAAAAAAAAGAAAAGAATAATTTCAACGTTTTTTCTCTTTGCCTCTGAGTATTTGCCTATATTTTAATTCATCCCTACTGACTGCTTTGGAATAGTGAAAACAAACTGACCTGGAGAGAAAATATGGTGAAATGGTGCCCCCTGGTGGAAGAAGGGAAGGATGGTAATTTTCTAGTTTCCCTTGCCTCCTCCCCAACAGATACTTTTTCTCAGGAGGAGCTATGCTTAAAAATTAAAAATTGCTTCTGGCTCTCTGCTAACAGGAGGAAGCCAGAAACCTTCCAGGAACAGACCTGAGATGCCACATTACCCTGTCAACAGGACTTCCACTAAGCCAAGGTTTACTCAGAATTTTCAGAAATCCAAGTATAGTCAGCCAGAGGTGAAGGCAAAATTCAGAAAAAAGAAGCTATTTTAATGAGGAAATACAACTCAAGTGGGGTGAATTTAGTCCTACTGTTAGGTTAGTCCTTTCATAAGTGGACTGTGTGTGATTTAAATCACCGCCATGTAGGAACAGCCGGTGAGTTGTCCAGGACCACACACTTGTCCACTCTGCCACTGCCAAGTGGCTGGAGGGCAATTGTTCAACTTCCCTGAGTTTCTAAGGAAAATGGGCATAACAGTTCCTGGTCTACTGATTTTGCTGGAACCTACTCTTAAAACAGCAACAGTAATGATTGTGTGTGTGTGTGTGTGTGTGCGCGCGCAGGCATGTGCATATAAGTATCATGGCTTGAGCACAAATGTCAAAGGTCAGCTTGTGCGAGTAGGTTCTCTTCTGTTATGTGAGTCCTGGGACTGAACATAGATAGGTCCTCAGGCTTAGCAGCAAGTGCCTTTACCTGCTGGGCCTTCTACCAGACTGTGTATAGTCATTGTCTGTCCTCTCCCTCTTGCTCTCCCCCTCTCTTGTGCTCTCTGTGTCTCCCTATCTATCTCTCCCTGTCTCTCTCCTTCTGTTTCACTCTGTATCTCAATCTCCTCAATCAATCCTCCCCCCCCTCTCTCACAATGGCTTAAAAAATATTTTAGGACCAGATGGTAGTGGCACACATCATCAATCCCAGTGCTCCTCAGGAAGCAGAGCTGAGCAGATCTCTTAAATTCGAGGCCAGCCTGGTCTACAGAGTGAGTTCCAGAACAGCCAGGGTTACACAGAGAAAAACCCTGTCATGAAAAAAAAATAATAATTTGAGAAATCTGAATAAAGGCAGCCAGGAATTTTGCTTTGCCACCACACCTTTCTAAATGAGGGACATATCAAGATAATATGATTTATGTACTCATGGATAATTATGTATATATCATATATAATTATACACTGTAAGATTGTTTTAATTACAAATATAAAATATTTATAAGGTATTTAAAATTGTTAAAACATATACACAAGCAAAAATCTAGACAGTAAGAGCGTGTAGTGAAATGCAGGCTTCCGCTTGCCCAGCACTGCCTGACTGCAGCTTCTCTTTAGCAGAGGCCGTGGCTCTGGGCCAGCTTCTGGCTTACTTTCTCAGACAGTCTGAGTAAAGAGACATCCAAGGATGCTGCGCCATGCCCTTTCACTCAGCCATGTGCCTGGGAGGCCACTGCACACCAGTCAAGACTGACTGCACCACAGCAGGCATTTGATAATTTGATAATTCAACAAATGAATTATCTTTAGGCAGGGAGGTCTTGCTTAAACTACATTTTATTTTTTCCTTTCTTTCTTTCCTTCTCCTCCTCCTCCTTCTTCTCCTTCCTCTTCACACAAGGTTGCTTTCTAAGAATGACACAAAATAATTATGCAGATGTGGAACTGCATTTTAAAAACCAGAAAGGGCTAGCGAGATGTCTCAGTAGGTAAAGGATCTTGCTGTGTAAACCTGGTGAGTCTGGGTCCCAGGAACTATAGTGGATGAGAAGAACCAACTCTAAAAGCTGTCCTCGGACCTCCAAGAACACACAGTGGTACAAGCATGCCCACACACATAAATATGTAAAATGGCAAAGACCTGTAGACAAGGGCCACTGATTGGGAAAAAAGGATGAGGGCACAAGGGCAGATGTATCTGATGACCCTTCTGCCCACTCCTAGCAACACCGGACAGGCAGGTTAAGAAACATCAGAGGCATGACAGTACACAAATAAGGTTATCAAAAGAACAGAAAGACACTCAACTCGGGGCATCAGCTCAGTGGTAGAGCACTTGCCTAGCACATGTAATCCCCCCCCAACACAGACACACACACACACACACACACACACACACACACACACACACACACACACACACACGCACGCTTTTACGATTACCTGATAGATTCACAGCTTTCCTATTGAACAAGCACCTTCTATTGAGAAGGTTCTATCAATTACTTTGGTTATCTTATAGAAATTCTTTTCCTTAATTCCCTGGGCCATAAGAGGAACACTACCATACTCCTCCAGGTTAAAATTCAGAAAGTGGGTTCTGAAAGGACAGTCTGAGGTTCTGGAGATTTGTCTGATTCTAGTCGCTTTTTTTCCTCCATCTTTTAGGTTATTTTGAAGTGCTGAGGCCTGGTTTCTGCTAGGCCACTGTTCTATCACTGAGCTACACCCCATGTTCTCTCTGCAGTGCTTGACCTTCCTTTATACCTGTGTCTGAGAGCTGACATGCCCGTCTGTTCAGTGCAGCCTATGAGGTGGGAGTCTTCCCAGGAGTGGAAAGACAGCCCTATGGATATCCAGCGTCTGGACACATAGCTGCTTGGTACATCTTCTCTTTGACAACTACTCATCTGGTTTGGTGGTATTGTAGTGCTAAATGCTTTATTGAAAATCATTTCCTTCTTTTTAGTAATCCACACTAATCAGAGAAAATTCAGATCCTTGGTAAAATAATCCCATGTTCTCAAGAAAGTGTAAGTGTGGTGAGTGTTACACTCTACTCTTCTATGAAAACAGATGTGTTAAGAACAGATTGGGGGCGGGAGAGATGGCTCGGTGGTTAAGAGCACTGACTGCTCTTCCAGAGGTCCTGAGTTCAGTTCCCAGCAACCACATGGTGGCTCACAACCATCTGTAATGGGATCCGATGCCCTCGTGTGTCTGAAAACAGCTACAGTGTACTCATATACATAAAATAAATAAATCTTTTTTAAAAAAGAACAGATTGGAGCAATCTGTCACCTGCAAAAGCAAAAAAAAAAAAGTTTGTTTGCTTTTTTTTTGTTTTCTTTCTACTTGATAATAAAGACCCAGAACACCTTGAAGGTCACTAAAAAAACCTTTTTCATAATTATTTTTTAGACATGTTTTTGACATGACTGACCTTAAATTCATGGTGCTCCTACAGTGGAGTTATAGGTGTATACCACAGTTAACAAATCAAAAAGGTTATATACTTATTTGTTTTTTAAATGATTTTTACTTTATGTGTGAGTGCCTGTTTGCATGAATGTGCACCACATGTATGCCCGATGCCTGAAAAGCCATAAAAGGACATTGGAATCATGGAGTGGGCATTACAGATGGTTGTGGGGCAGGGGGCGGGGGCTCGGAATTGAACTTGGGTTCTCAGTAAGAGTCGAAAGTGTTATAACCACTGAGCCATCTCTCCCGCACCTTGTTTGGGTTATTTTGGTGTCTCAAGCAGGTCACACTGGTTTTATACTCGCTCAGTATCCAGTAGCTAGGCCTGAACTCCTGATCCTCTTCCTCCAAGTCCTGGGATTACAGATGACACTGTGCTCAGCTAAGCTCTTTTTATCCTGTGCCCACATTTCTTGATTATGCTATTCTTTTCTTCTCCCCCTTTTCTTTCCAGAATTAGAAATGGAACCTCTGGCCTAACAAATGCTAGACAAATACTCGAACACTAAGCTCTATCTCCAGCCTGTTCCTTCTCTCGAGCTAGGAGTCGTGCTAGGTTGCCCAGGCTGGCCTTTAGTTCCCAGACTCAGGCAATCCTTAAGTGCTAGTGGTTTTCTTAAATTTTATAGCATCTCCTCTCAAACTTCCAATAACATGAAAACTGATTCTCTAAAATTCACTGTAAGGAAGCTGAAAACGTTTCCAGATTAGCTGTTAGCAAATATGGCTTCTCTCCAGCACCATGTAGGGGACGCTGTTATGAACAGAAAGCTGAGATTTCCTCATACTTAAACTTGGTGAAGGCGAGACATCTGAGGATTTGTGGCCCTACTGCAGCCACAGCATCCACATACATGCAAGCCACTTAAGAGGAATACAGCCTCATCACCTCACTTACAACGCCACTGAACCTTCATAGACAGACATCTTTGAAATTGAATTTGAAATTAAGTACTTTTTATAGGCCCATGGTATGCATGTGTGTATATTTTGTCCAAGAGTTAAAAGAATTGATACTTAGGCCACCACTTCCTCCTGCTTTTCCATGAAGTTCCACGGGGATCTGGGCTGGTAGATGACCTACTAGGTCTAACTCTAAGTCAAAGAAAATAAAGTGTGACCTGACCCTCTGTACTGCACTTTCTGACTTACTGGAAGACACTCCATTGCATGCTATCATGCATGTAGAAGCATGATCAGACAAGACACAAAATTGAAGCTGGTTAATAACAAGTGCTTTACTTAAAAAAAGTGTGTGTGGGGTTGGGGATTTAGCTCAGTGGTAGAGCTCTTGCCTAGCAAGTGCAAGGCCCTGGGTTCGGTCCTCAGCTCCAAAAAAAAAAAAAAAAAAAAAAAAGTGTGTGTGTGTATGTGTGTATATGCGCGTGTGTGCACACACAAATATACAATCATTTCAGAACCTGGTGGCTTCCTAACTACAGCTTTCTAACAGTAGTTAGGAAGAATTCTAACAGTAATTTGTTTGTTTATTTGTTTACTTAAATTGGCATTGTTTTTGTTGTTTTGAGACAGGGTCTTGCGTAGCTCTGGCTGCCCAGAAACTCACTATGTAGCCCAGGCTGGCCTTGAGCTCAGAGATCTCCTTGATTCTGCCTCATAAGTGCTGGGGTTCAAGCTGTGCCTCGCCATGTCCAGCAAACCAGCATCCATAATAAGACAGGAAAAGTAAAACACCCACATCCAAATCTCTATCACTAGCTAAGCCAAATCTCCCTCTTGCAGAAATGTTGAGCAATGAAGGCTACGCTACTTAAAAATCTTCCAAAAAGACAATCACACAATGTAGCATTTTTCAAATTTTATTTTTAAAATTAATGATTTTTTTAAAAATTAGACTGTTAAACAAAAAAGGACAACTTTGTTATTAAAGTTAAAATCAGAAAAAGATGGGATGCTGTTGGTAAGGTTCAGTATGAAGGTAGGTTTGTTAGGATGTGAACAGTGATGGGGAGGGTCCCACACTCTTGAATATCCACCTGCAGATTTCCACTCGATGGCTGCGAGTGAGCCACACCCGGCCTACACTGCTCCTACCCTCCACTGACCCTGCTTCCCACTGACACCTGCTCTTCTTCCCCCTTGCAGCATCCAGTAAAGGTGCCAACAGCCACCAAGTGGAGCAGGCTTACAACCAAAGTCTCACATCCTTACCGCCGCCTACCACGCCATTTCCTCAGCAGAGCCTCTGGACTCTTACGCTTGCTTTCACCATGTCCAGTCACCCCCTGTCACATTTCAGCTGAGCATGGCTACTTGTCACTCTGCTCATGATCCACAATACATGGAGAATCCATCCTTGTCAAATGTTTCGAATGCCTGGTACAATCAATACCAGATCAATGCTAAACCTTAAGAGTGTAGCTGTGGTAGGAGTTAGGGCTTGTGTACAATACAATGATCACTACTGACAAAGACAATCTATGCTGAATTATCAAAGTGGACTGTAAGTTCTGTTAGTAAAGACCATCCAGTGGCTGACTCCATCTTTGAATCAACCTCTCTCTTCCAGCTCTACTAAATTAGGCAGAGTAGGCACCCAAGGCACTTTTTAGTTCTTGTCTTCCTCCTGCATTCCAGAGACCAGGAGCTAACCTGCTATGTTGACCATTTCTCTCTAGTTTCTAAAACGGTCCCTAATATTTACTATATGCATCATAAATGACCGTGAGCTTGACTGGCTGACTAAATAAATGAGCCTTTGTGAACTACCTGAAAACTCCTGGGGTTTGATTTTCCTAAGGAACCTCTTGTCTTTTTCCTGCACTCTTCCTTCCCTATCTCCCTCATAGCATTCAACAACATCCCTTCTGATGATCGTGCACATCTCAGTGCAAGGATGCATTCCTGTGCCCAGGACTGTACTGACACTTCATTAGTGAATAAGTGAAAACCCAAAGTCAGGTATGGTGGCACACGTACACCTGTCATCCCAGCACTGAGGAGGCAGGGATAAGAGGCTCATGTTGGCTACACAGTGAAGCCATGCTGAGCTCTATTAGACCCTGGGGGGGAGAGTTGGGGGAGAATATATCTACCTGGCCTTCCCCCAATTTTCCGGCTTCTAACTCTGGATTAATGAAAGAAAACCCTTGTGGCTGGAGAGATGGCTTGGTGGTTGAGAGCACTGACTTGCTCTTCCAGAGGTCCTGAGTTCAATTCCCAGCAACCACATGGTGGCTCACAACCATCTGTATTGAGATCTGATGCCCTCTTCTGGTGTGCCTGAAGACAGCTACAGCGTACTTATATATAATAAATAAATCTTTAAAAAATACAAAATTATTTTTTTAAAAAAAGGAAGGAAGAAAACCCCATCTAGGCAAATCAAAACACATGACAAGAGAACAAATTGCCTACAACTTTACATTTTAAAAGCTTCTTTGTAACTTGGGGTTCATCCTGTCTACCTCACTCCCATTTTTCCTTCCAATGTTATGAAACCACAATTTCTTTTTTTTTTTTTTCTTTTCTTTTCGGAGCTGGGGACCGAACCCAGGGCCTTGTGCTTGCTAGGCAAGCGCTCTACCACTGAGCTAAATCCCCAACCCCTGAAACCACAATTTCTAATGAAAAGTTCTGTGAGCACTAGGGAGACTCTCACAAACTAAAGGTACAATCTCTGATCATGTCCTTGCCAAAGAACTCCATGCTACTTCAATTCACTAACTAGTCCTGCTGGTTACAATAGAATTTGGTTTGAACTTAATGTCATTTGTGTATCACACCAATCACGACATGCAGCCCAAGCCACAAGCCACCAGGACGAAGGAAACCTAAAGCTGTTTACTTACTTGCTCTGTTGGGAACAGAGTATTGATGTACTCAACGGCATTGAAGTCAGCTTGATCAAGAGGATCCTGGCTTGGGAATACCTACATAAAAACAGGGGGTTCTTGATTAAAACATCATGCTAGACACCAGGTGTGTGTGTGTGTCTGAGTTTTTATTGTTGTTGTTGTTGTTGTTCCAATTAGAAGGACTCGGGGAGTCATCTTGTCATGTAAGCCTAGCAACCCCAGTTGGATCCCCAGAATCCAACTTCACAAATGTCTTCTGACTTCTACATATGTGCTATGGTATGTGCACCAACATATCACATCATGTACACATACAGAATGATACTGAAAACAAGGAAATAAAACTGTAAAACTATGGATTTGAAATTCAATTTTTATATTAGACAGTAGGCTCTTGAATACAAAACAAATAAAAACAGAAAAATTCCAACTTTTTTCATTTTATAATACTTCACATACAATGGATACTCAAGAAGATAGTTAGATGCTGGGATACAGGAATCAAGGACATAAGAGCAAAGCCGTAAGGAAACAGAGGTAGGATGGGAATGACATCTTCAAGCCGAGGAAACTAAACAGTACAGGCAGCCATCAAAGCAAGAAGAAAGTCAACCTGAGAGTCTTCAGGTGAATATGGACCTGCAGACAGTTTTCTGATTTATTTATTTATTTATTTATTTATTTAGGAGAGATAATCTTACTATGTAGTTCAGGCTAACTTGCAACTCATTATATAGCCCAGGCTGCCCTCAATCTAGTCCTCCTGCCTCAGCCTCCCAAGTACTTGGATTACAGGGTGAGCCAGAACGCCTGGATTTCAGACGTCCAAAACTGTGACAGGAGAAACAAACAACCTGTATGTTTAAAGAGTTTAGGATGGGATACAGAAACACCTACCAGCGTCAATCTTGACCTCGCAGCACCTGCAGTACTGACACCACAGCACAGTGGAGGCTGCAGTGTGGGCACCTCCTACTAAGAGGACTCAGAAGCCTCAATGACAGATTGCCCTCTGGTGCCTGAACAGCAGCAGTCGCATACACTGAAGCAACATTTACCTATCCATTACTTTCTTATTTCTGTCTGTCTGTCGTCACATGTGGTGTCCCAAAGCCTGTCAGTCCAGCACTATGTGTAAGCAAGAGGATCAGGCACTCAAGGTCATCATTGCCAACATAGCAAGCCTGGGGCTAGCCTGAGTTATATGACGCTTTGTTGCCCTTCTTGGGGCTGGTGAAATAAGTCAGTGGTGAGATGTCTACCCAGAGGCCCCAGGTTCAATCCAAACACTGTGAAAAAGGAAAAAAGCTTGATTACCTCTGCGTACATTGTGATGCTCAAACCCCAGGCCTCATCTATGACTGGGTAATCCTGTACCCTTAAGCTACAGCTACAGCTTGCCTTAAAGGAATCTTTATGCTTCAGATAGTATTAAAAAATGGAGAACTGACATTCAGGTTAACAAAAGAAAACTATCTTGAGAAATATAACTAAGTCCCCACAAAAGTCACAATTTGGAAAATGTGTTGAGCTGGAGAGATGGCTCAGCGGTTAAGAGCACCCGACTACTCTTCCAGAGGTCCTGAGTTCAATTCCCAGCAACCACATGGTGACTCACAACCATCTGTAAAGAGATCTGATGCCCTCTTCTGGTGTGCCTGAAGACAGCTACAGTGTACGTATATATAATAAATCAATCTTTAAAAAAAAAAAAAAAAAAAAAAGGCTGGAGCATGATGGTAACCGCCTATAATCCTAGCACTGGGGAGGTGGTGTGAGTGTACATTGTGTACCAGAGTGACTGTGGAGGATCAGGAACTCAAGGTCAATCTTAGCTACATTGTGAGGGCAAGGCCTACATGAGACCCTGCTTACAAAACAGGGTAGCGGGGTGCAGAGACTAGCAAAATTAGACTCAGCAGGTAAAATAATTTCCTGTAAGCTTGATGACCTGAGTTCAGTCCCTAGGTCCCACATGTTGTAGAAGAGAATTGACTTAACTCTGCAATTTATCCTCTGACCTCCACAAGCACGCCAGTGCACATGGATACAAATGTAATAACAAAACAAAACAGGAAAAGAAAGTGATCCCTTGGCTTCTGAACTTTACTAGCTCAAGACAGATAATAACTCTGTAAAGCAATCTTCAGCAAAACAGTCCGTGAAATACAGAGTTAAAGAATCCGGAGCTGGAGAGGTGGCTCAGGGATAAGAGCAATGGCTGCTCTTGCAGAGGACTTGGGTTTCTAGAACCCATATGGTAGCTCCTTGCAATGGACACCAACTCCAGTTCCAGGGACCCTAATGCATCTGCCGGCCTTGAAGGGCCCCTGAATTTACGTTGTACCCATAAACTCACTCAGGCTCACACATATATACACATAAACTGTAAAGAAGTAATTTTTTAATTTAAGAATAAAAATGAACGAACCAATATGACTTCCTAGAAAAGGTAGAAGACGGTTATTAGAAGAGTTATGGCTTCTGTGATGTAGAGGGCAAGTGGAGGCAAAGCCAGTGAGGGGTGGAGCTTAGTAATGTCTTTGAAAAGTTTAGCATTTCACTTCTGTGCTGTACACCTATGGTGAGAATACACCACACGTACGTGTGATTACAGAATTAATTAAAAGCCCTTGGCAGAGGGAGTGCTGGGAACAGGGCCTGTCATTGTGAGCAGTATGAGGAAATGGGCTATCCACTTCCTAACTGCTCCCAGTTTCTGCATTCTTCTCTTCCTGTTCCTGGGTTTAATCCCAGGCATTAACAGATTTCACACAACACAGCCCTTGACTTAAGCTACTTCATCCGGTGACACCTATAGAGAGAATGTCAGGCTTCAGTGTTAGCAGAAAAATTCTAAATTTACCAAAAGATGTTAAGACACTGTACTTCATGGGTGGTTTAAGGAGTCTTCAAGGAGACACATGTACAGGTCACATACACATAAATACAGTAAAAATCTTAAAAGGTTGAGAATTTTTGCAATTTGGGTGACACTGAAGAATATCCCTAAGAGTCTTCTCTTCTCAACAAGAAGGTTTTGGTGACTAAAGTCCCTTGTCAAGTATATTAAAATGTATGGTCATGATACTAGAAGTAACTGTGTAGGCCCCTGCATAGGGTTTTGTTCTTGATAAAGGGAGAAAGATCTTACTTAAGGGAACTGACATGGGTTCACGCTGTAAGAAAAAGCACATCAGGAGATATTGATATGGCTCAGTGGTAAGACACTTACCTCATGTGCCAAGGATCTAGTTCAATCCTCCAATACTAATGGAAAAGAAAGGAAGAGTGTGCCTCACTTAGTGACTATTGCCCAAGTAAAATATTAATTCTACTACTAATAATTAGCATATATGGACCATTAATACTTTATTTATTTGTTTTTCAAGATAGGTTTCTCTGTGTATCCCTTGCTATCCTGGAACTCACTTTGTAGACTAGGGGATAGGGAGATGTGTGTGTGTGTGTGTGTGTGTTATGGTCAAGAGTAGTTTTCTCCCTCTATTTGAGGGTCTTGGGAAAGAGACTCAGGTCAGCAGCCTTGGTGGCACAGTGCCTCTACCCACTGACCATCTCACTAGCCCTCAACCTTTTAATTATGGTAAAGAACTGTCTTAGTTTGCTTTACATTTCTGTGATAACACAGCATGACCAAAAACTTGGGAAGTAAATAATTTATTTGGATTACAGGTTACAGTATATTATTAGGTGAAACCAGGACAGGAAATAGAGCAGAAACCACCAAGGAATGTTACTTACTGGCTTGCTTTCCATGGCTTGCTCAGCTTGCTTTTCTATACAACTCAGAACCTGCTGCCCAGGGGTGGTACCTCCCACAGTAGGCTGGGCCATTCTACAGCATCAACCAAGAAAATGCCCCCACAGACTTGCCTGTGAGCCAATCCGATGGAGGCAATTCTCGACTGAAGCTTTCTCTTCCCAGATGACTCCAGCTTGTGTCAAGTACACACACCCATACACCAGCACAAGGGCCATTTTCCAGTATGCCTCCCCACACCCCTATTCGGTCATTTGTTTCCGCAATGAAAGTATCCCGCTGCCAATTCCAAAGCACTCCAAGAGCTTAACCTGAGAAATGGGAGAAGCAGCACTAGCTAGAAAATGAATGAGGTCTTAAAAATCTCCCATAATCCGAATTCTCCAGTCACAGGGCTCCTAGGTTCATCCTGTCAAAGAGTACATCTCGGCCCAAACCTAGCAGGGCGTGACAACCTCAAAAGAGCCTAGAGAAGACGTGTTTTGTCCCCGGGCTGAGAAACCCATTCCCACCTTCACTACCATCCAGACTTCCGCTCTGAATTCGAGCCACCACCTTTCCAGCCTAGAAGGGTGGATTCGACCCCGGCCCAGAGCCGCCCATTCCACGGTAGCACCCTCCTGAGGGGGTGGAGCGCTCACCTGCTCGATGGCTAGTTGCACCTCTGGCGTGAGCTGCAGCACAGCCTCCAGCTCCTCCACAAACTCCAGTTCCTCCTCCTCCATCATCCCGCCGCACAGCCCCCGACGCCCTCTCCAACCCTGTCGTGATCTGTCTATCACCAGGACCCCAGAATTGCAATCCTCCAGGTACAGAGCTCGAGAGAGCCGCTACTCGCTCGGCTAGCCTGACACTTCCGGAGAGTCGGGCACTTCCGGGAACCGGGGGACTCTGGGATAGCGGAGGACTGACTTCTGCAGACATGGCTGTCAAATCCCTGGAAAATCTCCAGATAACCCTTAACCACAGGTTCCCTGGCCGCACGCGGCGGGTTCTTAAGATTGGGAACCCTCCCCACCTCGCCCAGGGCGCGTCTCCCACCGGCGCCGTAGTGTCGCTGGAGAGCGGGGGCACCTCAGAGAGCGGTTAGCCCCGTCAGTGTCTCAATGGATGGGCAGTAAGCCCCTCTGGCAACGAAGCCAACATACAACCCACTCGCTGGATCCCCTTGGTCTGGGACAGTGTGTGACCCCCTACCATAGGGGATAAAATGACCCAGCTGGTAAGTGGCGGTGTTGCCAAGGGCATATGAAGTTTGGGGGAGTGTTTTAGATAAGGATCCCCTGCGCAAAATTGTCTGAATGAAGCCTCCTCACTAGGGTGGGGAGTAGGGGGGAAAATGACTCAACGCTGGAAAGTGTTTGATTTTTGAGACTGGATGTCCAAGCTGTACATCCTTGTTTACACCCTTGATAACCTTACGATCTTGAACAAAGTACTCCCATCTGCCCTGCGTACACTACGTTAGATGGGGTGAGCATTAAATATGGAAGTATTATGCAAACTTAGGCAGGTAGTACAGGAAATGTTAGGGTGTTTAGCCTCCTACATCACAAAAAGAGGAGCCAGATCGCCCTGTGGAACGGCTTTTCCAGCAGGTACTGGAACAATGAGGGAATTGCAGCCAAGGGAAGGGTTGCCTTACCAGTTTGACATTGTGAAACCCTCGACCAAGGAGTATCTGGCCCTGCTGAACTTTTATTTTTTCTGACATATAGTTTTATCGAAATTTCTTTTTTTTTTTTTTTTTGTTTTTTTTTTCGGAGCTGGGGACCGAACCCAGGGCCTTGCGCTTCCTAGGCAAGCGCTCTACCACTGAGCTAAATCCCCAACCCCGTTTTATCGAAATTTCTGCAGGAATAATATAATTTGCTCTTTTCATTAAAAAAATTGCAGTATTAGGAATGAAATTTTGTTTTAGTTTGCCAAAAAAATGTGTAAGTAGTGTAATTTTTAGCAACCAAAGAAACTGCTTAAAAAATATAATTGCAGGAGAAGTGCAGAGGAGACATCAAGATGGCTCAGCCAGTAGAGCATTTGCTCAAAAACCTGATGCTTGAATTCATCCCTGGAACCCACTTGTTGGAAAGAGAGTCCTAACTTCCACAAGTTGCCCTCTGACCTCCACACATTCGGCACATACACACACATATTGACTCATAAAATTGTTTTGAAAATTATTTAATAACATGGGAATGTATACACAGTGTATTTCAGAAAGCAGAATATTTATTTTTTGAGAGCAAATTTGCCTGGGTGTGATGGTACAAGTCTATATTTAATCCCAACCCTTGGAAGATGGAGGGTAGGTGGATATGGAATTTACTTTCTCGACCAAAAGCAAATGACAAGGAAATATTTTTTCTTTATTTTCCCACATGTCTATAATGAACATATTGTAGTTTTATTATCAGAAACTATAGGTGCCGTCTGGCTGTGGTAGCACATGCCTATAAATACCAGGACTCTGGGAACTGAAGCAGAAAGGTGGAGAGTTTGAGGCCAGCTGGACTATGTAATGAGATTCTTAAAAATCAAAAACAAAGGCTGGCAAGATGACTGAGCCATTAATAGTACTTGTTGCTCTCCCAGAGGATCCAGAACCTAAGTTCAGTTACCAGCACTTTCACTGAGCAGCCGGCAACCATAGAACTCCAGCTCCACGGCGTCCAACATCCCCTCAGCCTCCAGGAACACCCACACACATGATGCACATATACATAATTTAAAAATAAAGGGGATGAAGAGATGGGTTAGCAGTTAAGAGCACTGGCTGCTCTCCCAGAGGACCTGGATTCAATTCCCAGCACCCACATGGTAGCTTACATCGGTCTGTAACACCCTTTTATGGCTTCCTTGGACATCAGGCATGCACATGATGTATACATTTATATACAGGCGAAACACCTATACACATAGAATTAAGAAAATAAAAATAAGACAGAAAGATGAAAGGGGGGTAGAGTGAGGAGAGAGAGAGGGGAAGGAAAGTGCATGTACCATTCCTAAAGGCACATGCAGTTTTATCTAGTGTCTTATTTTTCTATTTTAAATTAGATATAATTTGCATACCATGAAATTAGCTCTTTTCAGTTTCCAGTGCTGTGAGCTTTATTAAATGCATGTCGTCATGTCAGCACACCACAGTCCAATTGAGACATTTCCATCATCCCCTACTTTTCTTCACACCCACTCTATTGTCTGGAAATCACTGGTCTGACTTTTCCGGAATGTCATATAAGTTCTACATGAATGGAGGCCTATAGCATGTCACCTTTCGACTCTGTCTTCTCTCACTTAGCGTAATGGATCTGTGATCCATCCACATTATTATTTGTGTCATCAGTTTTGTTTCTCGCTCCTTTGATTTGTTTATCTACTTAGGTGATTTGGAAACATCGTTTTAAATTCTGAGAAGTTGTGAATAAAGCTGCTATAAACATTCCTGTCTACAGTTTTGTGTAAGTTTTTTGTTTGCTGAAGTGTATGCCTAGAAGTAAGACTGCTAAGTGGTAAGGTCTGTCTGTGTTTACAATTATAAGAAGGGTATTATTTTCACATTCCTACTGACAATGTCTAAGAGTTTCAGATACTCAGAGAGTTTCCTTTTAATGGCCATAATAGCGGATGTTTCCTAATGCTTACTATATGTCATGCACATACCAGGCATACTACAACCTTGACTCTTAATCCACAAAGCAGTTCTGGAGTTTGTAATTACCATTATCCCAACTTAACAGATGAGGGAGTGGAGAGCTGGTTCAGACAAACAAAACAGCCCAGATCCTATGGCTTCTGTCGCTCATTCACCCATTTAATAAATATACTGAACACCTGATGACAGGCACCTATGCTAGCTGCTGGATTCAGCAAAGAGCCGGATACATCATATGCCTGCCATCTCAAAGCTAGCTTCACGTAAGGAGATAGTAGTCACACAATAGAGATGTGATTGTGATAGGTCCCAAGCCAGGTAAGGACAATGCACACTGAGAGAGTGCGGGCGTGGAATGCCTTTGGGGATGCTTTCTCAAAGGAAATGATTTTTTTAAGCTGAAGCAATTTGGAAGAGAAGGCATGACAAACCAAAGTAGCAATGTGAGCAGAGCCATGAGGAAGAAAAGATATAGCTAGGACATGGAGTTTTGAAAGTCAAGAGCAGAGGTACAAGCAGAGGCTAAAGAATTGGGTGGAGCGAGATGTTTAGTGTTGAGAGCTGTCACAGGGAAATGGATAGCTTCTGAAGGACTAGGTGAGGAGTGGTGACCCAGGTTCACTGCTGTCATCAGCTCAGGGCCCTCTGTTTTTCTTTCTCTGTTTCTGAACTTCCTGCACTGTTACAGAGAGCCTGGAATGAAGGCCACCATGCCCAGTCCACATTCACAGTCTAGTTCTTGCTGGTTGTCCTTTTGCGAATCCCTTTTTAGTGGTACTATCTGCTATAACTCGAAACCACTCTTCCCTCTGAAGCTCTCCATTATATTGTCTTTAATAATAATATTAAATGCAAGTTCAACATAGGGGGTTTGTAAAATAAAAAGTAAGCTGTTTTAAAAGAACACAGGTAGACCCTAGATTTAAAAACTGTTGTGGCCAATGGCTCAGTGGGAAAGACACTTGCCACCAAGCCTAGTGACCTGAGTATGATCCCTGACACCTACATGGTAAAAGAACCAAATACCATAATTTGCCTCCACCTTACTCTTATATTTATTCAGAGACAGGCTGCACACAGTTCCCTAACTGCCTGCGAGTCCACTGAATAGGGTCTTGATATGCAATTCAGGGAGCAACACACACACACACACACACACACACGCACGCACACACACACACACACAAAATATAAGTAAATAAATAAATGTAATTTTAAAAATGCATTAGGATAAGTAACAATAGGCCAAGCTGTTCATAATAAGCAAAACAGGAAATACCTTTGGCTGGAGAAAAACAGATGGTATGTTTTTAAGATAAATATAATGTGGACGTTTACAGATAAGAATAATTTGTATATGAAAATGAGCATGTGATAGTCTCACAAATGAACTGGGCTTTTAAAAACAATTTTGTTATTCTGTTGCATGGGTGTATATAGATGATACAAAATATTACACAGACCTTGATAACATGAGATCTCACACATAGGGTGCGCGTTCAATCTCTGATCCTTTGGAGCTGGAGGTGTGGCTCAGTTGGTGATGTGCTTCTAGGGTGCACAAAGCCCTGGGTTTGATCCCTAACATGGCACACACTGGGTATGCTGGTACTTGACTGTGACCTCAGCATTTGTGAGGTGGAAACAGGTGGATTAGAGGTTGAAGGTCATCTTCGGCTACATACTGAATTTAATGGCAATCTTGGATACATAAGACAATAAATGAGGCAAAACTATAAATTTTGGAGAATATACTCTTTGACTATGACCGGAAGCTAGGTGTGACACACACCCATAACCTCAGTAAGTACTTGAAAGGTTCAGGCAGGAAGATGGCAATTTGAGCTTCGTCTGAACTGCATAGTAAGACCCCATTTCAAAGGAAACAGAAATAAGGGCTGGAAAGATGGCTCAGCAGTTAAGAACACTAGCTGGGGGGGGGGGAGAAAAAAAAAGAACACTAGCTGCTCTTCCAAAGGATTCAGATTCGATTCTCGGCACCCACATGGCAGCTCACAACTGCCTGCACCGCCAAGATCTGACACCCTCATACAAACACATGCAGGCAAAATAAAAATAAATACATTTTAAAAGGAAACTAATAAAAGGAGGTGGTCTAGCTGGCTATGAGGGAACCACATGGGGTCCATCTCTAAGGAAACAAAGAGCAGGGTGAAAAAAAAACCCAGAAATCCCTAATGAGGAACCCCTATATCTTTCTTGCTGTGCCAAGAGAAAGTGGTGTTAAGGACATAGTGGAGATTAAAGTGATTTGAACAGTCTTCTGGGGAGCTAATTTTCAACCCTCTCTGCCAATTTACTGTTTCTAACTCTTACTGTTTAGAGGGAACTGAACTCTTAAGATGCTAAGTAGACACTGTGCAGATTATGTCCTTTTCATAAGATCAAGACAGGGTCTTGGGGTAGGGAGATGGCTCAGTGAGTAAGAACACTTGCCGTGCAAGCTTGAGAACCTGGGTTTAAATCCCCAGCACCCAGGTGCTGCATGACAGCTGGGTATGGCTGTCATGCAGGTAACAGCATGGAGGGGATAGAGCAGTCAGACTGAGCGCTCCACGCCTTGCCAGCCTAGATCATCAAGTGTTAAGCTTCATATTCAGTGAGAGACCCTGATTCAAGGTGATAAGGCAGGAAGTGATAGAGCAGGCTACCTGATGCACTCCGCTGGCCTCCATGTGCACCCATGCACACTACATACATACATTCCAAACACACTCACACACGGAGGGGGAGAATGAACTGTAGTGTCTATGCTGGGGTTTAAATGCAGAACCTTGTACATGCTAGGCAACTACCCTGGGACAGAGCTACACCCCAGCTCTAAGTTTACCTTCTATTTTAAGACAGGGTCTCATTAAGTTGCCAAGCTGGCCTTGATTTCACTTTCAACCCAGGAACTTGTGATCCTTCTACCTTAGCCTCTGAAGTATTTGGAATTACGGTCCTCTACTGCTAGGCTTGACTAAGACTTGCTATTCCATTTTGGCTCCCCTGTCTATAACTTCCTAAAGATTTGATCCCCAGCAATACAAACTAGCAAGTGAGTAAACTTACAGGATGTCAAAATTATCTGGTCTAGACCCATTAAACAGTAACAGTATCTCCTCACTGTGCAGGTGGTACATGCCTTTAATCCCAGAACGCAGGAGGAAGAGGTAGGTAGATCTCTGTGAAACTGCTGTCACCCAGAACAACTGGATCGAATATGATTGGGCTTAAGAGCCCTAGGACCATTTTGGAAGTGGGGGGGGGTGGAATGGCCTTTGGCTATATCAGTGTTAGAGATAGATGCTATTAACATCGTGTTTTGTTTTGGTTGAGACAGAGTCTCACCCTATTGTTTAGCCTGGCCGGCAACTTGATGTATAGTCCAGGTTGACCAAAATCCATAATCCATCTGCCTCCATCCTAGAAGACAGGTATGTGTCATCATACTCAGATTTTTGTTCCCATCTTAGATTAGAATATATTTAGCAAGGACAGTAGCCCGCACCTTTAACCCCAGCATTCAAGGGGAAGAAGCAGTTAGATCTCTTGAGTTGTAGCTTGGTCTACAGAGCTGGCTAGGATAGCCAGGCTACACAGAGATACCAAGGAAGAAAGGAAGAACAAAACAAAGAAACAAACAAGAAAGAAACAAAGAAGAAAAGAAAGAAACAAAAAAGTGAAAGAATACATTGTAGTTTAGTTCCTGTGTCAAATCTTAATCTCAATTAGTATTTTGTTTGTTTGTTTGTATTTTTGTGTGTGGATGCTTTGCCTACACGTGTTTATGTCCATACAGTAGCTGAACAGGCCAGAAGGGGGCATCAGATCCCCTGGAATTGGAGTTATTGTGAGCCACCATGTGGGTGCTGAGTATTGAGCTCAAGGTGTTCTGGAAGAGTATCCAGTACTCTTAACTTCTGTGCCAACTCCCCAGGCTTCTCTTCCCCCTCTCTGTCTTCTTTCTTTCTTTTCCTTTTTTTTTTTTTTTTTTTTTTTTTGACAGGGTCTCACTATGTAACCCTAGCTATCCTGGAATTCACTACATAGACCAGACTGGCCTTGGACTCAGGAGATCTGCCTGCCTCTGCCTCCCAAATACTGAGATTAAAGGTGTGAGCCATCATGCCCAGCCCATCATGCCTGGCCAGTCTCTTGGTGCTTGTTTACAGGCTGTTTTAGCACACAGCTTTTCATGATGACTGATTCTTTTTCTGTCCTTCATTTCTGAATCTACTGTAACATCCTAGCGTTTGCTGTTTTGATTGACATTTGGATGGTTCCAAATGTTCACTACATCCTAGACACCAGTTTTGTTTTGATTGATATTGTGGCTCACTGTGCATGCCCATTCTTGCAAAGCAGATCATAATCTCCAGTTAGCTTCAGCAGCTCCCATTCCCACGGTCATAGCGAGGCACTCAGTCATGCATACATGTAAGCTCCCAGATGCTTCAAACTTAGCCTTCTTGTTGGCTATATTGGGATCACCTTTCATAACCCCCTTCACTTGCTCAATCAAGTGACAATTGTATGGCTGAGGATGACTGCCCCTTGTGTAGAAGTTGTATACTATAAATATAAAAACACTTGCTTCATAAAATTGATGTTAACTAGTACAATCATTGCAGTATAGCTACCAGTAATTTCCCCTGCAAAAACCACATACAGGGTGGGCAGGTAGCTAGCTGGGAGGTACCTCAGTGGTAGAGCACTTGCTTAGAATGCACAAGGTCCTGGGTTCTATCCCCAGTACCAAACAAACCAACCAGTCCTTAAATATCTTACCAATACTATGGCTACTTCCAGGTTTTTTTTTTTTTTTTTTTTTTTTTTTTTTTTTTTTTTTTTTTTTTTTTGTGGGTGTTGCTTCCCTTTTGGATTCTTAAAAAAAAAAAAAAACAAAAAAAAAAACAATTACAACAAACAGAAAAATAAAACAGTATCTCATGAACCCTAGTCTGACCTGGTACTCCTCATGGAGCTGAGGATGACCTGGGACTTTTGATCTTTCTGCTTTTACTTCCTCCCAAGTGCTGGAATTGCAGATTGCAAAACCACATCTGGTTTTATGGGATACTGGGGATCAAATTCAGACCTCTATGTATAGGTCGGTAAACACTACCGACAGTTATGTCTCCAGCCCAGTGTCTGCTAGGTTCTGATGCATCCCTTGAGCTGAGTCCAATCCCCAGTAACCTATAAAGCCAAGAATTGTAACACATGCCTATAATCTAAGGAGAGGCAGGAAAATCAGAAGTTTTAGGTTCCTCAGCTACATCATGAATTTGAGGCCAGCCGTGCCTTGCCTCGCCTTGCACACTTAATATGTTGCATAGAGTTTGGCAGCCTGTGGACAGATACAATAGCACACTACCTTATACAATCTACAAGATCAAATGGTTTTAGCAAGCAATACAATACCATGGTTGCATACAGTATTTTGTACATGTGTATGCTATTCCTTAGTCTTTAGCATAGTCCTGGAGGAGACAGGACAATAAAATGAGGGGCCTCACACCAGGGTTGACTGTGTGCCTGTTTGAGTCCACTCTTTGGACTCCAGTGTCCTATTACAGTCCTGTTGGAAGAATCAGATAAATGGCTTAGTAAGCACTTATGTGATGTTCTGACATTTGAGAAAATGATGACACCCTTGTGGCTGTCACGTGATATGCATATATTTATTCTGACAGCGCTAAAGTCTATTTTCTTTTTTTAAATATTTATTTATTTATTTATTTATTTATTTATTTATTATGTAATTATGTAGAAGTATACTGTAGCTGTCTTCAGACACACCAGAAGAGGGCATCAGATCTCATTACAGATGGTTGTGAGCCACCATGTGGTTGCTGGGATTTGAACTCAGAACCTCTGGAAGAGCAGTCAGTGCTCTTAACCACTAAGCCATCTCTCCAGCCCCCTAAAGTCTATGTTCTGAGTAGATTTCAAAACACCTGGACAGGACAGCATTTTATAGCATCTTGCAGGTTTAACAATTAGCTCCATCACTTTTAGGTGCCTATTATGTTTCCCCCCTACTTGTATGATAAGCAATGCACTTCTATAGGAAAAACTCATACATCATGGAAGTAAATGGAGGGAAATGCAGAAGTCCCCGGTATTCCATAATCATAAATGCACACTCAGAACAAGAACATGTGTAGCCTTCTTTGGAGGCCAAGGTATTTGTAAATACACTTTGAGTCTGAGTCTTATTTCTGTGAACATGGGGCTGGGAGGAAAAAACAGACTTAACTTCTGTAATACAGGAGGTAGAGGCAGGAGGATCAGGAGTTCAAAGTCATTCTTGGTTACACAGTGCGTCCAGCCAACCTGAGCCACGTGAGATCCTAAACCTCAAAAAAACAAACCCAGGGCAGCAGATGTAATCCAGATGGTCGTGTGCTGGCCAGAAACCAGTGAAGTGGGCCAGGCCTGTGACCCTGGCACTCAGGAGGCAGAAACAGGAGGATCCTCAGGCCATCCTCAGCTACACAGTTAGTCGGAGGCCAGCCTGGGCTACACAGAACCCTGTCCCAAACAAACAAACAAACAAACAAACAAACAAATCAGCATCACTTGAAGGCTGTATTGTTCCCCTGATGCCTTTGTCTCTTCCTTACTGCTTTCCTTATGATTAGTTACAAAGTGTTTTGATGTGTTCCAGAAAAACAGTTTCTCTCTCCCTTTTAGTCAATTCAAGTATTTTGTAGCTTTTTAAAAAATACTATCTGGGTTTTAATTGAGAGCACATTGAGTTTATATTTCAACTTAGGGTAAATCAACATTTATAATATTAAATCCATCAGAGAGCCGCACTCTATTTACTTAGGCAGGCATGCATTTTGGTAAAGGTATATAGTTGCTTTCATATAATGCTTGCATATTTCTTATTAGACCTAAACTATCCATTTTATTCATATGTATGGTATGTGTATGTATATATATCACACATATATAATATAGTTTATAATATGTAATCCTTTCTCTGTTGTATTTTCTAATTAATATTCATTGCTCATATCAAAGTCCCTTATACTTGTATATTGTTCTTGTATGTAGCCACCTTAAATTATATTATCTCAGTATCTCTACTACTGATAAGTTATTTTATCAGTATCTCAGGTACCTCAGGCTAGCTTTCAACCCAACATGTAGGCAATAACCACCTTAAGATGTTTATCTTCCAAGAAAAAAAAAGGCCATGGATTTGAGGGAGCATGGTTTGGAGGGAAGAAAGAAGAGGAGAAAAATCTAACTATTATAATCCCCCCCCCAAGAGATACTGCTCCTCCTGTTTCTCCTTCCCAAGTGCTGGAATTATAGGTGTGTACTACAATACCTGTATGGTTTTATACAATTTTTTTTTTGAGACAGGGTGTCTTCACGTAGCCCTTGCTGTCAAGCCTTGGAACTTGATCTTAAACTCACAATAGTCTGCTTGTCTCTACCTCTTGAGTGCTAGGATTAAAGGCCTACACCACTAAGTTCAACAAACAAAGTTTTTCTTTTCTTTTCTTTTTTTCTTTTTTCTTTTTCTTTTTCCAGAGCTGGGGACCAAACCCAGGGCCTTGCACTTGCTAGGCAAGCGCTCTACCACTGAGCTAAATCCCCAACCCCAAACAAAGTTTTTTTTTTTTTTTTTTTAATTTTTTTTTTTTGGGACCCAACCCAGGCCTTGCGCCTGCCCTAGGCAAGCACTCTACCACTGAGCCAAATCCCCAACCCCCAAACAAAGTTTTAAATAATCCTTTTTCCATTATATTTTCTAATTGATAGTCATCGCCCAATGACACTTATATTCTTATTCTGATCTTGTTTCTATCACCACTTTAAATTAGCATATCCTACTGCACTTCAACTATTTTTTTTTTTTCTTTTCCTTTTTTTTTTTTTTCTTTTTTTTTCTCTTCTTTTCTTTTTTTTGGAGCTGGGGACCGAACCCAGGGCCTTGTGCTTGCTAGGCAAGCGCTCTACCACTGAGCTAAATCCCAACCCCTTTTTTTTCATTTTTTTCTTACTAAATTAGTGTATTAGTAGAAAACAGTAACTTCAACGGGCCTTTCTTGCTTTGCAATGTTGTTGCTCTTCTGAGAGTTTCTCCGTGTGCTGTTATAAAAGAGATTACAATAGTTTTATAATAGTTACAAAAGTGCTAATAGTAGAAATTAAACAGCCGCTGATGGGGTGGGCAGTGCACTTGACAGTAAACACAGAAGAGCACATACAAAGGCCAGTGAGATGTCTGAGTGGACAAGGTATTTACAAGTCTAACAACCCAAGTTCCATCTCTGGACCCCACAGTAGAATGGGAGAATGGGCTCTTGAAAGTTGCCCTCTGACCTCCACATGAGCATGTGTATACACACACACACACACACACACACACACACACACACACACACACTATATACACACAGTCATGATGATTATAGGACAGCATGAAGTACCATCGAGGCAAAAGTAACACCTCAGAGTGAAATGTAATAACACGGGGGAGGAGAGCAGGAACCTCTTGATTAGTGCTTGCCCTCTGGCCTTCACCTAGCACATTTACTACTTATAACTTTCCAGATCTTTCTAAAGCCTCTGCCAGGCAGCTCCCTCATGTTACTTAATAATTTGGGGACTTTTTTCTGCCTGTAGGGAAAGGGTGTCTCAGCCAGGTCCACCACTCACAATTCACTCTGTAGACTGATCACTAATGGGCTGGAGAGATGGCTCAGTGGTTAAGAGCACTGACTGTGGGGTTGGGGATTTAGCTCAGTGGTAGAGCACTTGCCTAGCAAACGCAAGGCCCTGCGTTCTGTCCCCAGCTCAGAAAAAAAAAAAGAAAAAAAGAAAAAAAAAAAAAAAAAGAGCACCGACTGCTCTTCCAGAGGTCCTGAGTTCAATTCCCAGCAACCACATGGTGGCTCACAACCATCTGTAATGAGATCCGATGCCCTCGATGCCCTCCTCTGGTGTGTCTGAAGACAGTGACAGTGTACTCATATACATTAAATAAATAAATTTAAAAAAAAAAGACTGATCACTAATACTTGTCAGACCCATCAGAGTGGTGACATTCAGATGCCACACGGTGACCTTGCTGCTGAGGTTCATGTTGCCCTGTATGGTGGTTCCTCCCCAAGTAAGATGTTTAAGTATTTATCACTAGTCAGCTTTCTCAGCCCTGTTTTTAGTTTTGAGCCATGTACCTACAATCTTGCTAACATATGATTTTTTTTTTCTTTTTTCTTTTTTTCGGAGCTGGGGACCGAACCCAGGGCCTTGCGCTTGCTAGCTAACATATGATTTTTACAGTTGAAATAAACTGTATGGTAAAGTCATAGACTTCTTTCAAAGAATGGCTTTTTCTTCATTTCGTCATTAAATATTGAGTACCACAATAAATGTTTATCCCCTACAGATTAATGGAGTTCAGCCTGTAAAAAAAACAAATCAGGGGCTGGTGAGATGGCTCAGCAGTTAGGAGCACTGGTTGCTCTTCCAAAGGTCCTGGGTTCAATTCCCAGCAATCACATGGTGGCTCACAACCATCTGTAATGAGATCTGGTGCCCTCTTCAAGCAGGCAGATGTATATGCAACAGGGCACTCATACATTAAATAAATAAAATTAAATAAAAAAAATCAGGTACTTAAAAAGAAGCTTGGGTTTCTATGGATACTGTGGTTGCTGGATGCTAGTAAGAATGGGATTCTGGATATTTTCAAAATAAAAGAGTTACCAGGGGGGGGAAAAAAAGCCTTGTTTCTGTTGGTCTGTATAAATGTAGAAGCCAGTCAGCTCAGCAAGCTAATTCAGGAGAACCAAGTTTGAGGCCAGCCTGACTAACTACACAGTAAAACAAACAGGGCCAGGGAGATGGCTCAGTAACACACTTGCTGTGTAGACATGAGGACGCGAGTCTTTTTGGCTCTTTTTTTCCGGAGCTGGGGACCGAACTCAGGGCCTTGCGCTTCCTAGGCAAGCACTCTACCACTGAGCTAAATCCCCAACCCCCGAGCTCACATTTCTAAAAAAAGAAAAAAGCCAGGTGTATAGTCCACACTTAATGCCAGCTCTGGAGAGGTGGAGGAAGGCAGATGCCTGGGGCCCCCTTGCCAGCCAGCCTAGCCTAGCGGAGAGCCCTGAGGCCCAGAGAGATCCCTGTTTCCAAAGACCCTAAGCCAGGGGTAGCAGCTTGAGGTTGACCTCTGCCCCCTCACATAATAAATAAAACCCAAACGTTTTTTTAAAAAGTAAAAGACACAGCAACAACCCAAAATAAAGCCACAGCAGTCAGGAGGCAAACTCAGTGAGTTCGAGATTAGCCTGGTTTACAAAGCAAGTTCCAGGCCAGTCAGGGAAACATAGTGAGACCCTCCCTGCCTCAAAAACAAAAACAATGACAAAAGAAAAGTAGAAACATTGCAAAAGAGTCTTCTCTTTGAAAGATAGTAGTAATAATCTATAGTAATTAGCATTAAATTATATAACTCACAGTAATGAAACTCAAATGTCAAATTACTAAATTTAATGAGTTAATAGCAGTGAAGTTTGTGAAATTCTAAACATCAAAAGTACTTAGAAGTTTTAGTTCTGTAACTTTAAATATCATCTCGATCCAGTCTGTACTAACTGCAAGTGCTGACTGGACACAGTAGCACATGCCTATCATCCTACTTCTGGGTTTTAGCACCAGCGCTCCAAAAGCAGAGGCAGAGGCAGGCAGCTCTCTACAAGTCCAAGGCTAGCCTGGTCTACATAGAGAGTTCCAGACCAGCCAGAACTACATAGCTTGACCCTGCCTTAAATAATAAAATAAATAAAATGAAGAAGATGATTGGGGAGTATTCTACCAAAATATAGCATTACTATTTGTGATTATTATTATCTGTGATGGGCATGTTTTATTTTTTAATTATAATCAGAAAACAATACAAAAAGTCATCTGACTTAAGCAGGCAGTAAACCTTTTGTAGGATTACTAGGAAACATGACGACATCAAGTCTTGCTGGTCGTATTTCTAATTTAGGAAGGCAGCTGAGTTTATTCACAGTAAACTCGGTTCAAAGTAATTTCCCAAGTGGCTCCGTGTCCTTGAATAGCTGTAAAACACGAGTTTAGAAATTCTTGCCTTTAGGTCACTGTGACCTACAGACATTCTAAAGTTTTTGCTTTCGAAAAAAGAAATTTGCATGTGAGTCTTCAGAAATATGAAATAATTAAAAAGGCAAGCGCTTTACAATCAGCCCTTTGTGTAAATTATGGTTTTATTGACAAGATCATTATCACTGTGCACAGAGCAAAGACTTCCCTGTGGTGTGTGGCTGTGAATACTGTTTGCAGAAACCATGTGCTTGGGGTGTGACCGCACTTCCTAGAGGACCCACAGTTTGCTTTTGCAAATAGACCAGGATAGAACCAAGGAAAACTGAAGTTTGGAGCTGGTTAAGGCTAGTTAAGGCTAGTCACGGATTTCTTTAATCTTTATTTTGTTAGTCAGCTTTCTGTCACTGTAAACAAAACAAAAAAAGGACAGTGTAAATCGTAAATGAGGATCCATGTTGGTTCGGTTTCAGAGTTTCCATCCGTGGTCATTTGGTACCAGTGTTTGGGCCTGCTGAGAGGCAGATAGCACACAGCAGAACAAAGCTGCAGGGAGAGAAGGGGGTGGGGGATACAGACGAAATACACCCTTATAGTGAATTTACTAAACCCTGCCTCGCAAAGTTCCCACCACACTCAGTAGCCCATTAAACTCTGAGCCCATCAATGGACTAATCCCCGGATGAGGTCAGAGCTGAGGCCCCACCTCTCCGAATTCCTGCCCTAGGTACCATGCCTTCCACACAGGAGCTCTCCTGGTGTTCCACGCTCAAACTCGAGTACTTACTGAGTTTATCAGCAGAGAACTGTGCTGCAGGCAGCCAAGATAAGGAACAATATCACTTGTCATGCCCTGCACACAGTTTAACATGAAGCTTTGATTCGTGACTCACTCGGCTGTTCAAGTCACCCTGCGAGGCAGGTAGAACTGCCCGCTCCTGCTCATGGAGCTGAAGCTGCTTTCCCTATGCTTGAGTTAGTGGTAAGCTGCAAATCCCCAGCCTCAGTGCTGTCTGCAATGACTGCCTCCCAGTCAGTCACTGCCACCGGTGCCAACAGCAGGCCATACTTCATTGGTGCAGGGCTGTAGGAGGAGGGTGATTGTCTCCCTAGCCACACCTTCAGCCCTAATGGCAAGTCACCTCCTTATTTCTGCCACATGACTTTTGTGGGTGCTCACCTAAAGGAAACAATGGTCCAGGAAAAGGCCCGCATTCTTTTCCTTTTCGCAGGCCTCCTTGCATCTTTCTTGGTGTCTTGTATCCTTTTCTCTGGCTTAGCTGTTGTAATTGTCACTCTGTGGATTTGTATCTCTGTGTCTATTTGCCCCTGGCTTAGGGTAGATGTTGACTTATTCCTTAAAACACTGTTTTGGCCTTTCTATAAAAATATATTTAGGGGTTGGGGATTTAGCTCAGTGGTAGAGCACTTGCCTAGCAAGCGCAAGGCCCTGGGTTCGGTCCCCAGCTCTGAGAAAAAAAAAAAAAATATATATATATATATATATTTAGTGTGTGTGTGTTTGTGTGTGTGTGTGTGTGTGAGAGAGAGAGAGAGAGAGAGAGAGAGAGAGAGAGAGAGAAAGAGAGAGAGAGAGAGAGAGAGAGAGCGCGAGCACAGGTGCTCTCAGAGGCCAAAAGAGCTGCATCTGGAGTTACAGGCTGCCATAAGCTGCCCTATGTAGATGCTGGAAACTGAACCCAGGTCCTCTACCAGAGTAGTCTGTGCTCTTAGCTGCTGAGTCATTTCTCCAACCCCACTTGGCTCTCCTAATCATCTCCCTGTGTCTCTCTCCCCTGCCTTCCTATCCGTTTATTTTCTGGCCTTCCTTCCAACTAGGTTTCTGCTTCATCAGTCCCTAATGTGACAAAAAAAAGTGGTCCCAAACAAAATAACTGACTTCAAGATTTCATGTTCTCTATCAGGATTTTTAAAGCATATGAGTGTATGAGACCCCCAAATTCAAAATAAAGATGCTTGCGTGTGAATCTCAATTGTTTCCTTGTAGAAGCCCTTTACTGGGCAGGAAGCTGGTCTCTTTGATGAATAGGAGTAGCCCACACAGCACATATATGGTAGCCCCCTGGGAATTTGCAAATATTTCACAAGGAAACAAGATATTTTCAGTTTATGTCTGGGAAGCAGTCATAGGGAAAGCCTCTGTATCCAGTCTGTTAACGATGCCCAGGAAGCCTAGGGGGATGGGAGAGAACCAAAGAGGAGGACCACATACTTCAGTGGTGGACTCCTCACTCAGCCTTCCCAAACTGGATCTTTATGAATTTCCAGTTCAAAGAGCGGGACTCGTGTCTGTCTGTCTGTCTGCCCTTCTGTCTGTGTCTGTGGAGACTAGAAGACAACCTCAAGTTTCAATCCTCAAGTGCCTCTCAGCTTGCGTTCTTGAGACAGGGGCTCTCGTTGGCCCAGGGCTCTCCATAGGCTAGGCTGATTGTACTCCAAGTCACAGGGAGATCCTGTCCCTGTCTCTCTAGAGCTGAGGTCTCAAGCTCTACACTGTGCAAAGCTGATCTTTGACAGGGCTCTGAGGACAGGATTCAGGTCCTTATGAGTATGCAAGGTGCTTCACACTTCACCAAGCGGCCTCCCCAGTGCTGGTGAGAATCTGAGTCCAATAAGGGAGTCTTAGCAATTAGCACCCAAGTTTCACCCCAGATTTTTTTTTTTTTTTTTTGAAACAGAATGGCCCCGTTCACCCGGAACTTGCTATGTATCTCAGGCTTGTCTTGAACTTACTGCAATCCTCCTGCCTTCACCCCCCCCCCCCAAGTGCGATTACAAATGTGGACTATCACATATGACCCAAGTTTCACTCTGGAAACCCATACAATTAGCACATTGTAAAGTTCAGAAATCCTACCACTGTGGTGGAAAGCAGTTGAAATAACCTTAGAACTCCCATCAGGAGGCCCAGGTTTTAATTGGAATCCTTTCATTTCACAGGGTGGCAAGTCAGCTTCCGGTTCACACTGAGGTTTCTTTGTGAGTGAAAAGTAATACTATGTTTATCTTTAGTGTTACTAGTAACATCAGGGCTGGGGCAAAGCTCAGGGTCTAAGAGTGCCTGCTGTGCAAGCATAATGGCTTGAGTTTGAATCCTCAGCACCCACACAGAAAGCTAGGTGTGGACGTTCTAACCCCAGGGTGGTTCTAACCCCAGGGTGGCTAGGAATGCAGGGTGGCTGGGTGGGTGGTGGTTCCTGAGCTTGCTGGCAGCCAGCCTCACTCACGTTCACTGGGAGACCCAGACTCAAAGGAATAAGGCAGGAAGTGATAGAGTAGGAATCTGTTGTTTCTCTGGCCGAATATATATATATATATATATATATATATATATATATATATATATCACACTACACACGTACACACACTACACATGCAAAAAGCATTAAAGCCCATAAACTTCCACACTTAAAATTTGCAAGTGAACAATGAGGAACAGTAATTATGTAGTTATTACTCTGAAACCATATTGAAAAAGAGTATTACTCTTCATTATCAAGTTTAAAAGCAATACACTCATTAAACGTATTGCCCTTGAAGGCAGAAAGTACTAAGTTCAGTCCCAGTTCTGCTGCCAGCAGTGTGGCCTGGGGTAGGTTTTCAATTGCTCTGGTCTGACTTTCCCTTTCCCTCTCTCCACAGTAGCAGATCTGTTGGGGATTTAATTTACATGCAAAAAAGTGTCTGATGCAGTGCCTAGTATGTAGTATAGTCTTTGACATACAGTTTTAAAATATCATTTATTGAACCCTTGAAAGGTGACATGCCCAGTTTGAGATATAGAATATAAAGACGGCAGAGGCAAGATCTCTGTGAGTTTGAGTCCAGCATGGTCTACACAGTGAGTTCCAAGCTAGTAGGGCCACATTTTAGAGACCTTATGCAAAAAAAAAAAAAAAAGCTCATTAGAAAATGAATTTATGGGCTGGAGAGATGGCTCAGTGGTTAAGACCACTGACTGCTCTTCCAGAGGTCCTGAGTTCAAATCCCAGCAATCACATGGTGGCTCCACAAACCATCTGGGTAATGAGATCTGATATCCTTCTGGTGTGACTGAAGACAGCCAGTGTACTTATATATAATAAATAATCTTTTAAAAAAAGAAAATGAATTTATAAACCTGCCCAGAAGAACAGAAAAACCTTTGTGGAGGAGGAAATGTTTGCTTGAAGGCTTGAAGTGGGCTGGGAGTGTAGCTCAGTAGTTGAACACATGCTTGACAAGTATAAGGCTGTGGGCTGGATACTCAACATGGGAAAAAAAATCCTTTGAAGGATAAACAGGTTTGTTGTTGTTGTCTTGGTTTGGTTTGGTTTTTCGAGACAGAGTTTTTCTGTGTAGCCCTGACAGTCCTAGAACTCACTCTGTAGACCAGGCTGGTGTTGGACCCAGAGACCCACCTGCCTCTGCCTTCCTAGTGCTGGGATCAAAGGCATGGCCACCGTCTGACTTTCATTTATTTTTATTTCTTTATTTTAGTTCAGTGCACCCTCCTCCCCTTCCCTTAGGCTTGGTGCTTTTGGTTCAGCCTTATTATTTTCCCAAAGGAGTTTGATCACCTGAAAAACCAAGTTCAAATTTATGCTTGTTGGCGTTACAGTGACTCAATCTAAACATCGTGGTGCCTTCTTTGGGTATAATGTTGGGAGCTGAGTTTTCTTTTATTTCTATATACGAGGCATCTGTTGATGAAAGTTTAGTGGACAGCCTCCTGTGCAGCGTGGTCCTGTCACTGGACAAAGACAGCATGCTTGTTACAACATCTTGCTGATCTCTCCTAGCCGAGCCAGACAGGATTAGGACCACTTTGTCACAGAGAGAGCTGGAGGTGACCGGGATGCACGCACAGGGGATAGAAAGCGGAATGCAGAAAGGTGTTTTCTGGAGAGAATGGAAAGTTTACAGCTGGATGTTGACATGAGATCTTATTCGTGAGTCACCCTGGTACCAAACTGGAGTCCTTTTCATTCTGTTATCTACGCTAGCTGGAACGGGGGAGGCAGAGATGCACCCTGCCCTAAGTGTGGTTACCTTAATTTCAACTAAACTTCCATTAGCATCATATAGGGAGATATGAAGAGCTGTCTTCACCCAAAAGGGATCACAGCCTAGCAATAGTAAAAACACAATAAAAAGAGGATTACCCATTAAAGTTTAGAAAATCTGACTCAATAATTATATACAAATTGAAACAAGCAAAAGCTGTGCTCCTTACATTTCTATACCATTAACCGAATGTTAATTTATTGGCATCTATCAGAAACCATGTTATTTTCTAGCGGTCCCAGAATCATAAAGACTTCACAGTTGGAAAAGCCTTGAAGGGCATTTATCCAGCTTCCTCCTTCCACAATTGAGGAAATACGTGGCCCAGAATGGCTGAGCCCAGCTGTTCCCGCCAAAGCCCTCTAAAGAGACTTTGCAGAGCAGCGTTCAAACGGGTGATTTGAAGAGACCTGTAATACCTTTCCATTTTACTGGGCATTAATGAATTGTAAGACCCACCTACCCATACATTCACACATTTATTAAGTTAGGAAGCTACAAACCAAAGCAGTTTCTTTCCCGAGAAGAGTTTCAAGGTGCTAAGTTAAGGTGGAATCACTTAGCCCAAGAACTGTTAAATAAGGACACAGCTGTAATCCTCAGAAGTTTCCAAGACTCAGGTAGTATCTGAACCCAAAGCCGAGAGGTCCTTAAGTTCCACAGCAGAGATGAAACAGGCTTTGAAGCCTCCTTGGGGATTCATTCCTGAGAAGCCACCCTGTGATGGTCGCTCCCTTTAGAAGAGACAATGTTCGGTGTACGACCGGCCGGGTCCATCGGCCAGAGACCTGAGCTCCGTGACGCTCATCGTGCACGTCCTGCAGGGAGGCCCCTGCCCGCGTCCGCAGGGACAGAGAGGGGACCAGGCAGCCTCACGGCTAGACCCCGCCCCAGCTCCTACCAGCGCCTATCCCGGCCGGCGCGCTGGTCACGCGGGGGAGCGCCGCGGGCTGGCGGCCAGTGCCGGCGGGGCCCGAGTGGCGGCGGCCGGGCGGGGCGGGTGGAGATTAGAAATAGGGAGAGCCGGCCAAGCCGCCAGCCCCGAGCACGCCGCGCAGCGAGCGGCCGCACCCGCATCCATGCTGTTGACGCTGGCCAGCGGCGCGCTCTTCTTCCCGGGGCTCTTCGCGCTCAGCAACTGGGCGCTGCGCCGCTTGCGGCCCGGATGGACGGACGACGACTGCCTGACGGTCGGCACCAGGTATCCCACTCCGCCGCCTGCGGGACGGAGCCCTCCGCTGAGGACCGGCGTGGGGGTGCGGGCGGGAAAGGGGCGACGGGAAGCGCTCCTCGGTGCGCGGCGGGCCTGGGCAGGCAGGGCAGGGAGTGTGCCTCTCCCGCCTGCTGCCCTCGCTCGGGACATCGCGGCGCCATGGCCGCCCTGGAGGGCTCCTCGGCCCGGGAAATGCAGGTTGGAGAGTCGTGCTTTGTGCTGCCGGTAGTCCTGGAGTAAGAACGCTTTCTTTGGTTTCTCTTCTCCGCCCCACCTCAGGCTAGTGTCCTCCGTGCAGGCAGTGCTGGCCACCGGGGCGGGGCTCACCGTCATCACCTCCTGCAGCAACGTGGTCTCAGACAGGTAAAGTCCCTTCCCACTTGGGAAGTACAAATACTCGGGCTGAGGGGTCCCCCCTCCCGCCAAATTTTAACATTTTAGTGGCTCACGGATACTAATTCTTTGTTATGCTATGATGTATGTGACTGCCGGGTGGGAAAGCCAGGGCACTCTAATTAGTGCTTTCCTCTTGCTGTTTCCAACATCCCAGCTTAGGAGAACCGAGGGGGAAGTGGAAAAAATGCTATAGAGCAAGAAACTGAGCCCGACTTAGAGGGTAGTGTGTTCTGACAGTCCCTCTTTATGAATGGGAGTATGGCTTTTGGTTCTTTTAAATGCTCTCACTGGGTTCTCCCTCTGGAACATCCTTTAGCAGAGGTAGTAGCAGTGTCAGTGACCAACTTCTGACAGCAGAAGTCCACCCTCTCTTTCCCGCAGATGCTGCTCTTGCTTTTCTCCTTTGCTCAAGATAAGGAGATGCCTTCGGAAAACTAAAACGTTTGTGCACAAAGTCAGGCCAGAAAGTGCTATCTATGGCACTTCAGTGAGACAAATCGTAAATTAAGACCAGGATGGATTATGCTGTTTAGACACAGGTAGTGGTGGCGCTTTTATCTGTAGACCTGACTGCCATGGAACTTGTGACACTCCTCCTCCACCTGTCTCCCAAGGGTGGAATGACAAACAGATGTGCCACCGCACTGAGATGCTCTTGTTTATCTTTCCACTTGGGCTCTTCGAACCACTCTTTCTTCCAGAGAAGCTAACGGGCGCCAGGCAGGAGCCCAGAGAAAGTTGGTTGGCCTCTCCTGATTTTCCTGCCCTGCTCGTCCTGTTTCCCCTGCTGGAAGAAGAGGCAAAGGAGAGAATGAGACTGTCTCACAGTTGCCTGGGATCTTACTTGGGTTTGATCATACTGTCGCCATTTCATGTTTTTTTCTCGTATGTCTGTTCTTTTTGAGACAGGGTCTCACTAGGTAGTTTGGACTGGCCTCAAATTCAGAGATCCGCCAGCCTCAACCTTCTCAGTGCTGGGATAGAAGGTGTGCACCACCATGCCCGCCCTTGATAGTTTACTTGAAATTGCTGTAAGTAATGAGTCCATTGATAGGCAGTAGGTCTTAGATCTCTTGGCCCAGATAGCGGCAGCGAGCTAAATGACTTGCCTATGTGTGTATTATGTGTGCCATTGTTACTTGTTTGCCTCTAGTTCTTTTCTAATTGAGCCATGCTGTGATAAATGGGGAGTTATTCAGGAGCAGAGTCTCACGTGGCGCCTTTTCTAGCGTCCTGGTGCTGCTGCTCAGTGGATTGGGAAATCACCCGAGACCAGGTGGAAAGTACAAATTTGATCCTAGGCACGGCTGGTCTCTGGGGAGCAGAGTGCTTTCCAAGCTTTCAGTGACTCTGATACTCGAGCAGTTTGAGAACTATACAGTGAGTTTCCTCTTCTAACACAGCTGCTCAAAAACTTACTAAGTGAGGCTAATCCTCCCAACATAGGGCAAATTCCAATGTAAATGTTTCTCTGTATGAAATTTTTGGGGAAGAGTGCAGAGATGGACTTCTTGTGTATGCCAGAAACGGTAACAAACCATCATTTTGGCCCAGATGTTTCACTTCTACCGGGCAACTTAATAGGAACAGACATGTGCCCAAAATCAGGCCAGGAAATGGACATCTTTTGACCTGGCTTCTCTTGGTATTTAGTTGCTGTCATTCGGTCCTTGAAGTCCCAGGTGAACTTCTAGACACTTTTTAAGAATTTTAAAGTTAATTTATTCACTGTGTGTTTGCATGCATGCCATGCTGTGTTTGTGGAAGTGAGACAATTAGCAGGAACTGATTCTCTGCGTCTATCATGTCTGTCTGGGGATTGAACTGAGGGGCCGTCAGCCTTAGTGGCAAGCATCTTAACCCACTGGACCATCTATTTTTATGGATGAATGGAACCCAGGATTACTTATAGATTGAAAATAACATGGCCAGGTCTGCTTCCCGTAAACCGTCTACAACGGGGCATGGAGAAGCAAGAAAAAAACTGTGTAGATCCAGAAGGTCTCAGGAACTCCCAGCTGTTGAGCAACTGAGGAGTTAAACTGGAAAGGTTGGACTTGTGATTTAGAACACCTTCCAAACCAGTTCCTTGGCGGAGCTGCTGAATCATTTGGAAGTTTATCTCCATCAGAGTCAGTTTCTATCAAAATGCTCGAAGTCTACTGCAGATAAATAGCTGAACCAGGCAAAGAGTTATAGCAAACTACCTGTATATACAGGCAGAATGAGTTCCTGCTTCTCAACCTTGGCCCTCGCACATTTGCTTTATAATTTAGAGACACTCTCCTCAGCAGCTTCACCCTCTTCACTCTGAAGTGTTCAGAGTGATAGTAGCTGGCTGAAGACAGAACTGAAGGGAACTGGTGAAGAGACTGGCTTTGTGCTGCATCATTGACGTCCCTGGTTATTTTAGAGCCTGTCTCTGTGCTTTCTTTTAGGCACTGGCTTGCCACAGAATATGTCTGGTTTTTGATTCCATATATGATCTATGACTTCTATGCCATGTACCTCTGTGAGTGGTGCCGAACCAAAGACCAGAACCTCAGACGTGTCACCATTATCCGAAACTTCCTGATTGAAAACCGCCTTATGGTCACACATCATGCGGTCATTCTGTTTTTCCTTGTACCTATTTCACAGGTATGGTCTCTCAGGACAGCAGCCTTAAGCACTCTGCCATTGAACTGTATATGTCTTGATCACTTCTTAGGAGTTTCTTCTCTTTGGTACTATGTGCACCCTCTTTCTGCTGCTTCCTTGAATTTGGACTCCCATGCAAGTAGTGGGGGAAACCATGCTGTGTTTGTGGCTTCTAGCCAACACTTTTTAAAAGATTTGTTTTTGTTTTATGTGTATGGGTGTTTTTGCTTGCATGTATGTCTGTGTACCCCTTGCTTGCCTGGAGGGATTTGCAGAGGTCAAGAGTGTTGGAGTCCCTGGAACTGGAGTTACTGATGGTTTGAGCCACATGTGGGAATTAAACCTGGGTCCTCTGGAAGAGCAGCCATTGCTCATGACTGCTGAGCTCTATTTCCAGTCCTGTTTTATTTTTTCCAGTACCAGGAATTAAGGTAGCACCTCACCGATGCTAGGAAAGCAGTCTACCACACATGTGTATCCTCAGCTCTCTCCTCTTTTTCAAATAGTCTTAAGTTGCTCAGCCTTGAACTTGTCACCAAGCTTCAGCTTCCTAAGTAGCTAGAATTACAAGCCTATACCACCAATAGGCTTCAGCTTTTTTTTTTCTTTTTTTACTTTTTTTTTTTTCTGGTTTTTCAAGACATGGTTTCTCTGTGTTGGCTGTTCTGGAACTCTCTCTCTAGATACAACCAGGCTAGCCTCAATCTCAGAGGTCTGCCTGCCTCTACTTCCTCAGTGCTTGGATTAAAAGTGTACACCACCACCACCTGGCTCAACATTACTTATTTTAGAGATTATCTACTCATGTGGATGTGCAAATACCTGTGGAGGCCAGAAATGGCATCAGATCTCTTGGAGCTAGAGATCCAGGTAGTTCTAAACTGCTTGACACAGGTCTAGGACTCAAACTCTGATTCTCTGGAAGAGCAGCAAGTGCCCTTAACCGCTGAGCCATCTCTCCAGCCCTATTTATGTCCTAAGACAGGGTCTCACTGTATAGACCCTATTCTCAACCCTCTAGAAATCTTCCTCTCTGTGTGTTGATTAAAGCATGGACTTCAGCATTCTATCATTCTCTTATTTATTTACTTTGTGTGTATATGTATGGGGACAAGTGTGGAGGCCAAGGGACAACTTGCAAGAGTCAGTTCTCTCCTTCCATCACACAGGTCCTACAGGTGGGTCAAACTTAGGTCACCGGACTTACAGGTCATTGCCATCTCTTTTGCCCCAAGTTTCCTTATCCCTGTTATTGAGCAGGTGTTCCATCAGCTAGACGGTTATCTCAGGAAGAAAACCAGGAGCCATTCAGTAAGGACTTTGCCTTCTAGCACATTTGTTAAGTTGAACAGGCTCAGCGTCTTTGACATACAGAAGCAGGCTACAGAGTTCCTCCCTACTGTCTCTAAAATCAGAGGAGGCCTGCTGTAGCCTCTCTGCATTGGCCTTTGGATCCTCCCCAGAAGTGGTTGCCAGGGAAGCAACAGGACAGAACTGGATGGCCACTTGCCTGTTAACATTTTTCTCCCTTCAGGGTCTCATGGTTAGCTTTTCCCTATAGCCCTAGATTTCCCTTCCAGTGGTTTCTTCCCCCTCCACATCTTCGTTTCTTTTTCTTCTCTCTACAGAAGCTCCGAGGAGAACTTGGAGACTTCTTTGTCGGATGCATCTTCACAGCAGAACTGAGTACTCCGTTTGTGTCACTGGGCAGAGTTCTGATCCAGGTGCGTATGTGTGAAACGGCAGAGGCAATGAAGGAGGAAACAAACTGGGGTTGGAGGAGCATAGCGCTGAGTAAGGAGACTCTTTGATATATTACTTCATCATCCAAACCGTAAGACTTTTGATCTGACCCAAGTTACACACACACACACACACACACACACACACACACACACACACACACACACACACTGTTGCATTATTTTCCTGGGCACAATTTAATCAATCTTTCTTATACACCTATAAGGGTGGTGGCCTAGGTGACTTTTGGTAAAATTATGAGGTTATATATTGTGACTCAGGAGATAGCTTAGTGGGCAAGACAGCTTGCTGCACAAGTACCCACTCAGGGTAACAGCCAAAATACTGGGCCGGAAGCAAGTGCCAGGTTGGCATGGCTGAGTGTGCAACCTAGCTGAAAGGGTGAGCTCCGGGCTCAGCGAGACCCTGTCATAAGAGAGTAAGATGAAGGCAACCTACCATCTTCTGGCCGCCACAGCAGATGCATGGAAACATGCTTTTGTGTGTCCAGGGGCCAAGCAATTTAGCACTGTAGGTCTTGACTTGTATAAGAACCTGCTTAACTGTCGTGAGGCTGGGCTCCGTACCCCAATCACCCATCCTCTTGGTAACCTTGCCTTATCCTCCCGTTTTTCTTACAGTTAAAGCAGCAGCATACGCTTCTTTACAAGGTCAATGGAATCCTCACGGTGACCACCTTTCTGTTCTGCCGGATCCTTCTTTTCCCGTTCATGTACTGGTCCTATGGCCAACAAAATGGACTAAGCCTGCTCCAAGTGCCATTTAATATCCCTTTACACTGCAACGTGGCCAATGCCATCCTCATCTCTCCCCAGCTCTACTGGTTCTCACTGCTGTGCAAGAAGGCAGCCAGGCTCTTTGACACGGCCAAAGCCAAAAAGGATGGTTAATTACTCTCAGGGTCAGGCACTCACGCTCGCTGCCTTGTCTACTCAGTATTCCAAGGACCAAATCATGCCTGGGGTAGTCTCTGCCTTCGGGATGTTGATAAGCCTCTGGATTTGTGGTTTTCTTTTTTAAATCCCCATTACCTCCCCCTTCTAACCAGCCTTTTGCAAAAGCACTTTTTTTTGTTTTGTTTTGTTTTGTGGTGATAACTTGGATCCTGTCAAACCTCCACTGCAGTAATTTTAATGCAAGCCTAAGGAGCCGTCCTTGGGCCTGTGACAAGAGTTCTGGAAGGTGAAGCACTGCTCTCCCCCTTTCCACCCACTCAGGGCAACACCCATACTGGGCCAGAAGCAAGTGACAAATTAGTTTTTGAAACAGTGTCATTTTCCAATACTAGGAAAGACATTGTGGGTGTGTCTTTTACTGTTTACTAGGCAGTCCTTGTCCTCATCCATACATCAACAATGAATTCTCATGCCTGCTGACTTCTAGTCAGAGGGTCTCACTGACAAAGGGCAGGAGGCAGGGCTGAGAACCTGAAGCACTTGAGTAGGTCAGGAGGCCAGCAGAGGTGCCAGCATCTTTGCAGGCTGACTTTGTAGAGACCAGTATCAAACTTGTGAGCTTGTTGCAAGCCATTACCTACACTATTTCCTTTTTAGTACAGCCTCTCATGACCAGTTTTCTCTGTCCACACAGACAAAAAGCTGGCCTGAAACTCCAGGGACAAAGTGAAGTGATGGCTTCTATAGTCACTTAC
The DNA here is from genome assembly GCF_011064425.1 of Rattus rattus. Taxonomy (NCBI): domain Eukaryota; kingdom Metazoa; phylum Chordata; class Mammalia; order Rodentia; family Muridae; genus Rattus; species Rattus rattus. The sequence continues at coordinate 94,919,119 of NC_046162.1, forward strand.
TGGGTAATCCCATATGACACTGCCCTTTCATACAAAATGGATACAGATGTCTGCTCTCGAGCTTCTGAAGTGTCATATAGGCCAGTGCTGCAAGTGCTTCCTGCTAAGACAGACCCATTTCTGTATGGAATGTACAGCCATTTAGCCATAGCAAGCTAGAGAACGGGGGAAGCCAGACAGGCCAGTGCATGTCCTGTGGACCAATGCTGTTAGCTGTGTGCAGTAGGATGTGGTGTAGCACTGATCACCCCTCACCACAGGCTGGGTTTGAGAGGACCTGCTGCCACCACCTCAGGTGGCAGCAAAAACACTACAGTGCCTTATAATTCACTATCTGTGGACTTCTAAAGGACTGGATAGTTTTGTCTCAAATTTTGAGTTTCAGTCTTTAATAGGTGCCATTTAAAAAACAAAAAAATGCTGTTTTGTGTTTTTTGTCCTGTTTACTGTCCCTGTATCCACGAGTCATCCACATGGTGATTAAATTGCACTAAATTCTCTATTTGTTACTTGCACTGGCGCTGACTTCCCCAAACCATCTGAGACCCAGCTTGATTGCTATGTTCGGTGATTCCTAGTCTGGTCACGGAAGGCGAATGGCCTCCAGGCGAGTCTTACTCATACCTTAGTCCAACATGTTGGTTCAAGGTACCAAAGGATACACGGTAGGTGCCCAGAGTTCAAGCTCAGTGTTCACGTATAACTTCAGGTTTTCCTTCCTCTGGTGGATCCCAGTTAGGAGTTGGGAGGGTGGAAGCCTGCCTGTTGATCACAGAACAGTTTACATTAGGTGGGAGAAGAATACCAGAGCAGTAAACCATTCTAGATGAGGGTGTGGATCAGTAGTAGGTGATGGGACCTTTTCTCTCATCTCCCTAGATAATACCTCCCTAACCAGTTCTAAGAGTTGTGTAATACTATCCTAGAAACCTTATGCTTTCATTATTATGCTTCCGTACATTGTTGGCTATGCCACTCATTCATCGTAACCAAGATGATCCCACCCCAGGAAGAAGGCAATTATACCCACCCTCCAAGGGCACCAGCTGTTCACCAGCCCTGGCTTAGCACAGCCTCTCCTGGGTGTGCTGAGTGGATGGTTACTACCCCCTTAACATTCAGTGTTTCTTGGTTCAGTCATCTGACAAAGGGCAGGTCTCATCTGCCTTTTTGAGATAACCTTGAAACAAGATGAAATAAAAAACAAGATGGCCTTAAAAGGCCTTCTGTTCAATAAAATGCTGGATTTGAGGATATGCCACCAGCCTACTTGAAAAAGACTCCAGAGGGCCTCACTAAACGATCCTGTTTTTCCCCTACTAGATAGCTCCCACCTTGGGCTTACTGCCAAATCCAAGCATGCTGGGACTTTTTTTAACTTTGGATAGTACACCTCTGCCTGAGCCTCCTGAGGCTGATGCTACAGTGCGCTCCCACACCTGTCCATTGACCTGATCTTAAAGAAGAAAAACCTAACTTTGGAGCATATTTAAGCCCAAACTTCTGAGAAAGGCTCAAGACAAGATTAAACCCAAAAGAATTTTATTGAAGTAGTATATGACAAATACCTAAGAAACTATTTCTTTACACTGCTCTTGTATTCCTTTCACTGTGTACATTCTCATATAACTGTAAGGTTTGTTCTTAGCTCTGGGCCCTGCAGAAACACCATGTTGGAGGCGTAGCTTTGTTCTGCCCTCCACAGGTCAGAAGTTGTTGATCTTTTGTAGCAGGGTTTGGCGCCGCTCCTCAGGGCTAATGTTCTTGGCAATAGACTTTAAGAAGCGCTGCTCATCTACCTTCTGGAGCAAGGAGCTGACAGAAGGGTTGGTTTTGCTTAGGGTCTCATAGCAGGTAAGGATTTCCAAGGCCAGTACGTAGAGGGGTTCACAGACCTCCTGAGGGAGCATGGCCATGATATGCAGAACGTGACAGAACATTTGGGTATAGACAAACAAGGTTTCCTGAATAAGATCCCCTTCTTGTCCCTGGGCCCAGGGACCCACTGACTGAATCAACCTGACTGCATCCAGGACACTGGTCAGACTGCTACAGAGGAGTTTGACCACATGGCTCCAACCATCCAAAGGAAGCCAGTTACAACAGCTCTGGCTGCAGAGAAACTGGAAAGCTCTCAAGGAAAGAACAGAGAGCTGAAGCTCCTGGGCAAAAGGCCTCAGGTTGAGCAGGGGAACAAACTGAACATACTCTAGACTGTAAGGGACGTGAAGAAGCTGTTTCTCCAACAGCTTCCTGGTCAGCTGCTGAAGGTATTGCCACTCCTGGGGGCTACACCAAGGCATGACTTGTACCAGGGCCACCAGAAAGCCCTTGCTAAACAATCTGACCTCCTCAGGATTGCCCACATTCACTACCAGGAGGGAAAGCATCTGTTCAGTGACACTGCTGGAGATTGAACAGCACTCCATCCAGGCGAGAAGTCCTGTACCAGGCCCATATCCTTCGTGAGCCTGTGACGTCCACTGGGCCTCAGAGAGCTTACAGATCTCAAAAAGGGTAGCTGGCACCTCACACTTGAAGTGGCCTTCAAAGAAGTTCTTCAGTCGGAGGCCCACGGTCCAGTCTAGCTGGTCTAATTTGCGGTGGAGCCAGGACAGGGACTTGGCCCAGGTGTCTGGGGAGAAGGTTTCTATGTTGGCTAGAACGATCTCACACAGGAGTTCCAGAATGTGGGTCACAAGATCCTTGCTGTCCAGAGTGAGGTAGCGCTTCTCCCGGGGGAGCTGCCAGAACTTGCTAAAGCTATCCAGGAGCTGGCACAAGCTGAAGAGCAGTGGGAATGGGGAGCAAGTTTGCAGCCAATACTCTTCCAAGCCTGCATTGGCTTCAAGGGTCTGGATGAAGAGCTTCAGACTCAGGCCTACCTCCTCCATGTCCAACATCAAGAAAGGCAGGACAAACTCCTTCAGCACCTCATCTGGCTCCAAAAGAGCAGCAATTGGAATCCCCTGTGCTTTCACAGGATTCATCAGGCAGCTCACCAGCTCCAGAAACTGCTTCTCTTCTTTGGGTGTAGAGAACTTGGTCCACACAGTTTCTTTGAGGCAGGACACCATGAAACTGGTATATGGATTTGGCCCTTGTTCTTCTGTGAACTTCAGGGCAGGGAAGGCAGTGAGAATCTGAGCCAAAAACCTGTGTGTGCCAAGGTTGGTCACAGCGAGGCTACACATCTTCTTCACCACAACTTCTGGGTTCAGGATCACCAGGTGGGCCACAGAGGCCACAGCTTTAGCCAGGCCCTGTTCAGAGGTGCTCTGTGCGAGTTGGTTAAATGTTGTATTGAGATCTTCCTGAAAACCCTCCAAGTAATTAGACAACCTGTCTGAGAGGCCCTTTGGCCCCAAATAATGCAGGACACCAGAAAGGACTTTATTTTTATCTGGTAGAGAGAGGTCTTCATAGCATTCCAGAGTCAAGCAGATTACCTGCTTGATGTGAGTCTGGGGGATAACCCTATTAGAGTTTATGACTTCCATCACTGTTTCCAGCAGACTCAAGACCAAGTCTGGTTCTCTGAAGAGACACCTGTTGTTAACCAGGCAGGCAACCCACTCGTCTGAAAAGGCCCACTTCTTCTCAGAGGCAAAAATGTAGCACATCTCCATGTACCGGTCCATCTTCTGTTCAATGATGGCCATAGCAATGGAGGCAGTGATGTCCTCAAGGCCCTTGTTGTTCAGCATTCTGCTGGTTTTCCTCAGGAAGTCCCTGACACACTTAGCCAGTTCTAAGACCACCTCCCTCTCCTCCTTGGGCAGGCTGGCAGTATCCAGGTAGAGCTCCAAGTTCTGGCTGAAGGAAGTCAGACTGTCACACAGCCGGTAGGTGTCATAATTTGTCCCCTGACTGCTGTTGAGCATGTCCTGTAGTTCTGTACCCCACTCCTGCAGCAGGTTGTACATAAGCTCAAACCCCATGAAAACAGTCTCACTGGGGAGTTTAGCCAGTGAGGTGAGACTCACGTCCCGCTCTGCCTCCTTTACCTTGTCTGCCAGGGCCTGTTGATGGTATGGGTTCTGGGTGTCCGAATTCCATACAGAGATCACCGTCGCTAGTTTGTCTAGATACACAGTGGCAGACACCTCCTGGGTGTCATCCTCCATCAATGCAAACACGCTCAGCATGTCAGCCAAGTTAGCTAACGCACAGCACTTCATTCCAAGGGACAGGATTCTCTTTTGGATCTGCTTCAGCCCGTTAAGCAGCATGGCCAAAAGTGGCATGGTGGGACCTACATCTGGGTCAGACTTAAACCTCTTCGGAGGATGGGAAAACTCATCTGAGGATGGCAAGTATTTATGGGCCATCGTCCTGAACTGGGAAAGCAAGGGGTCCTGCTGATCACCCTTGTGCTTCATCATTTCCCACCAGACATCTAGGAAGAAAGCCACATCCTTGGAAGAAGTGTCAATAGTCATGTGTTCCAGAAAGCTCTGTAGTTCTGAGCGGCCGATGGTGGTAGGCAGGGCCATTAGGAGCTGAATGAAGAGTCCAGAAGCTTCCAGGGACTTAAGCAGCTCAAAAAGGACTGTGTGGTTGATGGTAGGGATCATGTTGCCCACAGAGAAGAATACATCTTCCTGCCACCGAGTATCAGTGTCAGAAGGGCTGACAGGGGAGGGCTGAAGAACCTTGGCCCAGATGATGATTAATGCTTTCTTCTTCCAGGCAAACGGCTGGGAATGTGCTGTGGCTGAGGAGATCTCCTTCAAGGCCTCTACAATGGGCTGTCCCACGTGTTCCCAATCAGACTTTGTCAACTGTTCCAGGGCTTTGGGGTGGAATAGCTGTTCAGCCATCAAGAAACCCCCATGCAGAATAGTCATTTCCTCACAGATATTCAAGGGTCCTGCACAGAGAAGCCAAGAGTTAATGAAGTTTTTGGAATAGTGAGAGAAGCTAGGAGAAACAGCCGTCAGATGGTTATCATTATCAAGAAGACCTTGACATCAGCAGGGGAGGAGGGTTAGTGAGAGCTCCAAAAGGGCTGGGGTCACCTGGACTTGGCTGAGGAACAAAAACTGGTTTCCAAGATATCTGGCCTGGATATCAGGACAATGGTACCTCTCTGGAAATAGGAGGCAGAGAGGGATTCAGAATAGGCTTTCAAGTATTTAAAAAAATATTTTAATTATGTGTTTGTATTTGTGGGGGTTTATACTTATGAATGCAATGTCCACAGAGGCCAGAAGAGGATGCTGGATCCTCTGGAGCTGGAGTTATGGGTCATTGAGCCTGCTGGTGTGGCTGCTGGGAACTCAACTCTAGTCTACAAGAAACAAATCTGCTCTTAACCTCAGGCAGGACAAGCTTAAAGTTCTGGTTACCTGGAGTCTGAGGTAGAACATTTAGTGATGTCCTTCAGCAAAGGCAATGAGTTAAGGAGAAAAGGCCTGATATGAGTATAGGCAGTGCCAACTCAGAGAAGTCCATAAAAATTAAGGAAGTGACTAAGATCCCTCAGCAAAGTGTTAAGAGGACAACTGGACTGCTGAGTTAACAGTGGGTAGATTAGGAGACTGTGCTACCAAGTATGCATTAGAAGATATGACAGAGGCCAGTGGCATGGCTTAGTGATTAAAGACATCTGCCACCAATCCTGATGACCTAAGTTTGATCCCTATATGGCAACCTCTACAAGCTGTCTTCTGACAGACAACTTGTGCACCATGGCATACATGCATACACGCAAACAATGTAATAATTAGAAAACTAAACAAAACTGAGCTCAGTGATGGCAGACTACGGAAGACACAGCAGACAGTCTTTGTTTTGGAGGTTTTGTTTACTGTCTTACTTTATTTTGTTGTTGCTGTTGTCTGAGATAGACAGAACTGGCTATCTAGATAGATGAACTGGCTGGCTTTGAACTCAGAGGTCTGACTGCCTCTACATCCGGAGTGCTGGGATTAAAGGCCTGTGCCACCACATCCAGTCGAGCCTGGTTTTGAACCCAGAGCCTCAGAGCAAGCACTCTACCACTGAGCTGTATCCCGAGCCCTGCCTGCCTTCTTTCTAAACACTCCTGCTAACAAGCTTCAACATCCTGTACCTTACAGGGAAACAGTTCACTCAGCACTTTCTTCCAGTCAAAAAGAACAAGCTAGTGAAGGTTCTGGCTCTTGGCAGGAACCAGGAAGTGGACACAACAAATATTACATCAGGAAATTCATTCACTGAGCTAAGAACTGATACAGATATTTAAAGGAAGGCAATATGGGGGTTTAACCAAGACAATGGATTTAAATTCTAGCTCAGTCATTAAAAAAAAAAATGATGTGACTTTACACACATCACTGAGTCTCCCGTCTGCATACATGAGAATATAATTGATGGTATAACTGTGAGAATCCCATGACACACGACATCCACTAATGGCACTTTGTGACTATTTTGGTACTGATACCTTTTTGAAGCATCTCCTTGGGATGGAAGAATGGAAGGTTATATAAGCCATCTTAACAATAATCAGACCACCAAGAGCACCTGATTTAAATGCTCAATTGTTGGCAGGAGTAGTCGTGTCAGCATTTTGCCTCCTCCAGTGCAGAAACAAACGGGCACAGGTCTTTTTTCAAAGCACATAATCTGGCCTAGAAACTAAGACTGCAACAACTTGTCATGGTCACTGTTCCTAACAACTTCTACCTCTTCCCAGGGCCTAGCTCTTTGCTCAGTCAGTCCTCTATGCTCCCAGAAGCATGTCTGCCCTATTTTCATAGGCCACAGAGTCAACAGCAAAAATACCCCCTCCAGTGGACAGTTGTGGGGGGGGCCTATCCCTTTAGTCCCAGCTCTAATGAGTCAGACTTTTGTGAGGCAAGCCTGGTCCACATACGGAGTTTCAGGCTAGCCAAGGCTGCATCATGACACCGTCTCAAACTTCTCCCACCCCAGAAAAAAAAATGACTGACTCCAGGCAACTACAGAATCTCCTGGCCACCAACCATTTACTATCACTGCTCACCCACCCCAAGTCAAGGATCAGCATTCCCACAAAACTCAAGCCTGAAAGCAATCCACCTTGGTTTCCACAGCAGCGCTACTCACAGAGCCACTCACAGAGCTAGGGTTCTTTCTGGCTTAGGTTGTTCTGCCTGCCCCAAACACATTTCCTTATAACTGTGAATTAAATTTTATTGCATTAGACATCAGCTTAGCTGAGCAGATGTCTGCTGCCAAACATGTGCATTTCAGGCACTGTGTACATGTGGCTTGAGAAAGTCCCAGACTCGGTTCATAGCTAGGGGAAACTCAAAGGCTTTTATCAGTAGCTGGTGCTAGGAAGTGACTGCTTACTTTGGTAGGCACTGGGCTTGGTGGCATACTTTTTTCTTTCTTAGATAGGCTCTTGTTACATACCTGGAATTGGCTTGAAAATGTAGAGACCAGGTTGGCCTAGAACTCTCTCTCTTTTTTTAAAGATTTATTTATATGAGTACACTGTAGAGGGCATCGGATTCCATTATAGATGGTTGCTGGGAATTGAACTCAGGACCTTTGGAAGAGCAGTCCGTGCTCTTAACCACTGAACCATCTCTCCAGCCAGGCCTAGAACTCTTGAGCTCCTCCTGCCTTCAATGTGCTAGTTAGACATAAGCCATCACACCCAGCTTTACACCTATAAAAATCATTTAATCATCAAACTAACTTCTTAAGGATTATCACTCCTGTTTTAGAGATGGGAACCTAGAGACCTAGACACAACTTTGCAGGGTGTCAACTAGGGAGTCAAGCCGTGGCAGCACTCTTTACAGCTGCAGGGCACGAAACTACCATTCCACACTGAAGAGCTGGCTAGGGACAAAGACATTTCTCCATAGCGTATTATTTGCAAATCTTGGAGTACTTCCCAGGACGGCCTCCTCGTCTTACCCTCTAAAGAGCACACCTAGCAGGGTGGGGAGGGTTGGCAGATGGCCACAGATTTCTATCAACTGCCTTTCTTCCAGACCTCGCCTAGGAGGATACTCCAAACCAAGCAGCACTCGAATTCGGATTCAAAACGTGCCATCTCAGGCTGCACAACCCCTGCTCGCAAGCGAGGGCTGAAGGGCACCACTGCGTAAGTCAACGAAGGGGGTGCTGTTATGCACGTGGTCGCAGAGAAAACGCCAAGCCTCTGGGAGAAATGCACTAGGAAACCTGTTAAGAAACATGTTCACTAACTCGGCGGTCATTCAATAAGGAAGAACGGTCCGAAGGTCCGTCCGTCCCAGAGCCGCATTTCTGAAACACGTGCAGTAGCCCTGTGCATTTCCAGGAGAACCAAGGCTACATTCGCTCGCGGTTTCCCACTGAGAAGACACTACGAAGGACGGAGGAGGAATCGAGGAGACAAATGTGAGGCAGGGCTGCAGGCCGGCCTCGCGGCTGTGGGTCCCCCAAACTCCTCAAGCCCCCAGCCTCCCGAGCGGACTCGAGAGAGCGCCATAGAAGCAGCGCAGGGCCTCCGCCCGCCCTGGAGGTACTTTGTGGGGAGCGGCCCAGGCCAGAGTAGGGAAGCAGGAACCCACCTAGGTCCATGGCGGCGACGCTGGCGGCGGGCTAGACCGCCCCTCCTATTCCAAGGCCGCGAACAAGGCGCCCGCGCCACGGCACAAAGGGCGGCGCTGCAGGCGCGTCACAGGCCCCGCCCACAGCGCGTCTCCGCTTCCGTGTTGTACTCTGCTACCCGCTGCCGTCCAGGGCGCACGCGTACTCCTTTCCAACAAGCTCGCGGCGTCGAAGCCACCCTACCCACAGCGCCCTCTCTCGGCGTAGGCTTTCCAGCCTTCTACTCACAGGTACCGTTGGCCGTCTCCAAGTGGAACCTGGCCTCTAGAGGCCAGTAGATCGAATCCCTTAGTTCAGACTCTTCATTCACCCTCAGGAACCCCGGGCAGCTCCCGCCCATGATTCACCCATATGGAATAATTTTCCTTGGGCTGTCTACTAACCAGCAGCGGATCCACGGGATTCATCTTCTTCCCATCCACACTGAGACATACACAAATGCCCTGTATGCTTTTCATGCTGTACTACCTTCTACGGGCAATAGCATAGTCAACTTTCAGAGCTCATAGGTGCTTTTATAACTTTGAAGGGCAGTCATACTGGAAAAAGCACTGTGGAGCAGGAGCAATCGAATGGACTCCTGGTCCACAGCTTGTACGTTATCAAACACACACTATCTCTTTGTCCCTTCTTTCAAGGCCTAATGATCACCTGACTTGCTTATTTCCAACTTTCTTCTAGTACCAGGTATCACTTATAACACAGAGGCACGGCTTCTGGTATACCAATGAGCCAAGTGGAGTTTGAAATGGCCTGCGCTTCACTCAAGCAGCTGAAGGGTCCTTTGAGTGATCAGGAGAAACTGCTGGTGTACAGCTTCTACAAACAGGCCACCCAGGGCGACTGTAACATCCCTGTCCCTCCTGCCACAGATGTGAGAGCAAAGGCCAAATGGGAGGCATGGATGGTAAACAAAGGGATGTCCAAGATGGATGCCATGAGGATCTACATTGCCAAAGTGGAAGAGCTGAAGAAAAAGGAAACTTGCTAAAGAACATTTTGGCAGACACAAGGAAGTAGCATGGCTCCACTGGTAGGGGATGGGCTTAAGAGTTCCTGACGGCTGAAACACACTGAAAGGGTAGCAGGGTTAGCAGAAACATCAATAAATCATTCGAACTGCATGAGAGTGGAGTCTGTTGCAAAAGAGACTATTAGCATTTTGTCTAGGCTCCACCCCACAGTTACCTGGCAACAACCAGATGTGCCTGACTCACTATAAAAGGCCCCTCCTCTCTTGCTTTCTTGCTCCACCAGGTGGTTTTGTCCCCTCCCACCTGTTTCCCCTCACTTCCCATTCTGCTCATGGCCAACCTCTACTCCTCTCCTCTCTTTCTGCCTTTCTCTGTCTCTACTTATTACCCTCTCAACTCCCCTTCCCATGCCCCGAATACACTCTGTTCTATACTATACCGTGGTGTGGCTGGCCCCTTAAGGGGAAGGGATGCCTCAGCATGGGCCCGCAGAGGTACTCCATTAGCCCACACCTGACTGCACATCTACCAAACATATTCCTTTTCTATCTTTTTATAAAACACAACACTGCCATTAATAGTCTTCCCAGTCCCACAATCTGTGTGGATATTTGGCAGAAGAGCAGATAGGTGGGGTGAATCATGTTACTAAAATAACCAGGATTGGAGGGTGGGGGCTTGGATCTGTATTATCAGGGAGTATCAACTCACCAAGAACCCAACAGTATAGAGGAGAAAGGGACTCTGCCTTCTAAAGAGCTAAAGTCAGAGAAAAGCCCTCACCTACAACAGGGGTCCAGAGAAGTTAGGATTTTGATGCAACTGAAACTTTCAGCGACAGCGTTGGTGAAGTAACTCAGGCATTACGCTACAGCAGCAGCTGAGGGACAGTGAAGCAAGATGGCTTCCTAATGTCAGTGCCTGGAACACTCATCAGCCTTAGCAACCCAAACGAATGCTAGTAGGACTGCTGTTCTTAAGCTAAGTTTCTGCTTGGGGCCCTGTGATGGACAGTATATATATGCATGCACATGTGGCTCATGTAAGTACCAGGATATTCTGTTAATTACTACAGAGGCATCAGGGTGCTAATGTGCCCAGAAGCTGGCAAATGAAGTGTTAAAGTAGAATTCCTAACTGCACTAGCATGGCATTTTTCATCAAAATCTGTCTTCTGTCTTCGGCAAGTAGCACTTGCTGGGCACATGTGAGGCTTCAGGGTTTGGTCTCTAGTAAATCTGTTCATATAGCAGCAAGTTTCTATAGGCTTTTTTTTTTTTTTTTTTTTTTTTTTTTTGGTTATTCTGTTTTATGAGATGGGATTTAGTTGATCTGGAATTCACTGTGTAAACTAGGCTGGCCATCAGAAACCCATCTAATTCTTCCTACTGAGTGCTGCATTTAAAGTATAAGCAACCATGATGGCTGTAAAGTATATATTTTATCAATAATTTTTTATTGTTGTGTGTGCACTATGTGTGTGTGGGGTGTGTGAGGGTGCCAAGTGTGCATGTGAAGGTCAGAACACAATTCAGAGTTGGTTCTCTCCTTCAACCTTTCCATGGATTCACAGGATCAAACTCAGATTGCCAGGCTTTCCTGGAAAGCATCTTTACCTACAGGGCTCTTTGCGGACCCTATGATATAGGCCAGACTAGACCAGGTTAAAAGTAGATTGTTGGGAACTAGTTCTAATGCTTTGTCTTAATTTACTTCCCCAAAGCCTCTTTTCCAGATGCTGAGGGTCCCTGCCCCCAGATGGCTTTGCTTTGTAATGAAGAATTGCTGTAGAGCCAATGGCTGAGCAGGGAGAGGGAGGCTGGGCTTTTAGATTGCTTGGGCAAGGGATGGAGGGAGATGAAGAACAGGCAGAATAGCCATGACTTGGAAACAGGCAGATGTCAGATTTAAAAGCTGCAGGAGAGAAATCTAGTAATGCACGTGTATAGGGAAAGCGGATCCATGGGAAAGGAAAGAAGGAAACTGCAGCAAAGATAAAATAGTGATTTAGAGAGTGTCAACTCTGGAATGCTGGATGGGAATGTGTGCTAGCCAAGGGGAGGTTTGGAAGTGCCCAGCCATTGAGCAAGTTAGGCATATTAAAAATTAAGCTTGTGTGTGTGTGTGTGTGTGTGTGTGTGTGTGTGTGTAAGTGTGTGTGTGTGTGTTTTATTCTCGAATCTAGAAAGCTCTCACAAGTGGCTAAAGGCTGGATCACCCGACAGAAGGGCGTTCAAAGCAGTTTACCTATTCACCATTATGGTCGATAAAGGCAGGTTTATTAGGAGGCAGCCCTCAGGTTCACTGATCTCACAGGTAGGGATCAGTGAAGTCACACATCCAAACTAAAGCAAGGAGGTTTTTCAGAGTTTAGGTGAGGAGTGATGATGAGCCAGCTAGGAGCTGGATTCTGTCCATACATGGTCAAAAAATTTTCTTTCAAGAAAAAAAAAGGAACAACATCAAGCCCGGTGTCTAAGTTAGGGGTTCTACTGCTGTGAAGAGACACCATGACCACAGCAACTCTTAAAATGGCAAACATTTAACTGGGCCTAGCTTATAGTTTCTGAAGGTCAGTCCATTATCATTATGGTCAGAGACATGGCAGGCAGACTTGGTGCTGAAGGAGCCAAAAGTTCTATATCTTAATCGAAAAGCGGTCAGGGGGAGACTGCCGTTGTCCACACTTGAACATATATGAGAGCTCTCAAAGCCCTGCCTCCACAGTGACACACTTCCTGTAACAAAGCTATACTTCCTCCAATAATGCACTCCCCATGGGCCAACCATGCTCAAACCACACCTGGAAGAGTAGCATACATTAGAATCCTAGCACTGGAAGCTGAAGCAGGAAAAGTTCAAAGCTACCGAGTATGGTGCCTGTGCATTTAATCCCAGCAAGAGGCAGGGGCAGGTGGGTCTCTGAGTTTGAGGCCATTCTAGCTGACAAGAGTTCCAGGCCAGCCAGAGCTACAGAATAAGACTCTGTCTCAACAGGAAAAAAAAGTTAAAAGCTACCTTGAGATACATGGTGAAGTGACAGGTTACCCAGAGCTATCAGTGAGGACTGTCTCAGAAAGCCAAAGCAAAAAAGTTTCTTTAAATGTCAAGACCTTCTGTGGTAAGATATTAGAACAGTATCCTACCATCAGGTCCAGGAAATGAGCACTCTAAGCAGTAGATTTGGCTTTTGTTTTATTTTGTTTTATGTTTGAGGTAAGGTCTCTATAGTCCTGGCTGGCCTCCAACTCAGAGATCTTCCTATCTCTGCATTCCAAGTTCTAGGATTAGAGGAGTGTGCCCCCATGCATAGCTGGTTTGGCTTCATTTTGATACTTATTTCAATATTATCTACATGATTAATAGGTAGTCAAATTTTCCTCCAGACCCAACCAAGAGTAATGTTCCATTCAGTTGTTTCAGTCTGGACGAAAAGTTTGTTACCAAATTTAATTCAATTACACACAGTAGAAATTTGCCTCTCCCAAGAGTGATAAAAATATTTCTTTTTTAAAACAAAACAGAGCCTTGAAGAATGAAACTACCACACAGACCTCCTATGCAAGACACAACCAAGTGGTGGGAGCATTTATCAAAGCAGATAAATGCCATCCTGATAACAGACTAGACCGGAGTTGTAAGTGCCATTCGTCATTAACCCGTCTTCCATTAACCCGAAGCCTTTGGTTTATTTCTTGTAGCAAACCACTCGTCACTTTTGTCTGCTGCCATTGCCTAAGGAAACAGAGAGACAGATGTTATTCCAAGTCTGCATTCTCCACCATGATATTAACACTAAAGCAGTTCATCTATGGAGAGAAGGTTGTTCACCAACAGGAGAGCTGGTGAGTACTAAGCAGTTGCTTAGTGATTTGCACATATAGCTAGCAAGAGAGCCTGGCTGCTGCTGACAGACTAGGGACTGTGTGACTACCGAGGCCTCAGGAGGACAGGAGCCTTCAGGGCTTATGAGCTCAGTCTAAGGCAAACGGAATGAATGTGGCTCCGTGGTGGAGTGCTTACCTTCAGCCCACACCCCAGTACCAACACCAAAGTAGTGTCTGAAACAGCCTGGCAAACACTTTACTCCCGGCACTCAGAAGGCAGAAGTAGGGAGATCTCTGTGTTTGAGGCCTGCCTAATCTACAGAGCAAGTTCCAGGACAGTCAGAGATACACAGGAAAACCAAATCTTGAAAAACCAAAACATCTGCCTCTATAAATCATTTAGCCATTTGGTAATGAAAAACTTTTATTCGGCCAACAAGAAGATATAGTAACACTTTTTTTTTTTTTTTTAAATAAGTGAGGTTTTGGGGCTAGAGGGGTGGCTGAGCAGTTAAGCACATGTACTGACTGCTCTTGCAGAGGGCCCGGGTTAGGGCTCACAGATGCCCGTGACCATAACTCTATGGGAATTAACACCTTCTCCTGCACCACAAGGCACCTACATGCATGTTGTATAGTAACACCACACAAAGAAACAGAAATAAAAATAAATCTTTGATTTAAATTGAGTTTTTATCATGCACTAGGTACTATACTGGGTCTAGTATGACAGAAGTGACAGTCTGGGCTTTGGGGATTAGAATGAACAGCTAAGGACTCACACAGGAAGTAACTGTTCACAAGACAGCATGTTTGTTTTGAGGTATTTAGTGTAAAAGACCCAGAAAAGGCTAAACATGCCTTTAATTCCAGTACTTGGGAAGCAGAGGCAGGCATTCTGGGAGTTCAAGGCCACCCTGGTCTACAGAGTGAGTTCCAGGACAAACTACACAAAGAAACCTGTTTTGAAAAACAAAACAACCAACCAAACAAACAAAAAAAACTCCAACCAACCAAACAAAAAATCCTCATAAAGTTTTACTAAATTAAAAGGTAAGGAACAACTAAATATTTGGAGTAATAACATAAGAAATACTCGTCTCCACCTGGAGGAAATCACAAGATGATGTTTACATTAGAAAACATAACAAAAATATAAGGAATAATTTGATTTAGTGAAGGCAGAAGTCCTGGGCAGTGTGCTTCAGAAATGGGACAAGACACGACTATGCTTCAATTATACGAGCTTAGACCTAGCCGGCCTGGTGGTGGACACATGCAATACCAGCATTCAATGGTTAAAATAGGAAATTTGCCAGTTCTAGAACAGCCTAGGTTACTTCATAAATCTTTGCCTTAAATAAGTAATAATTTGGGGGCTACCTGATTTGCTATGCTGATGAAGACATATAGGACCTAAAGCAGTATTAGGAAACAGCTTCTCAGAACTGAATGAGATGTCTCTTTCTTAGCAACCATGAAGAATGGAGAAAAGAACAATTAACTCTGGGATGGAGGATCTAAGAAAACCTCTTCGTTTTGAAGGACCAGGTTAAGAAGAGAAAGGAAAAAAAAAACAAACCACTTTGGGTGGAGACACGAAGCTGTGTTTTGTTACCATAAGCATTGTGGTGAGAGTAGGGTAGGAAAGGCTGGACCGGGAGCTTTCCAGAGATAAGACAGGCCGCAGAGTAGATAAGGGCAGCAAGCTCAGTCAGTGAAGAAAGAATCAGGGAGTCAATAGAGCCAGGAGATTAGTTTAAAACTCACTAGATTTCAAAAGTGGTGTTAAAAGACCAGAGATATCTCAGAAGTAGAACTCAGCTCTTGGTGAATAATGGCTAATAGAATTTAAAAGGAAATCAAAATAAATGAGAAAAAGCCATGTTAAAGTGCATGTGTCTATAAACCTAAAACTATCCTAGGCTTGGCAAGATGACTCAGCAGGTAAAGGCACTGTGGCCAATGGGCAACCTGAGTTTGATTTCCAGGACTCACATGGTAGAGGGAGAGAACTGACTCCCACAGGTTGTCTCTGACCTCCACTGACAGGCCCTGGCTTGCACATGCTATGCGGTGAGTGAATACAATGTAACAATCTTCTAAAGAATAGAACATTGTAAAGTAAAAGTGGGTTCAGTGCAAATCAAAGAACGCTCTGAGGAGTCTGGCTAGAACAGCAGGACAGTAGGAGATAACATTGTCTGTCTTCCTTCCTTTCTTTCTTTCATCTATTTGTTTTTGGGGAAGGATCTCTCTATGTAGTCCTAGCTGTTTTGGAACGGCTATGTAGACCAGGCTGGCTTCAAACTTGCAGAGATCCTCCAGGCTCTGCCTCACAAGTGTTAGAACTGCACCCAGCAAGAAATCTTTTGCCCACAGGAAGGACCAGGGTATAGAGAAAGGAAAAGAATTAATTATGGCATCCTGAAAGATCTCCATCCCAGTGTCTGTCTCTCCCATTTATTAAATGCCTGATATCATGAGTATAGTGAAAAGTCTGGAATTTTGGTTTCTTAAAAAAAAAAAAACAAAACCCCCAAATATTTTAAGAATATTGTTTGGTTTTGGACCCTGGGACAAGAGACTAAAGTGTATATTTTACGTATCAAAGCAGACCTGGCCTCCAGGTTCTCCCAGCATCCCTCAGTTCCTACCTGGCATACTCACCCCCCAACCCTAAACTTTCCAGCCCAGGGGCTGGGCTGCCCTTCCCCCAGGGGCTCCAATCTATATAATCCAGATATTTTGATTTTTGATCTCTCTTCTCTCTCTCCTTTTCTTCATTCTCTTCCTCTTCCTTTCTCTCTTTCTGTACACTCTCTGTCCCCCGCCCCCATTCTCTCCCCATGGTGACTTCTCTGGCCTGGGGAGTCCTGGGGTCTGTAAACTCATCTGAGAGCAGCTTTCCAAGAAACCCAATAAACCTACCTTTAATATATTCTTTTTAAAAATGATTTATTTGTTTTATATACAAATTGGTGTTTTATTTGCATGCATGTCTGTGACATTATTGCATCCCCTGGAACTGGAATTACAAGACAGCTGTGAGCTGCCAGGTGGGTGCTGGGAATTGAACCTTAGTCCTGTGACAGAGCAGCCAGTGCTCTTACCTACTGAGCCATTTCTCTAGCCCTGTATCTGTCCTAAATTGGCTCATTTCACCGAGGAGAAATAATCTATAAAATATGCTTTCATTTTAATCCCAGGTGTGGGGTATGGGGCTGACTAGGACTTGCCTTGTGCTCTAGCAGAGGTGTGGTTTTGCCAGGTGCAAATAGTTTCTGTGATTTTCGTGATGTTTGGAATTCTGGGGACTTTTCAGAGGGTATATAAATGCTAGGCCCCAAGAAATTGGGGGGAGGGGGGTGTTGTTGTTTCGTTGTTGTTGGTTGCGGTTTGTTAAGTAGTTGTACGCAAGAAAAGAAGCAAGAAGAAATTAGATATTCTGACAGTGAAGATCAAAAACCTGCCCCAAGAATTTTGATGTCCCTAATCAGTGGGAAGTAGTCTAACGTTGCACACTTTCCTACCCCCAACTTTATTCAGGGATTTCTTTCCTTTCTATCCTTTTTCTCTCATCATGACTTAGAGGGTTGAAAGGGTGGGGAAAAAAGGGCGGAGAAGGGTGGAAGTAAGAAGAACCCACAGAGAAGAAAAGAGATTTGCCTGAGAATCCCTGAGCGAAAAGAAAGAAGGCAAGCAGGGACAGAGTGATGTGGGAGATGGGACACTGAAAGCA
This sequence comes from Rattus rattus, assembly GCF_011064425.1. NCBI lineage: Eukaryota > Metazoa > Chordata > Mammalia > Rodentia > Muridae > Rattus > Rattus rattus. The sequence goes on from NC_046162.1 coordinate 94,936,242, forward strand.
ATGCCACAGCGTGTGAAGCACAGTGGACTCTCTTGTTTGGAGTATATTTGAAATTTTAATTCATGAAATATCAAAAAATCAAAACTACTATGCAAAAAATGGACAAGACTTGAATATTTAATTTATAAAAGAAACAAATTGCCAATAAGTTTACACAAAGGTGCTCATCACCATTAGTCATTGGGGATTAAAACCAAAACAAGAAAGTATTCGCCATTTTTAGAACAGCTACCAGAATCAAGGAAGCAACAGTAAGAATGCAGTGAAAATGTACGCAAGCAGACCTTTGTACAGACCCGGGAATCCCCAAGCTCCCCAGCGAGAACTTCCAACGTTCCAGAGAGCCTGAGTTTGACACCTTCCAAACTTTATTATCAGGTGCCTCAGGTAAAGACTGAACGGGGCTGTACTGCTGGGCAGGGGCTTGTCTACTGTGTCTCCCCCAGCCCCACTGTTCGTCTTAACTAAGGATTCGCCATGAGCTATAACTTTTCCAGGTTCTGCAGTGCAACAGTAAACCAGGACATAGTTTTCCTTCTTTAGATTTGTTCTTATGTTTGATCTTAACAACCTAGCATTTACTGTACATGAAAATAAAATCAGCTGTCCAGAGTAATGTGACTATACTCCAATTTCTTTGGTTTATTAACCAGAATGTTCATCTTTTAACCTAAGAGATGTGCTTTCCTGGCTCCCCGTTAGTTCATCCCACGTATTTATTTATGGAGTGTAGTGTGTGTAGGTGCACACATGCCACTGTGCAGGGGAGGACGAGAGGACAGTTTCCAGGAATCCACTCTCTCTTTCCAGTATGTGGGTCCCAGGGACTGAACCCAGGTTTCGTCAGGCTTGGCAGCAAGGACCTTTACTCACCGAGCCATCTCGCCAGCCCACAGCTATTCTTTGTTATAACCAAACTGCTATGTTTGCCCTTTTGAGCCATTAGTAAGAAAAATAAAGGTTTTGAACTAAGAGCTAATCTAGTAACAAGATAGCTACTTAGTGACTAAGGCAGCTGTGTATTCAGCTGTGTAGAGCGTGATGCACTGCCCAGAGACAATTCCTGCCATAAGTGACAGAACAACAGAACAAGAGATTTCATCATGCCACTCAGAGCAGAGCACGTCTGAAATACGTGAGTTACTCGTTTCTGAAGTTTATATTTAAGACTTTCAGAAATGCACATAACAAACTATGGAAAGAGAAACTGGCTAAGGAAGACTCACTTCTGTACATTTATTCTTGTCAGCTGCCTGCGCTTTCCTGTACAGTAAAGCAATTCTCCTAGGTATGGATCTCAGATCCATGAAACGTGGCTGCAAGAAGATCTAATCACGAATGCTACCAGCACTCTCCCTTACATAAATAAAAATCTACAAACAATCTAAATGTTCACGGGAATAGATAAAAAAAAATTGTTATCTAATAAAAGCAATACAAAACATGTACTTCCATGTTGGAATCTCAAAATATTTTGAAAGAAATCAATCACAGCAAAATGCCTATTAAGTGGATTCATTTGTTTGAAATCCTAGAACAAACAAAATAGACCTACTGCACCAGAAACCCGAACAGTGGCTGCAGGGAAGAAGTGTCAGAGCTATAAAGGAGGATCTTAACATCACAGGAAGGGAGGGGCTGCCAGCACTTGAAAGAACAAAGAAAGAAAGAGCAGCATATTTGCTAACCCAGAGCTCGCTCAACAGTCTTTTTTCCTGAATGATAAAGCTTTAAAGGTCATCTTCTACATATTTCCTTTAATTCCCAATGATATGTCTACAGTTATGTCTACAATTACCTTCCATAAAGCATACTACAATCCCAATATTTTTATTTTCTTACCTTTTTAGACAAAGTTATAAATGAACTTTTAGAAGTTCAGAGAATTTTAACAAGTTGGTTACATGTCACTTTATACAGATCAAGAAAGTTTAGAACCGGGATAAACTGATTCCTTTAATCACTCAATTAGGTATTCAGAAGTGACAGAAGCCCAGTGGTCAGGCCTACCATCCTAGCTACACGGAAGGCTGAAGCAGGAAGGTCCTTAGAGCTCGGGAACTTGAGGTCAACCAGGACAACAAAGTCCCTGTCTGCAAAGTCTAAAGTATTCAGAGAATGTCTACTCCATGCTGTGTCTGTGTTAGGAACTAGAGTCTAACAATGGGCTACTGTTTTCCTGACGTAAAGTCACGTGTGATGAGAACAGAAGCTGCTGCACTTGGCAGGATGAGATCCCCACCAATGTCAACACAGACACTATTTGCTGCCAAGATCTAGTGCAGAGAGATGAAATATGCATTTCAGACAAGAAATAGAAACTGTGTGCAAATAGATCTTAAAGCAGAAATCTAATTAAAGAAACCTAATGATACAGTCCTAACACTTAGGAGGATGAGGCAGGAGGATCACTAACTTGTATTCAGCTTGCAGACACAGACTCATATCTCAAACTCAAAGAAACAAATGTACAGATATCTGGAGATGGAATACGGCATGGGAAGGGGTTGGTCTTGGTGTTTGTGTGCCCGAGTGTAGTATGTTTATAGAGTGCAGGCAGGAGCACTTGGGGGCCAGAAGGTATCAGATTCCTTGAAGCTGGAGTCATAAGCAGTACTCAACCCTCACATGGGTGCTGGGAACTAAACCTGTGTCCTCTGTAAGAGAGTAAGCTCTCCTAACCACTAAGCCATGTCTGTAGCCACTATTTTCTGTTTTTAAGAGACAAGGTCTCATATGCAGCCCTGGTTGGCTTAGAACTTGCAATGAAGACCAGCTGGCCTTGAACTCACAGAGAGCCCCTGCCTCTGTCTCCCAAGAAAAAGTTTAGAAGACGAGAGCTCCTGGATCTCTTGGTATGATATGAGAACAAGTAGGAAGGGAGAGAGTGGTGTCAAATGGGAACCGGATAACCCAGTAGCCAAGGAAACAAGAGGGGACAGAACCTAGGCACTTCATCCACTAAGCTGAAGAATGGTTGGTTAGCCTGAGGCAGTGGGGAGATGGAGATGCTAATCTCTGTAAGGGGTAAGGTAGATGACATTGAGACACCGTCTCTTAATAAAAGTCATCACAACAGGGAGAGGACATGCTTGACAGCACCTGGACCCTATATGTCCTTTATACCATCCTGCTTTGGCTCACTATGATATCGACGTAGAAACAAGACTCACATCATCCAACAATTTGCTTCCTTTTGGATCCATCTTAGAGAGCTCTCGGAAAGCTTCGTCCCCAACAAAGCAAATTTCATGTCCGTCCTACATCAAAAAAGAAAAGTAATGTGAAAAAAAAATCACTGAAGAAATCCTTGAGATGGTAGCCGTCTCTAAGCAATACTTACAGGGTCAGCCAGGATGACCACTTGCACTGTTGCTTTCCCTGGGGTGTCCAGACTCACCAGCGGAGTCAGGATCGATTGGCTCTCCCTTTTCATCAAGTCTTCTAAGTCTGGCAACTTGAAAAACACAAAAGGGCAAGTCAGCAAGGTTCATATAGTATTTTCTGGAACAGTCCTCATTTGACCAAGGCACCACTGGATAGATTTTATTATCTCAGTGGTTTTTAAAAGAATGGGTAAGCATGAAACAAAGTCACAAGCAGAATGAACTCACAGGAAATCCAAAATTCTTAGCTGGGTTGAAACCAGATAGTGACAGAACTTAGAGGATCATAGGCTAAAGAGAGGGCTCAGCGACTAAGAGCGAGTACTTCTCTCAAAGGGGACGCAAGTTCATTCTCAGCAACCATGTCAGTGAGTTCATAAATGCTGGTAACTCCAGCTCCAGGGCGAGTCCAGTGTGGACACCTGCATTCATGTTTATGCATCCAATACACACACTCTAAGAAAATAAATTGTAAAAGAAAAGAGCTAGAGAGATGGCTCTATTGAGTTTGGTTCCTTGCACCCACTTCAGGGGCTCACAACTCCCTGTGAGTTCACTTCTGAGGGATCTAACTGTCCCCACCCCAGGCATGTGCACTGGCACATAGACACATACATACACATAATTAAAAATAATGAATTTTAAAAACAGGGTAATCAAATAGTACCTCTTTCTGAGGACAAGAAAAGGCAATTCTTCCAAAGGCCGCTGCATGATCAACTGCACCCTGGATGCCCTGTAGCTCCAGCTTGCACTGAAGAGAAAGAGGAGAGTGGGCTGATGCTTTCTGACGGGTTATACATGTGTGTGGTACAAAACTGCAGTGTTTGGTAAGGAGCTGCCACACGAGTGTGAAGACATCAGTACAGGTCCCCAGCAACCACATAAAGCTGGCTGTGGTACCATCCCAACGGTGTGGCAGGAGGCAGTCAGGAGAAACTCCACGGCCTACAGGTCAGCTAACCACGAATGATAACCAAGGAAGTATCTGAGTAGTGTGGTTATTAGTGGGTTTATTTCCTTCTATTCATCTAGAAACTCACTGAATCACTGTGAAGAAAGCATAGGACCATTTTCACGTTAACCTGACTTATGAACCAAACACAAAGGAGCTAACAAGCTGTTCCTCTGCAAGTCACTCACCTGGTCATCAGCATAGCCCAGCAAAGCCCGTTTCTTTTCCTCGTCTTGCTCATAAATTTTCATTCCTAAGAGATTAGACCAGTAGTTCAAGGACTTCTGGAGATCAGACACTGCTAGAGTCACCTTTAATACAGGATCTGTAGGTAAGAAAACCAATGTGTGAAGTTGCTTCAGTGGAATGGGGTAAAAGGCCCAACAAGCTTGAGTGTACATTAAAAATTTAGCTTAGAAGGCTGGAGGGGGAGTGTGTGCTTCTCGTACAAGGTTTCCATTTCATTTCCAGCAACTCTCTTTTTATCCAAAGAATTTAGTTTGTAAGGAAAGCATTTTAAACCAACATGAAATGAAACATGAGGCAAAGAAATGACAGCAAAATAATCATTTGGTGAGAAAAGCTATGTGTTTGAATTAAACAGCAAAATGTATTTCTGAGGGGTTAAAGTATGAAATTTAAAGAATGAACTAAGAAAGTAAGTACAAGTAATTTGTTTTTCATTATTTAATTTTATTGTCTTGACAAATTAATAGTGCTAACTGTTTTATTGCAGGGAAAGAAATTAAAACGATAGAGTGTAACTTAGAAAGTTTGTGGGCACAGATTTGACAGAATGTACCAAAAGTTTTAAAAATGTACTGAAAAAGCAAGTCCGGTCTCAGCAGTTCAGAAAGGAACTGTGGCTGTGTGAAGGGCTTTTTATTACAAAGGCCTTTCCCAGTGTTGCCCAGAACAATGAAACACTAGGAACAACGAAAACACCCAACAACAGAGGCTGCTTATCTTCTGCAGAGAAATGCTGCCGTGGAATTCCTGCAATGGCTTCTGCAGGGTACATTTATATGTGTGCATGTATTGTTTTCTATAAAAGATCTCAAATACTCTGGAATGCTCACGGTCGTTATCTCTAGACACATGGGTACTACCTTCCTCCTCTCATTACCCTCCCCCTCCCCTGCTTCCTCTTCCTTTTGTACATGCAATATGTTAAAAAATTTTTTTTCGGGGTTGGGGATTTAGCTCAGTGGTAGAGCGCTTGCCTAGCAAGCGCAAGGCCCTGGGTTTGGTCCCCAGCTCCGAAAAAAAGAAAAGAAAAAAAAATTTTTTTTTCCTAGGGTTAAAAAAAATCTAGACAGACATACACAAATAAATGTAATTAAAAAAAAAAATCCAGGTGGTAGTGGTGCATGCTTGAGAAACAGAGGCGGGCAGATGTCTGAGTTTGAGGTTAGCATGGTCTACAGAGAGAGCTCCAGGATAGCCAGGGCTATGCAGAGAAACCTTGTCTTGAAAAACAAAAACGTAAACAAAACAAAACAAAAGCCAACTAAAAGCAGCTAGAATATAACGGAAGCATGCATATTGTAAGTTGGTGGTCTGACACCGCAACCCCCTCACCCCCGCCAGGCTGAACCCAGGCCCTTGCACATCAAATACTCCATCACTAAGTGGTAGCCCCAGGCCTGTGAAACACTTTTCCTTTTCTTTCTTCCCTTATCTTTCTTTTTTATTTACTGCAATATAGAAACTTTACCTAGGACCTCACACACACTAAGCAAGCATTCTGTCACTGAACCTTTTTGGCCACTTTTAATTTTGAGACTGGCTCTTAAGAGGTTGCCCAGATGAGCCTTGCTCTTTAGTCCAAGTAGGCCTCCTTGCCTTAGTCTATAAATCCTCCTACTAGCTGGGATTATACGTCTGTGCCACTGGGTGTGGCCAAGGTAACTTTGTAAGGAGCTGTTGTACAACCACATCTGACTCATCTGACTATGACAAACTTGGGGTTTTCCCCAGTTTCCATCACCTCCATCCCATCTGCAGGATAGCAATGCCAAGACTAACCATTGTAAGATGATGTCATACAGGTGAAGGCAAGGATGAGAAGGGAGGAAGGGTGGGAGAAAAGTTTGAGGGAAGAGGAAGGGACAGGAACTGAAGGAGACAGGAGAAGCCACCGAGAGAACATAGAAGCTGATGTTAAGATTCCACCCTGTACCTTTCCAAGTTGTTATGAATATTCTTAAGGGATGGATGTATACAGGCTTTGTATGCTTAGGCGGGCAATCATATCTTATCAATTGGATCAGAGGTTATTGTGTGGTGTGTTCTTTCATGTGGCGATTTAAATTCAAGAGCGTGTGTGGTGGCTGGAGACATGTGTATGTCTGGCATGGTGGTTACCTGCCTTGGGAACTGGATGGGTAGAGAGGTTGCTGCCAGGCTCAGAGAGAGGCCTTTGCAGTATGGTGTGGGGTCCTGGAGCTAGTGGGAGTAAAAGACAGCATTTTATCTATTATTTTACAGCAACAAACCATGGTGCTGCTCACAGGAACTCCTCCTGGGAAACTCAAGTTTACTGTTCTCCACTGATGGCAAAATCATCAAATTCAAGTTCATCCAGAGTCTGAGCTCAGTGACAGAAGAGACCTTAATTTTACTCCCCAGAACTGAGCAAGTAGCAGACACTCTCCCCAGAGTCAGAAGGCCTTCAGGATAGTCGCAGGTGCAGGCCGAATCAGACCAACAGGAAGCGAATGCCTCAGAGATCTTAGCATGGAAAGGACAAAAGCATCTTGGGAATATGGAACTTGCTGTTATTTTTTTTTTCTTTTTTTTTTTTTCCCCCCGGAGCTGGGGACCGAACCCAGGGCCTTGTGCTTGCTAGGCAAGCCCTCTACTACTGAGCTAAATCCCCAACCCCATGGAACTTGCTGTTATTTTAAGTCCAGGTTGAGTATCTCTTACGTAAGATGCTTGGGAACAGAAGTAGCTCAGTTTGTAAAACTGCATGGACTTTACTGGCTGAGAATCCCTAATCTGAAAATCCAAACACTAGAATCCAAGTACAGAACTCTGGAGGTCGAGACAGTGCAATCCTTGAGTTCTTGGTTAGCCTATACTGTGTGTTAACACAGGTTGGGTTTTTTGTTTTGTTTTGTTTTTTGTTTGTTTTTGAGACGGTTTCTCTGTGTAGCCCTAGCTATCTCAGAACTGAGAGATCTGCCTGCCTCTGCCTCTAGTGCTGGAAGTAAAGGCTCATGTCATGATACCCAGCCCTAAGATAAAGTATTAAATAAAACAAAATAAAAAAATTTAATCTGCTATTTTGGAATTCTGAATAGGATACTCAACCTGTACTGAGCAAACAGAGTGTATTAAATCTGACCAGTGAGTGATCTGGTAGATTCCAGTGGTTTGTTCTGTTTTTTAAAAAGTCTGTTTGCAGGCTCCTTCCAAAGTGTATATGGGAGCATGGAGCATAGTGTGGGAACTAGCTCTAACAGCATGAGACGACAACACAAGGAGAAAATCTGGGGTCTTCATATGGCTGACCTGATGAACTCTCAGTCTTCCTACCTGCTCTGGGAACTGGAAACATGCTCTTAGAGTTCAAACTAGTTTAAGCTGGGTTTGCTGTCATTTGCGGCTGAAAAAAAAAAAATCCTAAAGAGATATATTATCTGTAGAACAGAACCACTGTAGATTCTCTGCAGCTAGGTACTAATACACAACACTTACCTAATGTATGTAAAAGGGAAGAACTCCCTAGCATACAGGCAAGAACACTGGCTTGGGAAAGATACAGCCATCAACATAGGAAAGCTACATTACAGGAAGAACTCCACCTCAGCACCCTCTCCATTCCATCGTCATCAAATGTGCCTTTAAACAGGCTCTGCCTGGCCTAATTACCTGATTGAGATGGACTTCTGTCCTGTAAGTAGAACTTATATCCTCCTGGGGCCTCAGTTTCAAAAACCCCTTCTGCAACTTTACTGAGTGGCCACTCCAGCTTCCTGGCATTGCTGACAGCCTGGCTGGAAGCAAGCGTGAGTCCCTGTGACAAATGACATCCACACAAATCATTACAGCAGAGCTTTGTGGGACAAGGTAAGGAATCCCAGAGCCTAAGATTTAATTAGCATTTTCTTATAATCATTCAAAAAAAGAGTAAGGTATTTTTTCCAAATTCTCCAGATTCAGACATTTATAAATCACAGCAAAGAAATTAAAATATCTATGATATTTAATCCATTCAATACCAAAGAAATCTTGATCTTACATGGACTGGTGAGCTATCCATTTGAGACAATTTGGATTTAGTCATTCATTTATAAGGCTGACCCTGAACCTGAAACTTTGCTTATTCTAAGTAAGTGCTCTCTACCACTAAGCTGTATCCACAGTCTCCTTTCGGATTCTAAGCACAAACACTTTAACTATGAAGGCACTCTTTAATCAAAGTTGCCAATAGTATATAATTCTGTCCTCTGGGAAGCCAGCCTTGTTGAGCCTGGACTACCATAACTGCCTCAGTTCTACCTGCCAACCTATCATCTACTTTGTAGCAGAGTAAATGTTTCACAAAGGCATCCTGCAGCTTCTCAAGGAGCCCACAGGCTTTGTTCTCCCTTGATGGCTCTTAAAAGGCCCAACACATTTTTCCCTTTGAGACAGAGTCTTAAATACTAGCCCTGGTTGGGCTCAAGAATTTATAATCCTCCCACCTCAGCCTTTTAAATGATGGGATTAGTCGTGTGCCACCATACCCAGCTATCATGTCACTTGTTATCCCTCTCCTACCATCTTCCCCTCCCCTCTCAGCTCTTCCTTATGACTCTCAAGCAGGGTTTGGGTCTGCACACCGGTTCTCCTCCACCTAGAATCCTCCTGCATCCACGTGCTCCCTTCCCTCCTCTGAACTCTTGCTCCATTGTCACCTTCCCACTAACTGTCATCTTCAACTTCAAATTTTTTTTTAAAAGATTTATTTATTGTATATAACTACACTGTTGCTCTCTTCAGACACACCAGAAGAGGGCATCAGTTCGCATTACAGATGGTTGTGAGCCACCATGTGGTTGCTGGGATTTGAACTCAGGACCTCTGGAAGAGCAGTCGGTGCTCTTAACCACTGAGCCATCTCTCCAGCCCCCTCAACTTCAGATTTTAAAAAGCCATCTAGATCTGAGAAATGGCTCAGTAGTTAAAAGTGCTAGATGTTCTTGCACAGGGCCCACATGGGCAGCACACAACCATCCCTAACTCCAGTTCAAGGGGATCTGACACCCTCTCCTGAGCACTTCAGATACTGCACACACATGGTGCACATACATATATATAGGCAGAATATTCATACACATACAGTGTTTCATTTTTTAAAAGCCAACTTCGTTTCTAATCTGGACTATTATAACTGTGTCACCTCATCTAGATACACACTGGGACAGTGATATTTACCATGAAGTCATTGCCAAGCTTGTAGTCTCCGATGCCATAATTGTATGTCAGTTCTGCAACAAAATGGTCATCCTCAGGCCCAAATCCCACCATTGTTTTACTCCATTTCCCATCATAAGGCCTGAAAAAAACGAGAGCAAGTGAACTCAGTGAGCAGAGGAGAAAATCTGCTCCCTCCTTTAGCACATATGGTGGCTTGTCCCTGCTGTCCCATGAATTCTAAATGAGGATGAGATGACCTCTGACAGCAGTGTGGACAGAGCTCCAGCACCCCCACTACATGCTCCACACACCAATCATTTGGCACTTACTTAAGGAAAGACTTAGTTACCTTTAAAAACAATGTGGGAGAAGGAATCCTAAAGACAGTTCTCTAGTCTAACTTCAAAATAGTTTGCCTATCAGTAAGCGTGCAAATTCCAGGGGCCTTGGAAGTTTCCAACTTGCCATGAACACTAAGCTTAGTATTACTATTACTTAGTATACTATTGCTTAGTAATACTTAGTATAGTATTGTTATTATTACTATTACTTAGTATAGTATTGCTAGTATTACTATTACTTAGTAAAATTGCTTTCCCTACTGCTGGTATTTATTTGTGCTTGCATTAAAATATAAAAAAAATTTCAGTTTTTATTAGGATTCCTGGCATTGAGCTCCTTAAACCTTGGAATTTCCTGCTAAGTGGACCTTGTATTCCTGAACCTCTTTTAGAATACCTCGGTTGACGATAATACCAAGCTGACTGAAGGTGAGGATAGATAGCTTGAGGATTTGCTTGGCTGCCAAAAAGACCAAAAGATCAGAATGCCCAGCCACACTTACCTCTGAGAGGGGGAAAAGGAATGAGAGAGTAAACTCTATAAATCTGTGTAAAAACTATTCAGCAAGATCTGACCAGTTTGTGGGTTGTTGCAGCCATGGAGGTATGGGATAACGGAAGCGACTGGAAGCGCCATCCCTCCTCTCTCCCATACTGTTCTGCATACTGGTCTTCTGGTTCCTCCTGATCTGACTTCCTCATAAGCCGGTAAAAATGTCAGTAGTGCATTCCTGAGGTCAGGAGGAGGGGTTACTAGGATTGTAGCTGGTCTCACACAGCTCCACACAGACAAGGAACTGAGCTAACGTCAGATTCCTGGCTAGAACCTGGAGTCCTGGAGAACTGCTCGCTGTGTCTGAAGTGCCGGCATGACAGTGTGGAGAAACAAAGGGTGATTCCCCATTGCTAATCAAGTAGCTTCTCTTATCTCTTGCCTTTTTTCTGTTACTCTTACTTATTCTTTACAGAGTGTGTTCTCTCGGAGCCACTCAGAAGCCAAGCTGTTAAGATACAAGCTGTCTTACCCATTACATGTGGCTTTGCAGCCTTCCTCAAATTCCTCATGACGCAGAACCTAGTAAGAGAGTAGAGTAAATTATAGAGTTCTACTAGCACACACCTCTGATATCAGCACTTAGAGAGGCAGATAGATTTCTGTGAGTTCAAGGTCAGCTTGGTCTACACAGTGAATTCCAGGACAGTCGAGAATACATAATGAGACCCTGTCCTCCCTCGACGCCCCCAAAAGAGGTGCACTCCTAAACAGGTATGAAGTCTCTTTAGGGTAGGAAGCCTCCTGTGGTAGAGAAGAGTATTTAGCACCAGAGAAGTCGGACTGCAGCGAGTAATGCTGAGCAAGCTCTTTCAGGCTCTCTTTCGGACTGAGTGTGACAACACCTCTGTTGGTGAGAACAGATAACCTGTTTAGACACCTAAGACAGAACCTAGAATACAGAAGGCTCTCACTGTCTTAGTCTCTGCTCCCCACCTCCTTTCTCCTGACACAGAGTTTCATTATGCAGCAGTCTGGCTTGCTGTAGTGTAGGCTGGCCTTGAGCCTCCAAACTGCTGGGATTGCAGGAATGGACCACCACACTCAGCTGTTTTCATTTTTCCTTCCTACTGCTCCACTGAAGCTCCATTACTTCCCTCAAAGGTTACAGAAATCAACTTTATTAGCTGGACATGCTGGCACTTGGGAGGCACTGAGGCAGAAGCATATCAAGTGCAAGGCCAACCTGAGCTACTTACTGGCCCTGCCCCCACATTAAAAAAAACAAAAACAAAACAAACACAAAACTTACTGATTTCTTTCCTTAATACCATCATTAAAAATATACTCCTGAAGCATAGCTCTGATGATATCATAAGCGCCCCCTTACTTTAGCATAAAACTCAAATAGCTTTGCGTGCATAGCAATCAAGACAATACCAGAAACGATCCCAACCTGAACGTTCTCACATCCCAATCTCTTCATCTAGCCAAATGCACATAAAAATCAGTGTCAATTTCCAAATTCCACTCCACCTATTCAGGCCTCCTTGAATACTTTTCCCCTCTAATCCTGGTCCATGGAAATGCTCCTTTGCAGGGTTATTTTATGCAAGGTTCTCATGAATTATTTCCTAAGAAACTAGGTTGGTAAATCTCTCCTTTTGTAATTTTAATATAAAAGTAGCTACTACTTTACAGAACACAAACTACCTGTGAGTCAGTTACCACCTGTATGGTAACATGCTTCATCTTCACAACAACCTCTGATCAATGAAGAAATGGAATAGTGACACCCAGCATTACTAAACTGTTAGGTATAAATCTAATTTGCTACACATGATCTAAATGGGAACACATACCAGAGTCATTTGTGCTTGTTACCTAACCTTAGCATGGTACCTTCAAACAGCAGGTGTGTGTGTGTGTGTGTGTGTGTGTGTGTGCGCGCACACACATGCCTGCCACAAGTCAGATTCCCCTGGAGTTCGATTCACAGATGGTTGGGAGCCACTCAACACCGGGAACCCATCTCACACCCTCTGGAAGAAGGGCAATCATTCTTAAAGGTTGAGCCATCTCTCCAGCCCCTACTACAGCAGATATTTCTGACTAATTAATTTGTGTTGACTGACTTGTGCAACTCCCTTTACACTCCTTACCTTCTGTACCATCTCTAACTAAGCTGGATTTGGACTGCTACAAGTCTGTTAAAAAAATAATAATCTGCAGTGGTGTGTTCCCTACCTCCCTGGATGACTAGGAGCACCTCAATAAACCTCTGCTGCACTTTCAGCTAAGTGACCCCCTTAGAATCACAGTTTCTCAAACTGTTTCCAGGAAAGCAACTTGATTCTGATCTCATACTTAAATCTGGGCTGTTTAGAGGAGAGCCACAGATTTACACAGAGAGCCTGAGTACCTACGAAGGAGACCGTTCCAACTTGTCCTGACAGGGCTTGTTCAAGTAATGCGATAGTGGAGTGCTTGTTTGGCATGCGAAAGGCCATGGATTCCCCTCCCACAGCCTAAACTTTAAATCCGTAGCCCTGATGGAAGACGAAATTTGCTGATCACACCCAAACGTTTCGAACCAGGGGACCGCTCTGTCGTCAGTTGGAAGAGGCTTTTTATAACGTTTTGCCTATCCACGCTCCTTCATTGCAGGCTCCCCAGGCTAGAAGTGTAACAAATATTTGTGAAGGGCGGTAGGTGAACATGCGTAGATAATACATCTGGTAGGTCAGCCCCCTCTCAAAGGCTTCCCAACCCGAAAGCGGGGGGCTCGCAAAAGCTGAAAACGCCGGCGTAGCGACCCGGACTCCAGGGCCCGGCGGCTGAGGTGGCCTCACGCCCAAGGCGTCCTCCCTCCCCAGGTGCGGCCCGGCCGCGCATTGAAGTCTCGCGCCAGCCCCGCTCGGCCCCAGTCTGCACCTGCATCCCCAGGACATCTCGAAAGAAATGCACCGTCTGGAAGCGGTTCCCCACTTTGAAAACAAAATGCAGAGCTCGACGAGTGGCCATGACTTCCACCACGAAACCCGAGTCCCAGACAGAAGGCCACCCCGCCCACAGGACCAGGAAGACCGTCTAGTGACGTCACTAGCACGCGACCGCGCACTCCGATGATACCTCCAGAGCAAAGATGGCAGCGCCGGCGAAGGGCATGTGGTATTCCCTGGGACCATTGCTGCGGGTGGTCCAGACTCGGGACCTCGACGCTCGGCGCTGGGTCCGGGCGCTGCGGCGCAGCCCGGTGAGAGTGTTGTTTCCCTCGGGACAGGTGGAGGAACGGAAGCGCGCTCCTGATAAGCAGCCCGGCAAGGCGGTCCCTGAGGCCAGTTCCCAGGGACAGCAACAGAAACAACCTCTTGAGACATCCCCATCCCAGACCCCTCACACCTGCGAAGAGGCAGGGCTTCGCTACGATAAGGCCTGTCCCGGGGACAGGAGGCTAAGGTGATGTGTTCTTTAGACTTGTCATCTCTTCCCGTTAACCTTCTTGCCTCACTGTGGAGCTTCTGATTCTTACTGTTTCCACAGTGTAAAATAAATGCCTTCTTTGAGGCTTGTGTTTCCGCCAAGCTCTGCGTATCTGTTAGAAATACATGTATCGGGGTTGGGGATTTAGCTCAGTGGTAGAGCGCTTGCCTAGCAAGCGCAAGGCCCTGGGTTCAGTCCCCAGCTCCGAAAAAAGAACAAAAAAAAAAAAAAAAAAAAAAAAAAAAGAAAGAAAGAAAAGAAATACATGTATCCCTACATGACAAGAATGTTGATAACCATCCCCTTTCTGTTTGCACCCACAGCAGTGTGATGACAATAGTTAAGTCCAGGCCTTTTCGGGAAAAGCAAGGGAAGATCCTACTGGAAGGTCGAAGGCTGATTGCAGATGCTCTCAAGGCTGGAGCTGTGCCAAAAATGTTCTTTTTTAGCCGACTGGAGTACATCAAGGAGTTGCCAGTAGATAAGCTGAAAGGTGTCAGCCTCATTAAGGTGAAATTTGAGGATATCAAGGATTGGTCGGACCTGGTAACGCCACAAGGAATAATGGGTCAGTGATACATGATGTATCGATATCTAGAATTTCTGTTTCATACAAGTGTAGTATCCTAGACTTTCTTGTTCATACTTGTCTTAAGGTAACAAATTTTATTTGAATCAAGTTTAAATTGTTATTGACTAGTGTCTAAAATGAAATAGGACTTCTCGGGTTAATAGTATTTTTTTTACTGGCAACTGATTCAGTTTCTCATTCATATTGAATTGTGGGGCTTTTGCTTGTTTTTGACAATTGTAGTTCAGGCAGGCTTAAAACTCTGTATGTAGCTGAGGATAACTACTGACGTTCCTGCTTGCACTTCTTACTGCTGAGAAGGAAACATGGAAAACAAAACAAAACAAACCCATGCCTAGTTTTTTGTTGTTGTTTCATTTGTTTGTTTGTTTATATAAGCCAGGAATAATGCAAACCTTTAAAATTCCAGGATTCGGAAGGCAGAGGCAGGCAGATCTCTGTGAGTTTGAGACCAGCCTGGTCTACATAGTGCCTTCCAGGACAGCCAGAGCAAATAGTGAAATCCTTTCTCAGAACAAAGCTTTACTTATTTTGTGTGTAACCATGCATGGGTCAGAAGACAGTCTGTGAGAATCAGTTTTCCCTCTCCGCTATGTGAGTCCCGGGCATCCATCTCAGGCATGGCAGCAGGTACAAGTTCACGTTTAGCTGCCTTTCTAGTTCCTCTCTTTCCCCCTAGATACTGCCCTGAAAACTGTGCTTTAGGATGTATTGTAGAGATTATTAAGTAAGAGGATTTTTCATTAAGGACGCCACTTTGTGTTTTCACTTTTCCCAAGCACCCCAGCCAATTTGTGTGTGTTGGATTAGATTGAGGACAGAAGGGTCACGAGGTAAGTGTTACTGTGCTCATTCAAACTTGCCGAGATTCTGACCCTCAGCAAGAGACCTTACAAATGACGCGTTCCTCACTACCCCATAACTCCTTCAGTATGAGCCCTTGCAGACAATGTCTTCAGTGTAGTATTTCTAGGCAAGGCTGTTGAGAATTTTGATGACTTTGTTTCCTGGGGGTATTTTTTCAATTTTAAGACAAGTAGTGAAGGAGAGCTATATGGCTATTGTTTAAATATTTAGGTTAAGCCTACACATTAAGTAAAACAAAAACCCAGGAAAATGGAGAAAGGCTGTAGCATCAAGACAGTTTGGTGAAAGGAAAGCAGAAGCAAAGACAGAAATGTAAAGGGGTCACAAGTAGTCAGGTGAATGCAAAGATGTCCATCTCCCTAGTACTGGGGAAGTGCAAAGGGAAATAAGGGGATGCCATTTTTCCTATCAGAGTGGTAAAAACTGAAAGTAAACATGTCCCCTGGTAAGCAGGTTTTGAGCTCGGAGGAGATATTTATCATTCTAGACATGGCTGGAGAGCCTCTGAGGAGGGCAGTCCCATGGCATTTGTTAACATTAAGAGTATATGAACACGGTTTGTCCATTTCACTTGCAGGAATTTGGCCCAGAGAAGTTTTCAGACATCTACAGAGTCTGCTGTGGACACTTAGTGTAGCATTGTTTTGTTTCGTTTTTTTTTTTTTGTTTGTTTGTTTGTTTGTTTGTTTGTAATGGGTAAACTTTTAAATCTTTAACTGTCAATTACAAAACTGGAAAGGACTGGGCAGTGGTGGTGCACGCCTTTAATCCTAGCACTTAGAAGGCAGAGGCAAGTGTATCTCTGTGGGTTTGAGGTCAGCCTGGTTTATAGAAAAAGTTACAGAATAGCCAAGGCTACATACAGTGAAACTGTCTCGAAAAAGCCAAACCAACCAACCAACCAACCAAACAAACAAACAAAAGACTGGAAAGAGCTAAACTCTGGCACATTATATTACAACGCTTAGAAATATATAGTAGCTGCAAATATACTGACATCAAACTTGTAAAGACACGTTGAGTGAGATAAGCAGGTCACAAAATGAGCTTTTTAAAAATTCGCTTATAGATATAGGTTATATAGATGCTAGATTTACAATCTAAAATGTTGCATGTGAGTGCTTTGCCTGCATATACGTGCACCATGTGTGTGGCTGATGCCTAAGAGGGTGTCAGATCTCCTGAGGCTGGACTTGAGAGCCACAGTGTGGGTGCTGGGAATTGAACTGAGGTCCTCAAGAGCTGCAGTCAACTTAACTGCCGAGGCAGCTCTCCAGCTCCTATATGTCTTTCATTTGCTTTCAGGTCCTGTCTTTATTGCTTCCAGAAGTGTTAAAACCCAAAGCTGTCTGTATGCTAGGCAAGTGCTGTACCACTGAGAACACCCCAAACCCTTGTGGATTTGTGTGTGACCATGTTATGTAGATCAGGATGACCTTAAACTCTCAGTTCTCCTGCTTCCAGCCACTTGCCACCACACCCACAGTGGCTTTGTCAGTGTTGACAAGAACTGATAAGTATGCAGATATAGTTGGGTGAACAGAGTTCAGAGAGAAGGGTTGAAAGCAGATGGGGTTAGTAGTGGTAGAATTTTTGTTGTTTGAAGTTTTGTAGCCATAATATATTCCTGTTTTCATTAGGTACTTGTGAATACATAAAGAATGATAAATAAACAAAAAAGTCAAGCCATTCCCATGCACACTCCAGACTAGTGAATATTCTGTGTTGTTTCCCTAGGGATTTTTGCCAAACCTGACCCTGTTAAGATGACATATCCAGAGACTCAGCTTCACCATTCACTGCCCTTACTGTTGATTTGTGACAATCTCCGTGACCCTGGGAACCTGGGGACAATCCTGAGATCTGCAGCTGGAGCAGGCTGCAGTAAAGTCTTACTCACCAAAGGTAAGAATACCTCTTTTTAAATGAAAGAAGGTTAATTTCATTTTTAATTATGTGTACATGTGTATGTCTATGTGTGCACACACAAGTGCAGGTGTCTACAGAGGTCAGGTTCAGGATGTCCCAGAACTGTAGTTCCAGGCAGTTGTGAGCTGCCCACTGTGGGTTCTGGGAGTCAGCCCCCCCAGTTTGTAAGGCCTCTATAAGAGCAGTGTACACTCTTCTCTAGCCTTGGAAAAGCACTTCCTCCCCAGTGGCTTCATTGGCTGTTTTCAACTGAATTAGGGTTCTAGACAGACATGCAGGGTCTGACTCTCTGATCTGCCCCGAGTTGGTTAACTGCATATCCATAAACAACATGTTAAATGTCAAATCTCTTGTCTTTAAAGTGGGAATAAGAAGAATCTTCCTCATGGTTGGTCTTTGTTTTTTTTCAAGATTACTTGAAATGTTGCAAAGAAGCGTTCAGTAACTATTGCTTGTGTTTTAAAATTATTTAAAAGCTGTTTTGGAATTTCAGGTCAATAAAGGGAAGAAATAGGTTCCCATTTTATGAGATTTTATGGATATACACTAATTATTTACATGCCAAAGTTAAGACTTGGTTTAAGATCCTTGTTTATCTTGAGTTCTCAAAGTGTTGAGTATATGAGTCCTTCCTAAACCCCTGAGTTCTGAATCCCATGGAAGGAAAGCTGTCACCAGAGTGATTATGTGTCCTGGTACATTTTTCTTAGCCTCAGGGAAATGTAGTTACACAGCGATACACAAATTAGCCTTATTATATTTGAGCTTTTTCTCACAGAAGGGGATTAATAGGCTTGGTTCTAAACGTACCTGGCAAGCAGTTGAGACATGTCTAGAATGCCTTTTACACCCTGGGAGCGGAGGGGAGGGAGCATGTCACTCATCAGAGACACGTAAGCTACTATTAAATAAAAACTAATAGTGGAACAATTGCTGAGACTTGCCTAAATTGCTCCATTCAACTCTTTCCTGATACACTCTGTCCAAGTACTGGAATGACAGTGTGAGACCTAGTTTCTGGGGCTCCATTTTCAGTACCCCACCCTTCCATTGTTGAGTGCTTTGACGGCCGTGTAGCTTTGGAAATGTGTCCACATCACCGAGGACGTGTAGTTTTCACTTGTTCCCACTGGCTGGTGTGAAAGAGGTCAGGAAAGAGTAGAACAGTTGGTGTGCATGTGGCAGAGGAGCTCTCATCTCCTTACTCCTCTCTAGATGAAGGAGTGAGACTAGACATCTGCTGACACAGATCTAGACCCATCTATTCCTTTCCTTCATCTTGGCCAAAGCCCGCTCCCATCTCTGGTTCCCTGCAGTGCTTAGGAAAGCCTATAGGTGGGGGTGTCTGGGCATTAGTACAATCTCTGTCGGTCTGACAGATACCACCCTAAGCTTTAAAATGACTTGTCATAAGGTAGCCCTGTGATACTCGTGGTGAAATGCCTTCCTCCTACTTGCCTGTGGTGAGAGTAGGCATATGGACAGGTCAGTATCTGCTGGGCAGCCAATGCACAGGGGCCCTTAGGTCTAGATGTGACTATGTCAGAGTGGGTACCTCTAGCCTTCTCACTGCAGCATGAAGGAAGGCCTTGGCAGGGACAGAGGACTAACTAGTTGGGCTCCTGCTTCCTCCCAGATTGCTGCATGAACTTCTTGCCTGGTTTGCCCTTCGTTAGTGTAGGGAGACTGTTCTAGTCCAGATGGACACTCAAATCAAATGGGTCTTTCTAAAAAAGTCAGATTCGGTCATTGGTTTGCTTAAATCCTCCAGTGAATATTCTTGATAAATCTATGCACCTCAGCTTAGCACTCTCTCTCTGTTATGTTGGCCGTTGCCTGCTTTGGCCTCCTGTGCCATCCCACCTGTCGCACAGCAGGCAATGCTTTCTCACTCTCCTTTGTCCTCTACCTGGGCCTCTCTCCAGCAAGATCCTCTCGTCCCTTAGGAGCCAGCTCAGTGTCACAGTCTCTTAGATGTTTAGTGTTTTCCTGCTTGTGCTTCCTTTACATCAGTTACTGTTGATACTGCGGTCATTTGATTCAATGTTCTTCCAGTACCACAGTTGATAACCTGCATTCCTGCAGATCCATGGTGGCATTTTAATCTCTGTTACATCCTCTGCAATGCCTGGCACCTGTGTACAGATGCAATTAACAAAATCTGTTTTAGCACTAGCAGCAATCAGTCTTCCAGACCCTTTGCTGGTCAGTGTCATCAGATGGGAGGCTCTTGGTCCCAGGAGCGGAGAAGACTGTAATGGGAAAAACTGCTGGGTTATGTCTTGGTTAGAATTCAAGGGACTTACTTCATCATTCCTTTTGTGGTCTAGGAAGGTTTGTAAAGTCTCAATTGTATCCTTTGTCTTTTAGGCTGTGTGGATGCCTGGGAACCTAAAGTGCTCCGGGCAGGCATGGGGGCACATTTCCAGGTGCCCATTGTGAACAATGTGGAATGGGAGACAGTGCCCAATCACTTGCCCCCTGACACTCGAGTCTATGTGGCAGACAACTGTGGCCTCTATGCCCAGGTTCAGATGTCTAATAAAACCAGTGACCGTGACTGGGCATGTGATCGCCGATTCTTAAAGTTCCATAAGAATGAAGTGGACCTAGACACTAAAGCCAGAAAAGACTGGCTTCCCAAACTTGAGGTCCAGAGTTATGATCTGGACTGGACTGAAGCACCAGCAGCTCTGGTGATAGGCGGGGAGACGCATGGCGTAAGCCTGGAGTCCCTGCAATTGGCTGAGAGTACTGGTGGCAAGAGACTGCTGATCCCTGTTGTACCTGGTGTGGACAGTCTGAATTCAGCCATGGCTGCGAGCATCCTGCTCTTTGAAGGGAAAAGGCAGCTGAGGATAAAGATGGAAGACTTGAGCAGGGACAGTTGTTGCCACTGAAGGATTGCTGCAGGAATCCAGTGGGAGGGCAAGGGTGCCTCCAACCCCTGCTCTGCTGGACTGCTGCTAGGAGGCTGGCCAAGATGACAACTCAGGAGCCAGGAGGTAGGCATTGCCACCATTGTGTGATGCTGTGAAAAATAGGCGTTTCTGTTGTTCCTTATTAAACAACAAAGGTGAAGATTCTTTTTTGTTTTACTTATATGAGTGTTTGTCTGCATGTATGTACGCTACACTACAAGGGTGCCTGGTACGTGGTGGAGGTCAGTAGAGGTGTCATATACCCTGGAACTAGACTTAGGGATGGTCATGAACTACTATGTGAGTGTTAGAGACCAAACTTGTGTCCTCTGGAAGAGTAGCAGGTGCTCTTAACCACTGAGCCAGCTCTACAGCCCCATCAAAATTCTCCCTACGATCTCCCTTCTCCACTGTTTTTGAGATTGTGTGTACCTCATAAGCATTCTGCCAGAGCCACATTCCCAGCACCTTAGTGTCTCCTGAGAAGCTGAGGGCTGCAGGGCATGGCGTCCAGCAACCAGCTGTTCTTTGATCTTCTCTGCAGCATCTCTGGGCTGGTGTGTTCAGGCCTTCAGTTCTACAGGCAGCTGATGTGTATTTTCCCCCTTTGCGGTGGACCAACAGAAGCCGTTCATCAGGTGGTGTCATGCCTTCTTAGCATAGGCCCCTCTGCAGTGCTGTTTGTTTGCTTTAAGACTGGGTCTCACGCTATAGCCCTGGACAGTCTGGAACTCACTATATGTACCAGGGTGGCCTTGACTGCAGAGACCCACCTGCCTCTGCCTCCAGAGTGCGGGGACTAAAGGTGTGCACCAGCATGCCTGGCTTTCCAGGCATCTTTGCGAGGATTCTGTATGAGTAAAGGCCAGACTCTGAGTCTACTTTGCAACATAGCCTGCTGCTGGAGGTGTCAGCTTGCTCACCAGCTCCTCGCTACTAGTTGTGGGTCTTGTGACACTATTAAATGCTATGATTTAGGGGGACAGCAAGATGGCCCAGGGAGTAAAGGTACTTGCTGTCCAAGTGTGGTGACCTGAGTTCAACCCCTGGAACCCATATAAAGGTGGAAGGAGAAAACAGACCCACAGAGTCTCCCTCTGACCTCTACACAGTAATGACGAGGATGATGAGGCTGTAAGTGGCCGCAGAAATGGCTTAGCAGGTAAGGGCATCTAACTGATAGTTCAGAGGACCCTAGTTTAATTTCCAGCGATCTATTCAATGGATCACAACCACCTTTAACTTTGTCTCCAAGTAATCTCCTCCTGGCCTCCTCAGATGTGTATACTCAGATGTGCACAAACACAGACGCACTCATGTACATGTAATTAAAAATAAAAAAGGAACATTTCATTTTTTTTTTTTTTTTTTTTTTGGTTTTTTTTTTTCGTGGCTGGGGACCGAACCCAGGGCCTTGCGGAACATTTCATTTTTAAATCAGAAAGCAACACTGGGTGTTGTGAGGTAAAGATCTTGCAAGGTCAGAGTGCTGAGGCTCTAATCATACTCCCCAGGGACCATTAACCCCTCAGAACACAGTGAGGTTGGAGAAGACCAAAGCAGGTAGTTGCACCTGCTGAGTGAGCGTGGGAAGGAGTGGGGCTGCTGGGATTTGGAATCCATTCTAAACACTACTTCTGCAACCACAAACAATTGGTTTAGAGTTGAGGTTCCAAGGAAAGTAGTACTATATCCTCAAGCACAGCGGCTCCAATGACTGGGTTCCTTTAGGATTCCTCCGACTGCTTATCCTGGGGAGGCTGAACAGGTTGTTGCATGTGCAACGGAAACCACAGCACCAACTCCTTCCCTTTCTGTTCCTTCAGCTCTAGTAAGACTCTTGGGAGAACCAATTGAGCCAGCAGTCCATGTACGAGACGGCATGCTTTAGGAGTGCTTTAGGAGAGAGTACTGGTAGTTTTCTGTTTTGTTGGCTGTGTCCTCTCAGGATGACCACTGGCTCGCCTGCCCAGGATACTGCACAAAGGTTTGATGTGGGTAGTCCACAGATTCTTGAGATTCTCAGTCTCTAGTCAGCTTTAAAAAAGCCAGAAGAGCCCAAAGGCTTTTCTGCGGGGTGCGGGGGTTGGGGGATGCTAATGTGTGTGAAAGACAGACAGACAGAGATGGGGTCTCTTTATGTAGTCTTGGCTGTTCTGGAACTTGCTCTGTAGACCAGGCTGGGTTAGGACTCAGAGATCCACCTGCTTCTGCTGGGATTAAAGGCGTGTGCTCAGCCCAAAACTTTCTCTTTACTGTTGCCCCCAAAGGCTAGAACACTGTGTGAGCTGAGGGGGACTGTAATGATTGTCACAGCAGGCCGGGTCTAGAAGGCGGCTGGAGAGAATTCACACCACACCACTGAGCCTGCTGACAGTTAGTTTCTCCTTCCACACCTCAGAAAGTGCTAAAGAAACAGAAGGCATCACAAGGAAGCAAGCCAATGTCGCCAGCGTAAAGCCACTGTCCTGGTCTCTGTCTCCTCATTGTGTTACAAAATGAAAATCAATGATAGGACATCTACATCCTCCAGAAGAATGGCTGTGCAGTGACACTGCTCTGGCCTAGTGCAGTGTAAGGCCCCTCTGCCATCCTGGGTGAAGAGGGGTGTACTTGTCAGATGCTTTATGGCCAGTATTAGAATTTAACTTGGGGGTTGGGGGTGCGTTGTGCTTTAAGTGACTGACTACAGGGGAGCGCTGGTGGCTATGCTCTTACTGAGCGAAAATGGAAAATC
The DNA here is from genome assembly GCF_011064425.1 of Rattus rattus. Taxonomy (NCBI): domain Eukaryota; kingdom Metazoa; phylum Chordata; class Mammalia; order Rodentia; family Muridae; genus Rattus; species Rattus rattus. The sequence continues at coordinate 94,959,355 of NC_046162.1, forward strand.
GCTATCATGAATTTTCACCTTTGAGAACAATGAGTGTTTGACCACCATTTCCCCAGGAAACAGGAATAAACCGAGCAGTTCATGTTATGGACCTCCAATGGTTGGAGGGGAAGCTCTGGGAGAACCTGGCCAAGGCTCCTGCTTGGCTTTGCAGGGAGCCCAGTTGTAGCAGTGGCTTTGGCCACAAGGTGGCAGGCCTCACCTCAGAAATGGTTACGCTAGAGAGTTGGGGCTTGCCCTGGGTTTAAGTTGTTCAAATGAAATCCTAGCTCCCTCTGCCAAAGAGCACTGCAAACTTGGAGTGTACCTCAGCTCAGTGGAAATCAGAATCGGAAATTCAAGAGAATGTTATGGACACTAACACAGTTTCCATGTCCAGCCTCTGGGAGAACACTGATGTCCCAATGTGTTCCTGTCCCAGGGTGCTTACACACATAATTCTCCCCAGTGCTTCAGGGCAGGCTTGGTCCTTTACCTCAGCCAGCTGCTAACTGGTGAGAATCCTGGTCACTTAGACACGTGGGGCCAAATACTACCTGACATCATCTACCCCTTGCTCAAAGGGCTCACAGCAACTTCTGATGTCTCTGCCACCCAGGCTGAAGTGCTTCAGGGCCACACGAAGTTCCAGCAGCTGTGTCTGCTAGGATTCTCTGAACATGGGTTGTGCTTTAGGCCCTGGGGCTCCTACTTACCCAGCTGCCTCCCCAGCCGCTCAGTGACATTCTTGCCACTTGGGCTCATCTTGTTTTACTTTCGAGAAATATACTGCTTTTAACTACAACATGGTCTTTATTTCCAGGAGGGAGCAAATACACAAACAAAATAAACTAGGAGCCAAATTAGCCGATGAACTGTTTCGAAACAGAGCCGAGTCACATCTGAGCAGCTGGGGCCACAGCTGAGGTCCAATCTCAGCTCCCAGGAGGCACCCTCGGTGCTCAGTGGCCTCAGTGGCCCGGTGCTGTAGGGATTGGCCCTGCACTTCCTCCTCTTTGTAGAGTGGTTCCCAGCTGTGTCATTGTACTGGGGAACCTCAGAGCTGGGCCGACCCATCACCAGTGCTGCTGCTTGATGAGTGGGAACAAAAGCTGGGAGGAAGCAAGAGCTGCAGCGGGGGTCGCTCTCCTGGCCTCTCATGGGGATAAGGAGGGAGGTACACACTGATACACCCCAGAGTAGCTGGGGCAGACTATGTATATTCTTAGCTCTAGTCCTTATGATTGTTGTTTGAGGTCTGAGCGTCCAGAGCCCAGCCCTGAGGCCACTGAAGCCTACTCTGGGCAGCATGGCTTCTCAGAGTTGTAGGAAATCTCAAGTATTCTTCAGGAGTTCTACGCACATGGACTAATGCATTCCCTGGCGCGGGAAGCACCCCAAAACACTACAGGCGTGACCCACACAGCAGTGGTTGGTTTTAATTGTCAGCTTCATGCGCTCTAGGATCCCTGGGAAAGGAATCTCAACAGAGGACTGTCTAGATGAGTTGGCCTGTGGGTAGTCTGCGAGGAATTATCTTGCTTACTTAGTTAAGGTGTGAAGCCCTGCCCATTGTGGGCAGCAGCATGGGATCCTGTGTTGTAGGAGTGACTTCTGGCTCTGGTGGACTGCACCCTGGAACTGTGAATTGTAAAATGAACTCTCCAGTAAGTTGCTTGGTCACAGTGTTTTCTCACAGCAACAAGAATGAAACCAAGACACTTCCTCTTTTCACCATAAGGTACGTGGAGAACACCCTTATGTTTCCCTTGCAGCAGAGTTCCCAGCCACAGAGCAGAACCACTATATAATTCCATATATAGCCTTCTGTTCCTGGAAAGTTTGCCACATATGCTCATAGGTCCAGCAGTCACAGGCTGGAGAGGTGACCTAGCAGTTGAGAGCACTGACTGCTCTTCCAGTTCAATTCCCAGCACACTCATGGTGGCTCACAACCATCTGTAATGGGATCTGATCCCTCTTCTGGTGTGTCTGAAGACAGTGTACTCATGTACATAAATAAATAAGTCTTTTTAAAAAATGATGGAATCACAGTGAACAGTGGTCCCCTAGGAAGTCCCTAGGCAGCCTGCTTGGGAGGCACTGTCAACAAGGGATGTAGATGAAGTAACCCCTTTAGTATAACCATTGTGGGACAAACTTTGTAAGGTCTTGGTGGCATCAGGGCTCTCAGGTCAGCTATGGGCTGTACAAGACAGTGGGTGTGGAGAGGACACTCTTGAACCTCTGCAGAACCTCGCCACCCTGGCTTTTGCACCTCATTGGTGTTCTGGTGCTATGAAGCAGGCACAGGTTTGCCCAGGCTAGCAGAAGAAATGTCTCTGTTCAGAATGTGACCACTTCAGCATGTGGCACCAGATGCTAGCTCACACCACTTTCTGTCAACTCTGCGTGCAGCGTTTTGACATGCGTGTCCACACGTGCCCATGTTCTCTCCTTGCTCCCTTTAAAAATACCATTGCAAGTCCCACAGACCTGTGCCCAAGCCATATTCCTCTGTCTCCTTGCTGGATTCAGTTTGCTGCCATAAGCATGGGAGCAGGAGGGGGAACAGCTTTTTAGTGTCTTTAATTAGGCAACAGGATAAAACAAAGTCTGGCGGGAAATTACCACTTGAAGCTTGCCAAAAAAGCAGTGCTGGCTCCGTATGCTGGAGTGAGTGAAGGCCATTGGTTTTAAGAACACATGGTGGGCAGGACAGAGCAGCAACCACCTGACTCTGATAGGAAGCTGCTCCCATCTGCCCGTTTCCATCATTAGCCCAACAGATGTCCGTTTCCTTGTATGGCTTTATTACTTTTGATATTTTGAGACAGTGTTGCCATGAAGCCCAGGCTGGCTTTGAACTTATGACCCTCCTTCCTCCCTCCCTAGTGTAGGATTCCAGACTATCCTTTGATCTTTTGTGTGAAGGCCGGTGGAAAAAAATCTTATCTTGCTGGGCACTGTAGCTTGTAGCTTATGCCTCTAGTCCCAACACTTAGGAGCCTGAAGCAGGAATTTGAGGCCAGCTACACAGTGGCTTTCTAGGCTAGCCTAGGCGCAGAGTAAGACTTGGTCTCAAAAAATTTAAAGAAGGGGTTGGGGATTTAGCTCAGCAGTAGAGCGCTTGCCTAGCAAACGCAAGGCCCTGGGTTCGGTCCCCAGCTCCGAAAAAAAGAAAAAGAAAAAAAAAATTTTTAAAGAAGTGCATCTCTATTGTGGGAATGGGGTCTGGAGGTCATTTTGAACACAAACCTGGGGATTCTACAGTGGCATTTTTATAGCTACCTTCCCACGTCGACCTGCAGGGCACGGTGTTTCCCATGCTGCTGGCGGAAGCCTGTGGATATGTCACAGCTGGCGTTTTAGCCTGTTTCCAATTAGCGAGGAGAACTGGACGGTATCTTGGAGCTACTTGGTGGGAGCTAGCACACCACCCACTTGGTCTGCTGCAGTAACCTTTAGGGATTGTTCACTGATTCGTAGGAAAGACCCTTCCGAGGCACGTTCTCCAACTGTAGCAGCTGTACAGGGTCCTGACTAACCCACACATCCACTCTAAAAGGGGATGTTCTGGTGCTGCATCCATCTGACAGGAGAGTCAGCTCAGGACAGGCCACTGAGATATGACATGGATCCAATCCTGCACCTGTGGACTGGCTCCCTCCCTCCCCCCACCGCTCAAAGGTAGCTAGCTGCCAAGAGGGACACCATCCTTTCCTTCAAAGCAATCACACACAGGGCACAGACAGAAACCTAGTCATTTTCCAAGGGAGGGAGTTCATCTTGGTCCTTGTTCCCCCTCTCAGGGACACTGACAAAGAAGTCCCTAACCCTAGGACAGCTAGGCTTGGATATCCCATCCATTCCTTGCCCTACTCTTTGAAGTGAGGTCATGGTGATTCTAATGTCTCCTTGTGGAGGGCAGTGCTCAGCTTCCCAGTAAACAAGGTCATTGCAAAATTCACAAGGTCTTCAGTCTAAGGACTGAGCCTCTAATGAGCTTCCTGCCTCCTGAAAACCAAGAGAAATAGATGGCCATGTGTGCTGTGTGCTATGTGCCTGCGTGCGTGCGTGCGTGCGTGCGTGCGTGTGTGTGTTTTGAACTCAGGGCCTTGTGTCCCCTACAACCAAACTCTGTTCCCAGTCTCAGTTAGATTCTTGGAGGTCCTAGAACATTCTTCCCTCCCCATCCCACATAGAGCACTAAAGGGAAAAGGACTCATCACTGAGGACAGGAAGACCCAAGCAAAGGGTGAGGTCCGAGAGGCCTGCTTTTTCTGTTTTATTTCTTTCTAGGTGATTGCACTTCAGGCTGGCAACACCCAATAGAGTGATTACCAACTAATTTTGTTCCTCTGAACTACAATCCGATTCAGCAAGGAGCAGCAGTGTCAATAGCTTGTTGGGGGCTTGAGGGGACAACTGGGCTTTGCAAAATAAATGGTTTGGGCTTGTAAAGTGTTGGGTGGAACTGAGGGTGAGGCCCAGATGCTTTGAAGTCCCTGACACCAGACTGTGACAGATTTAAGTCCTGGGAATCCCTAAACCAAAGCCCAGACCCTAAGAGCATGGCTGGTGTTTCCATTGTCAGTTCAGCTACGTGGGCCAAGCAAAGGAGGTCAGGGCCAACTCCGGTTGTCATGCCCAATGCCCTCCCTGCTCTCTGAAGCACAGCCCGTTTTACAGGCTCATCGCCTTTTGGATCCAGTTTGAAAAGAAAACGGAACTCGAGACTGCAGGTGCCTCTGGCATAGAACTGGCCCACAGAGAAGCCCCCAGCAGCTAGGCAACACTTCTGTGGGGACTCAGGGTTGAGTCTTGGGAAGGTGTCCAAGGGGAGAATTCATTACTAAAATTCCAGGACAGTGGGAGGTTTTTGTATGGGTAGAAACCTGGGGATGGCCAAGAGTAAGGGAGAAAGATAAGATGAAGTAACTAATCACACAGTAAGCATTCTATGAACTGTTAGCTTGGCTATTCATTTTCCCACCAAAACAAACACCCACAAGTTTCCTTATAGATTTGGAGGTCCCCCACCCAAGAACCCACTGATGCGCTGGTTTTCCCTTAGACCAAGAAAGATTATGTCCTTACAAAGCAGTCGCCGACAGCTCTCAGCTGATGTCTGCTAAGGCCATGGCCCTTCTGTAACTCCCACAGGTACGGGTGTCACGGGAGAGTTCCCTCTGGCTTAGGGTTGTGTGTACTGATCCCAGAGTCAGAGTAGGGGCCTCAATCCATTGTCCTTACTTGCTCTCTCTGCAGAAGACCCTGGAAGGTCCTCCACCAGGAGCCAGTCTCGGTGCTAGCTGGTCATGCCATCCTCACGGATCCCAAGCCGTCTCCAAACACGGTGGGATCTGCTGCCACCGTGAGGATGTGCACCCTTGGGTGCTAGCTGAGTTGTTAATGCAGAAACAAGGCACCACAGAGGTTGGACATTTGGGTTGTGTGATTCAGGACACGCTGGAAAAGTCCAAGGGCAGAGGGGAGGAAAGGGAGAAGACTGTGTCTTAAATACTGTCTCAGGAGGCCAGAGCCCACTAGATGGGCTCTGGTTTGAGCTTTTCTGCTAGGAAGTCATTCACAAAAGTCTCCACAATGGCTGGGGTGATCTCCTCTACATCCATCACGTACTTGGCCCGGGCTGACATGTCCAGAATGGTGAGCAAAGGTGCCGCCTCGGGGAGGTTGGTGTAATCTCTCAGGGAGTCAGTCATGTCATCCTGGAAGTCACCAGAAGGGCAAGAAAACAGTAAATTTTAACACGAGAGTCTCCTGAGCCAGTCCTTAGAGCGCACGGGAAGGGGACTATCAGCATGCTGGGGAGATGGGCTTCTATCGGGAGGATGAAGACCCTGCCCTGCGTCCCTCAACCCAGGAGGCAAGCCAAGTTTCTTCACGAGCATGAAGGTGACCTTAACACGCCCTCTGCCGTTTAAGGTTCTGATTTAAGTCCTGATCGCTAGGTTTTGCAACCAGCTCTCAATTCTTTGCAGCCCCACTGTGGATTATCTGAGGCTGGTCAGGACTTCAACTCTGGAGTGTTTTCCAACAAAAACAGCTTACTGTCTCCCATGCCCTGTGTGAAGTGAAGGCAGGAGGTGCCCGGCCAGCCTGGACGCTCCTCCACTGTGTTGTTCTAAGAAGCTGGCGCCTTGCCATGCATTCCCTGCTGCTGTCCTGGTGAGTTCCCTCAGCTCAAACACTCCTCATCAAACAGGAAAAAACAGGGCCAAAGACAAGGAAAAACTTTTATGGAGAAGCCACTATTTGAGGTGACCTTTTATGGGACAGACTTCATTTAGAGACTAGTGGGAAATGGGACTAAACACCGTACAACATATAACACTCTAATTCTAATTCTAATGAAAGGTTTTGAGTTGCCCTGCAGAGAAAGGGCTTGGGGTCTTCCTAGCTTTTAACAGGACAGGAGGCATGAAACTTAAGCTCACTGGTTCCCCAGACAAAAATCTATTATATTCCCTGACACTAAGGAGGGTTTGTAAGTGACATCTTCCTCCCGTAAAGCCAGACGCTTCTATATCTTGGGCATCGATCACCAGGTCCAGCCCTCCTCACGGGTTAATAGACCCTTCATGGTAAACAGAGGAGAGCACCTGGACAAACACTGTTCATATTATCCCTTCAGGAGGCCTGGACCAAGCCAAGAGCTCCGGTGCCTCTCCCTGAACAAACCAGAGAGATGAATTTTAATGTTCTCAAAGGCTTTCAGATTAACCACTGCTTGTCCCAAGGGACTGGATTGGAAAATGAAAACAACAAGAATAAAAAGACTCTCTTAGCCCTGGGCACACTGCTGGACTCAGTTAATCAATGTCCATGTCCCATCTCCCTGCGCCCCCCACCCCCACCCCCCGTCCAGGTTATCTTGCTTCTGAGCATTAGGACAGAAGGCTGCCAAGACTTGGAACTTCCGTGAAGCAATGGATGACACAGGGCTCTGCCTAGCTTTCCGACCCATGGACAGCAGCCCCAAACCTGTCTGTCCTTCTAGACATGAACTGACCCATCTGTCAGAAAAGAAAGAGCCCTGACCCTGGAGTCACAGAAGCCCCACCAGTTCCTTTTTGCTACCTACTTTCTGCATGGCCTTGGCAAGGGACATCAATGGAGCCCAGGTGCCATCCCCAACACCCAGGATGCTATGAGAGGTAGTCAGCCCCCAGTGCTCCCAGCTAAGGCCTCACTTTCCTCATCTAGGAACCAGGATAATGAGCATTGTTCCCAGTGAGAGGGTGAGGGACAAAGGAGACCAGCAGGTGAGGTTCCTGGCAAGGAGCCTAGGGTACAGGAAACTTGCAAAAGCTTTTCAGCTGTGCTCCTGAATCCCCGCCCTGCCCCCAGCCCAGCCCTTTCTCTTCTGCACCCATCTTTCTTAGGAGCTATTCTCTAGGGGTTAGAGTTTAATACATGCAGAGCTGCCTTGCCATTCTTTGTGTGGGGCGGCTGGGAGCCCCCCACCCCCCTGCAGGAGCCTGTGAACCCTCTTTGTTCCCCTCCACCCCAGGGCTGGGCAGGGCAACTGGGGCTGCCTGCAAGGGGCCCAGCAGGGCAGCCGGGGTGGTTACTGAGGAGATGATGAATGGGTGGCTTAGGGTGTCTGGCCTCTCTTGTTTGTCTTCCTGTGCTTCTCTTGGGATCCAGTGTACAGGCTCCGACCAACTGGAGATTATGACCTTTGCAGGAAAAGCTGGGGGGAGGCCTCATAGAGTCTGTTGATGTGAACCTCAGAGGGGTGCTGGGGTGGGGTAGAGAGGCAGTGAGCATGTGCAGAAGGAGCCAGGAGAGCGCCTGCGCTGCTGATCTCGGCCATCTTGCAGAATGCAGGTGCCTGTAGGATGCAGGCTCCCAAGCTTTCTGGGGGGTCAGGCGCCTGCACAGGGCATCTCTACTCTAAGGACCTGGAGGATGTCCCCTACTCAGTCTGGCACAGTGAGGGTCTTCAAGAACTAGGCCTTGGGCTCAACAGCTGGGGAACAGCAGCAACTTCCAACCTCCCCAAGCGTCTTCAGCTATGTTTTAAGTCAGGATGGCTAAGCCTGTGTTGCAGGCTGGTACAGTGGGACTAGATGGGCAGATACTTTGCAAAGCACTGGGGGCTGGTTCTGATCCAGCACCACAGATAGGAGTGAGGGTGGCTGACTGATGTCTGCCGCTGCTCTCCCAGCAGTGCACGGGGAACAGACCCAGGAGGGTTTCCTAATGTTCTGAGGGCTGCTGAGTGAGAAGGAAGGGCGGGGGTTGGGGGATACAGCAGGGATAGGAAGCGGTGTCTGATGACTAAGGACACACCTTTTCCTCTTACATCTCTGTGTGGTACAATCAGCTCAGACCCAGAGGTCCCTTCAGACCTCCAGAAGCCAAGATCACTCATGTCCTGAAAGTCCCTATTGCCAGTCTGGCCAGGACACCAGGCCTGTCCTCTGCACTCACCTCCCCGGCCACAAAGAACAACAGCGGCGCCTCCTCTTCTTTGGCTTTGTACTTGGCGATGATCTTCTCAGCTATTGGCTGGATCAGCTGTTTGGCTGCCTCAGACTCTCCATCGTCCTCAGAGTCTGTGGCGGGGAAGAGAAAAGGACAAGCAACTTTAAATTGTCAAATAGTAGTGAGCGGGGATGGACCTGAGTGATGGGCCTGAGGCACACTGGGCTCGCTAGACACAGAGGCTCAGTGAGCAGCCCTACCCACCAGCACACAGACCCTGTCACGAAGTTCGTCACAAACGTATACGGGGAGCTGTGCTGCTCCCATGCCTACACCGGAGCCCTTAGGAGCATTCTCCCAGTAACAGAGCCAGAACCATGAATGCTGCGAGGAGCTGAGGACCCTGGTCCCCTCTGCAGTTCTGGTGGTGATGGGACACCACAGCTGCTACAAAGCCACCTGGCGGGCAGATCTGCAGGAAAACACAAGGAAGCTTAGGCTGCGGGAGCCTGTGGTCAGGAGTCAGCACGAGGTCCTCAAGGGGTAAAGCACAGAGGGCATGAGAGTCTGTCCAGAAGTGCCATACTGCCCAAGAGGCTCATGGTGACAAACTCCGGGGACACCCCCATCTAATTCGCTTTGTGATGCTACCCAACTTGTTTTGTCTCTCTGGGACTTGCTTTCTACATTTCTGAAGAAGGCCAAAAGGTTCCTAATTGTCCCCAAGTTCAGAGCTCTTTCCAAACCGACCCCAGGATGTTGTACAGGGGGCAGGACAGCCCCACAGGGAAAACTTTTCAAGGCCCCTTCTCCTTGACAGGCCTTCTTATCCAAGACCGGATCAGTCTGCTTCTCAGTTCTGATGCTGAGGTCCCGAAACCAGACCCCAGAGAAGGCAGCAGGGTGCTGAGGGTGCTCCCCAGGCCCTCGGTGAAGTTGGTGGGGGTCGCTCTAACCATGAACCTAATGGAGCAATTCAGCTGGAGGTGGCCAACAAAGTCTCAAGGTTCTTGGCCACAGGTTGCAAAAGCACCCTGAGTCAGGCCGCAGTCTGCAGGGTTACTTTTCTGTCTTTCTACTTAGCCAAGAGGCATAGCTTCTGAGGGTGGAGGATGCAGGGTTCCACCGGTAGAGCCAGCCTGCTCTGGTGGGCCGCTGGAATTGTTCCTTAGAGCATAGGAAAGTAGCAGCAGGCCTGGATGAGCCTTAGCCTGAGGGGGCCCCACCCCCTACAGCTGCTGTGCAAGCAACGCCCTCCCATCTCCCTTCCCAACAAAGGTTCTGTTCATGGGGGGCTGAGGGCATCTTCCTGCATGACCTGTTGCCCAGCTGGCAGCAGGAGCAGCACACAGGGATGGCAGGAGCTGCTCCAGGCCACTGCCTGCAGGGGGATGAATAAATCATTGGGGTCAAAAGCAAGGCTGCTGGGGAGACAAAGACCCCAGATCAACACTGTTAATGATGGAAAGGGGCTGGGGGCAGGGAATACTATCTGCCTCCCACGAGAGGTCCATTCTGACCTGTCTTCCACTTCCCCCTCAGCTCCATACCTACAAAAAGGACGAGGCAGGGACCCTCATTGAGCTGCACAGCGTTAGAGTCAGAGAGCTCCAGCACGGGCTTCGGGTGCCATGGGAACTCCCTGCAGTCCTCGTCATTGAGCACCTCCACCCGGCCCTGCCGAGTGATCACTTCCCCCTGCGGGTCCAGCACGATGAGCGTGGGGATGCCTGCAAGAGAGACACAACACTTAGCTGGCCGTTGTCCTGAGACAGGGTAGAGCTGGTCTTCCAAATCAGGGGCATTCACATTCTCACAGTAAGGATCCAGGGCAGGTCTGGTCTGGAAGCCCTGGGCTAAAACTAAACCCAGTTGCTGATTAGATGCAGAACCACTCTGGGTCTGTGTGGAGTCACCCCACAGAAAGCCGAAGGAGTCTGGGCCTTGGAGTTCTCTGGGGTGATACTGTGAAGGAGCTGGAGCCCACATCTATCCAGCTCCATCATCAGCAACTGAGTGACAGAACACAGAAACCAATGCTCAGTTAATGTGCACAAGGCTTGGGGTCAATCCTGGTGTGCACACGCATCCGCGTGCAGCACATGCACTCTAAGTACAAATCCCCATGTGAACACAGGGGAGGGGTTGGAGGGTGGGGCGTTTACAGTGGCATGTGGGCTTGCCACCTCCTTGTTCTCTGCACCCCACTCCCTACTGCTTCTCTTCCGGCCAGAGCTGCCACTCACAGAGTCAGCCTCTGCCCTGACCTTCGGGGACACTTGTCTCTCCGCTGGTAGCTGGTCCCCTCCCCAGTAGAGCTCTCTGGGTACCCCCCCTTGGGAGCAGACCAAAGCCTGGATTTTATAGGAAAGCCAGAGAAATTTAATATTTATATGTTCTGAAATATTTGGTCAGTAATTTGTTCCACTGACATTTTACATCTCCATAGGGGGTACAGTGAGGTACCAGAGGTATGACCCTGGTGCTTTGTAACCTGCTGTGGCGGTGGGCCCAGTGGGCACACAGTGGTGGGCCTTTCTTCAAAAGGAATAAATGATTCCATTTTGTTCACATCTATTAGAAGTAGCTGGATGGGTGTGTCAGAGGATAGGTGAAAAGAACCCAGCTCCCTGGCCCCGACTCCCGTGGACTTTTAAGATGTGCTCAGTCTTAAACAGGAGACCTGGGAAGTTGTTCTGTTGACTGCCTCTCCCCCCGGAGGCCTGAACCCATATTGGCTGTGTCACCACACACAGGCCTTATGTCGGTAGCCCAAAGGAAGCCTCAGGCTAGAGGCTACACGGGGCAGCCTGGGACACAGAGACTGCACTGCCACGTCCCCATCTCTAGAAAGCGTTGGCACAGTCCTTTAATCTGAACCAGTGCTTCTGAAACTGGGCAATTCTGAGCAGTGGGCAAACTGAGCCTGCCCACTGCTGTGAATATACACAGTTTTTAGCCTGGATTAAATGGGGATGCAGGAAGGACTGACAGACACAGAGCTCAGGGAAGTGACTTCATGTCGGTCAGCCAGGGAGTCTAATTCTTCTGTTTTTCCACTGAATCACCATGAGGGGATTTGACGTTCCCTTGAGTCCTGTGGGGACCAGGACAGGACAGTAAGCACTCAAGATGGCTGCCAGGGAGTCCACTGAAGACTCCACAGAGGCACAGATCCTCTGCCTGGGCTCTTTCCACTCCGTCCCCTCAGCTATGGAAACTAAAAGGTCCTCCTCTCCTGATTTCAGTGCTTTGAGCACCAGAGCTCGTGTCTAGGAACCCAAGGCCATAAGGCCCACAGGGATAGGGCAGTGTCAGGAGTGGGACTTCAGTGCATGAAGCACACACAATCAGACCTGGAACTGAAGAGTATCTATGCTCCCCGGGTCCACCGTTCCCTTCAGGAGACCTTGGATTTACCCTTAGAACCCTCGAAGAGTGCTGAATCAGAGGGTGGCAAAAAGGGGAGGCAGGCACAGCACAGTGGCCACCTGTGAGCTGTGAGGACCACCAGACCAGCCAGTCACAACAGGATAGGAACACTGGGCTGCCTGTTGCAAGGGCTGTGGCTCTGTCTCCAGGATAGTACCTTTGCCAAGGACTCTCTGGGCACCTGGCTGGGGCCAGGAACATCCCAGAACCAGTTTGTCAAGCTATTTTCCTCTCTCTGCTTCCCTCCCCAGAGTGGTGGCAGAGAAGGCTGAAGGTGTCATCACCCTATTCTCCTCCCCAGCATGCAGTCCCTGAAGCAGGCTTTCCAAAGTCAATACTTCAGAGAAAACAGGGTGAAGCCTCGGGAAACTTCAAGGGAACAGCAAATGTCTCACCAATGCAGTCATGCATACCTTCCACACCAGCGAGGGGCGTCTTGCAGGAATAAAAGAGGCAGCTTATCTCTGCCCAGCCAGACTTGTTTCCCAGCAGAGCCAGCTGGGACGGTTGGGGGAAAGGGGAAAGGGGAAAGGTGTGGATTCCGAGTTTTAAGGAAGATCCTGCATGCCCTAACTTCTGCCAAGTGGGGATGTCAGATTCTATCGTTCTCAATAATGGGTGGAAGAAGGAGATGCAAATGTAAAATGTTTTAGCAGAGGACTGGGGATACTGTCCGTGTGAAAGGAAAATGCTATAAATTACTCATGTTTGAAAAAGTCCTTCCTGAGAAGGCAGAGGCACAGAAGGTGGAAGCCGTGGAGCAGTCAGAGACCTCAGCCAGGCGAAGAATGTCAGCTAAGGGACGGGGGATATGAGGAGAGCCCCACAAGCGGGAATGTGTGCCAAGTAAGAGGTCAGCCCTCGCTCTTCGCCCGTCTTCCCAAGCTCACACACGCCCCCATTCCCAAAGAAGACAGCCTGCATCTTCAGCTTTAGGGACTAGAGTATCTGTCAGTTCCAGAGTCCCCTCCCCTATCTCCACCAAAGCACAGAGAAAGGATGGGGTTTGAAAAGCCCGTGCCAAACAAACCCCTTCCCTCGGGATGACACCTACTAGTGGTTTAGAACAACCTGAAAAAAAAAAAAAAAAAATAGAGGCCGCCCCGCAGTTTGGGGATAGGAGGGTAGGTGTGGGACAAAGAAGCTGAACTGGTCCAGGCACTTGAGGAAGAAAGGAGCCAGGAGGAGTAGCACCCAGCTAGCTGTCTGCACCCAGATGGCAGCATCCTCAGGGGCGCCCAGTCCCCAAAGACCAATGGGAGGCGGGAAGGGAAACTGAAGGAGGACATCGTGGGACAGGAAGTGCAAGCCAAGGTGCACTGCAGGGCCTAATTCTGTGAGACGTGGCAATGGTCACCAGGGAGGGCGCGGCCTATTGGGAAGGGCTGGGTGTACTGCTCAGAGGGAAGCCCAGCTGGCACAGTGCTACATTACAGCTCTGTGTAAGCATGTGGACAGTGGCCAAAGGGGACCAGAAAAGTGGGAACAGTTGTAGAGGAAGATAGGAATACATTTGAAACGAGATATGGAGAAGCTGGAATTTTAAGCGATGTAATATGTGGATTAACATAAGATGAAAATCAGAACCCAAGGGCACCAGGGCTTGGTGGGGATGACAAACGCAAGCCAATGCCTTGGGGAAACCAAACAGCCAGCTCTGCTCACCGGCTCGCCCTCCTCCTGTGGCGCCCTCCCCGAAAGCCTTCCTTTGCTCAGAGGAAGGAAGGGAGCAGCCGACTTAGGTGGCAAAGCTCAGAAAAACTCAACCGAGGTCAGACAGAGGGGTCTGGACCAACTCGGACTTGGCCCGAAGACTCAAAAGCTACCCAGTCTGCACCAAGATATCCATCCACGGCCATGTTTTTCTTATAGACCCAGAAACCAACTGTCAATCAAGAGTGGAGCAGATCTGTCTGCTGGCACAGTTAAACTGTCCATCAAGAGGGGCAGATGTGTCAGGCAGCGCGGTTAAGCAACGGAGCACTTCCCAGGCCTGGGAATAGTGAACTAGACATGAGTGTTAGTGGGGATACATTTCAAACCAGCGTGTAAGGGAAAAACTCAAGAGGGAAAATTACATTATGACAGCATTTAAAGTATGCTTCTAAAAGACAAACCAAGGAAAGGATACATTATTCATGGGTTCATATACATGCAGGGAAATACAGAAGCGGCTTATGAAGTTACGCAGTAAATGTATGGTGGCGATTCCCCTGGGAGAAGGAAGGCAGAGAGTGAAGGGCCTTTTGTTTGTCTGTAATGCTTCCATTACCCTTCCTTCCTTCCTTCCTTCCTTCCTTCCTTCCTTCCTTCCTTCCTTCCTTCTTTCCTTTTGGAAGTTGGGTGTGCCTAGGAGTGTTCACAGGATCTGGTTTCTGTTCTAAAAATCTGAACAACAACAACAAAAAATCTTCCCGGTATAACTGCATGGGTATTTATTATGTTATTTTCTGTTTTTTCTCCCTGTATTTTTCCCCCTTCTTTTTACGTGCTCACAATTAAGTGCAACAAACAGAATAGAGCGGCAAGGCCACTCAAGGCCACTCAGTGGATTCCCAGGCTTCGATGGCTGCCCTCCGCCATCAGACAGGCAGCTCTACACAGAGGCGCCAGCACTTTGAATGCAGAGGTTTGTCTGCCGAATAAAACGCCCGGCTACTTGCTCTCTGCTGACTGAAAAGACACACACTCTGAAAGTGTCATTTTTATCTTTACAGAGTGCCTCAGGTCCGTTTTCTGAAGGAAGTTAAGGAAGTGGGCAAATGAAGAAGCAGAGAGGGGAGGGAGGGTGAGGGAGGAGGGATGTAGGGAATGCAGGGCAGAAGAAACAGTGAAACATGGATTGAGCAAGAGGAAAAGGAAACAGAAATCTCTGTGTTGGGGACAGCAAGGCTCTACACTACAGCTGCCCAGCCAGAGCCACCTTCTACCCTCCCACAGGCTGGGGAAGAAGAGAGAGGAAGGACAAAGAGCGTGGGTCCCTCGCTCAAGATAGAAGGGCCCCTAAGCCTCCTTGCAAAAGAACAGGGTGTTCTCCAATACTCTCTAGCAGCCCGGGGTTACTTAGACAATGGCTAATGAGATTTGCCTTTTGCCAAGTGTGTCTAAATGGTTCCTTTAGAAAGGCATTTTAAAGGCTTACAGGGCCGCGAATTCCCCAGTCTGCACGAAGCACTGATAGGGAGGCCTTGCAGGGAAGCAGGCTTTTCAGGGAGACAAAGGAGATGGAGGGAAGCCAAATGCCAAATCCTCGGCAAGCCAGGGTGGCCCTATGACAACTACAGTTTCACACAACCCCAGGGCGCAGTCCCGGGCCCCTAACAGGAGCCAGTGACCAGGCCCCTGGCAGCTGCCAGACTTTGGTCCCCCTAGCTTAGGGCAAATTTGTCCTTAAGACCTGCAGCAGGTATAGCTACCCTGTGACGGGTGACTCACTCCCTATGAGCCCTCAAATAACTGTCAGCATTTGGTAAGGCCACTTTGGAGGGAGAAACAGGCACAAGGGCACTCTGGGCCTAGATCCCAGATACTCAGAGAATGCATTCTCTTTGCATTATATATCCTCACTCAGGGAGGGCCAGGTGACTGTCAGATCATCTCTCTCTCTCTCTCTCTCTCTCTCTCTCTCTCTCTCTCTCTCTCTCTCTCTCTCTCTCTCTCTCTCTCTCTCTTCTCTCGGTCCAACGGCCAGGTAGAGGCAGCTCAGCCTGGATATAGATATAGGCCAGGAAATGGTCCTAGAACTTCTCTGTAAAACCACTCCATCGCCTTGCACGGCATAGTAGCCTGTGCCTGTAACTCTAGCACTTGGGAGGCAGGAGCGAGTGGAATGTTACAGCACGTTTAAGGCCAGCCTCGTCTACAAAGCCAGTTCCAGGCCAGCCAATGTTTCAAAATTTAAAAAGCATTGTGCTCTGTGTTTATCGTCTCAGGACTGGGAAGGTCAAGAGGCTGAGGTTAGAGAAGATTTAGGCCAGCCTGAGTTATAATGTGAATTCCAGTCTAGCCTGGGCTGCAGAGTGAGACCTTGTCTCAGGAGAAAACAACCAAGGGACAGGAGAGAGATGGGTCAGCAATTAAAAGCACTGTCTGTAACTACTGAGGATCCGGACTTGATTTCCAACACCCACATGGTAACTCACAACTAGAGTATAAGGCACCGTCTTCTGGCCTCTGAAGGTGCCAAGCACATATGTCATACATGGACACACATATAGGCAAAATACACACATACACACAATAACAATAAGACTTTAATAATACTGTGAGTTACTACCTGCTTGAGAGCTCAGTTTCTGTGTGGTGCTGTGACTTCCTATGGATAAATCCCTGTAACTCGGGTTTCTTCTTTTCTAATTTCCTGTTACGTTTTTAAGGATGTATATATGCATACTCACTGCTGTGTGTGAGAAACAGGAAATCTCAAAAACTCAAACGGCTAAAGGCAGGTAAGGTTGTCTTCGGCATCAACCTGACTGGGCGAGGAGTCACCTAGGAGATGCAGAGCGCAGCTCTCCATGGGTCTGGAAGGGCATCTCTACAGAGGCCCAACTCAGGGCAAAGACTCACTCTGAATGTGGATGGACCATTCCATGGGCTATGGCCAGGACAGAATGAAGTGGAAGAAGGGCAGAAGTCTGCAGACCACCCCCACCCCCCTCCCCCCGCCTCCTGAGCCATCAAGCTGAGGCCTGAAGGACTCTGAAGCTGTGGCCCATGGTAAATCCTTCCTCCCTCAAGCTGTCTCTGCTAGGAACAGCATCGCAGTGATGAAACATTGCCTAACACAGGTAAAGAGGGAAAACCCACTGTCATCGGAAGAGGCTGGCACTGACAAAGTCCAAAAAGGAGAGCCCTGGCTCTCAACCAGCCTACCAGTGTGCCTTGCCTGTGGTAGCTTGAAAGGCCTTTAGTCACCAACTCGGGAGCCCGGGGCACAGCCTTGAAGACTGTGATGCTGGAGGAAAGCTCTTGTCCACTGAACAAAGAGACAGTCACGTCTCCTTGAAGTAGAACACTAAGTCACTTTCAGAGCAAGGAAACTTAATCCCACAGGTGGGAAAGTCAGAGCACAACCCCATATATTTCTGTTTGTTTTTGTAGTGCAGGGATGGAACTTAAGCAAGCACCTACCCTCCAGTTTAACTCTGGAACTGCCAGTCAAGTACTTTCCCAAGAAAGAGCCCATTTGGCTAGACGCAGGGGGTGTGTGTGTGTGTGTGTGTGTGTGTGTGTGTGTGTGTGTGTGTGCACGTGCATGTGTGTGCCCATCTGACAAAGGGAGCATCTAGCGTGTTTCTGTGATATTCTTTATTTATAAACATCATTGCCATGCAATTCTGATGGTCGACTCTTGTGGAAAGGTAGTAGGACTGCAACACACATACACATACACACGCGCACACGCACACACACACAAACACATGTGGAAGAAGCATTTCATCTATATCATTTCTTAGCAATTTTCTGTCAGAGATTCATCACGCGTGATTTGCAGAGGAGGAACCGAGGCTCAAGCACTCCAAGTGATAGGACCAAAGGCGATCCTTTAGTCTGTGTGACAGTGAAACCTTGGAAGGGTTCTGGTCTAGGGATTTGGAAGCACATGCTCTATAGGCCGTCCATGTCAGAGGCCACTATGAAAGGGGAGAAGTAGCTGTCTTACCAGAGCAAGTACTTAAAAACAACGAGCCCAGCCCAAACCTCCAACACAACCACTGTAATGAGGTGTAAGTCATAAAATTCACCCCAAGAGCCAGGCAGTGATGGTTCATCCCTTTAATCCCAGCACTTGGGAGGCAGAGGCAGGTGGATCTCTGTGACTTCAGGGCCGGCCTGGTCTACAGAGTGAGATCCAGGACAGCCAGGCCACACAGTGAAACCCTGTCTCAAAAAACAACCAAATAAATCACCCCAAATAATTTTTAAAAGATTTATTTTTACTTTACTTTTTTTTTTTTCCGGGGCTGGGGACCAAACCCAGGACCTTGGGCTTCCTAGGCAAGCGCTCTACCACTGAGCCAAATCCCCAACCCCTTTACTTTACTTTTAAAAGTGTTTATGTGTGTGTGTTTATGTACTTGTGTGTACACATGTGTATATGTGTGTGTGTGTGTGCATGCGTGTACACCCAAGGAAACTAGAAGAGACCATGAGATCTCTTGGAGTTGCACTTACAGGTCATATGAGCCTCCTGACATGCATTCTGGAAAACAAATCAGGTCCTATGCAAGAGCAGTCAAAGATCTTAAACATTGAGCCATTTCTCTAGTCCCCAGGCCCCAAATTAGAAAAAAAAATTGGTTTTTGTTTTGATTTTTTGAGACAGGGTTTCTCTGTGTAGCCCTGGCTATTCTAGAACTCACTCTGTAGACTACATGTCTTGAACTTAGAGAGATCTATGTACCTCTGTCTCCTGAGTGTTGGGACTAAAGGTGTGCACCATGACTGCCTGGCCCAAGTAACTTTTAAAAAATGTCAGGACCATGAACACCCACAAAAGTAAAGTCTAGTTGTTTGTCTGTTTGGTGGCTTTGGTCCTTCTGAAACAGTCTCCCCGTACAGCTCAGACTGGCACGGAACCGGCACATCCCTGCCTCTGCCTCCCAGGTGCTAGACATACAGACATGCACCACTATGCCTTGTTTTAAAGATGTTCTCTCTCTTCCTAAAAGGAGGCCAGGGGTATGGAAAGCCCAGGTGGGCAGGTTTCCATCCGGCCACACAGAGTCCAGGTCTGGGATGCCTACCTTGGATTCCATACAGTCGGTTGAGACGAGACCGCCGGGCCTCATCAGTGTAGGGGACAGCAAGCCACGGCATCTCACTAAAGTACTGTTTGAAAGACTCCTCTGACCTGCAGAAAGATGCGGAGAAAATGTCTTTATCCTGTGTGCATCACCCCTTGGTGCTTCCCGCTATTACCAAGTTGTACAGGCTCCCATGGGGTTGGGGTTCCTAAACTCAGGTCCTCGCCTAGCTCCTCAGGCCCCAGGCTACGGGTGTTTGCTAATCTACCCATTCTGCTGCTCATCAAGAAGCAAATGGCTCCATCCACCCAGTGGATCCCAAACTAAAATGGCAGCCAGGCCATGCCTCCTACGGATTTTACATGCCCAACATATCACCAGCGTGGACACATTAGATTTTTTTTTTTAAAGATTTGATTCGATTTGTGTTCACTTGCTTGTGTTTCTGTGCAGCGGGGAGGGGAGAAAAAACCAGAAAGAGCCATTGGACCCGCTGTGGCTGGACTTCTGTGACTTAGTGTTTGTGAGCTGCTCCCGAGATGTACAGGGGCTGGAGTTGGAACCCTGGTCCTCTGACGGAGCTAAGTGCTCTCAACCACAGAGCTATCCCTCCAGCCCCAACAGGTCCGACCTTACAGCAGGCCTGGACACACGCCACAGTTGTGTTCCCTGTGTATGTGTGGTGTGTAAAGAACACAGTTGGCACCAAGCCTCCACCCATGACTGTACACAGGGAAAGCGAGCAGGCTTTAGTTATAGAGAGCGTTAGGGCTAAGCTATGGGGATGTACAATGACCAGGGAGGGCACAAAGGAACCTTCTGGGTGATGGAAATGTTCTGTATCTTGATTGTATGACAATAATGACATGGTAGACACGTGGGACAGAGCTTTTTGGATGGAAAAAAACAAAACAGATGCAATTTCCTTATATAGAAATTGTGTTTCAGTAAAAGTGATACTGTTTCCAACAAAGCTTTAAATGTCTTCAGGCTGGTCTCTGGTCCCTTGCACTGAGACAGGGAACTGAGGGGTGGGACCATGAGCCAATAGATAGCACAGGAAGTACAATATCAAAGCTACAGTGTGGCATCTTGAGAGGCTTCTGTGACCAGGGCCTAGGGAGGCAGAAGCTCCTGCTCTCTCAGTCCGGATCTTGGCTGGGGTTCTAAGCTGAAGACTGCTGAGTGATGACGGAATGAGGAGAAGCAAAGACACCCGAGTCTAGAGGGACAGGGCCCTGAGAGGAAAACTACACTCGCTTGTATGATTTCTTTTTTATCTTTTTTTTTTTCTTTTTTTTCAGAGCTGGGGGCTTGTGTGATTTCTTATCCACGTGCAATGGTGTAGTCCTAGACAAAGTGCATGACCAGATGCATGCAAAACACAGTCACATGGTGCCAGGCTCTGGCTCCCCTCTGTCCTCCACCCTGTATTTCCCCTTCACAATCTAGAAAACTGAACCAAAAAATGCATCTTGATTTCCATGGATCCTGAAGTGCACTGGGAAAGGCCTCTGTGTTTGCAGCAAGGTTTACCTCAGCTAACATCCCAGAGCTGTCTCCCACAAGCCCTACTCCCTGGCCCACACGGAGGAAGACATGGGAGGCAAAAGACACACGTGTAGGCCATTACTGGAAAAGTAGTGTGGTGTGCTTCAAGGTGACGCTGACACTGTACCTGTCTGCACTAACAAAGATGATCTCAAACTTCTGGCCTGCCTCCTTGATCTTCCGGTAGGATTCCACCAGCACTCTGGTAAGGCTTCGGCAGGGTGGACACTGAAAGACAAGAGCCTGCTCTACCTCCAGCCATTGCCACTGGAGGCCAGGTGAGAAGAACTGGGTAGGTAAGACTGGGACAGCAAAACCCAATTTATGCAATTTATAAGCATTCGAGTCTTCATGGTAATCAGTGTGCACAGCCGAGGCCCAGCCCAGGCTACATGCAGTAGGCGGCGGGGAGATCCCTCCCTTTCGGAGCCGGAGAAATCCTGTCAGGATGGCTGGCTGAGGGGAGGCTGTATTCTTGTCGCCATCACTGACAGCATGAGCATTACTGTCATCGGTGAGCAAGGAAAGGCAAGGCCAAGGGGCTTCCACCACAGCCTCCTGGCCCAGAAGCCAAGTCCTCTAGGCACAGTGGTGACACCGTTGTTCCCTTCAGTCTAATCCAAGGAGAGGCCAAACACTTACCCAGTGTGCAGAGAAATAGACTCCCACGTGAGACCCCTCAAGGCTGCTGCTTTCCAGAGACTGCCCGTTGTTTCTAAGCAAGGGCCCAGCGATAACTTCCCGGAAGGGTTTAGGTCCCCAAGGGAATTCCAGACCTGAAATAGACAGGCCACAGAGGGTCTGAACAGCATGGCTCTTTATGACAGCCCAGGACCTGGGAGTCTCCAGAAATCTAGGCACAATTTTGTCACCATACAGAATTTATTAGCCCAGCCACAGGATCTGCAGTCAACACAGAAACAAAAGAACTCGGGCTATGGGGGTGGTCCCTTCTGTGGGTAGGTGTCTAGAGCCAGGCCCCTGGGATGTGTAAAGGAAGGAGAGAAAAGATTCTGAAGGAGTATCCTCTGATCACCAAACATATGCTGAGGCATGTGTGTGCCAACACACACACACACACACACATGCACACACACACACACACACACACACACACACACACACACACACACACACACAACACACACACACACACACACACACACACACACACACACACACACACACACACACACACACACACACACACACACACACACCCCTTTAATACCAGCACTTAGGAGGCAGAGATCTCTGTTAGTTTGAGGGCAGCCTAGTCTACAGAGTAAGTTCCAGGACAGCTAGGGCTATACAAAGAGAAACACTGTCTTGAAAGAGCAAAAAGATCAAACCAAACCAAACCAAACAAACAAAAACAAAACAAAACCCCCCCAAAAAACCCCAGAAACAGAAACAGAAACAAAAAGAAAATGTAAAAGAAAAAATCATCTGTGGCACAGATAGCCTCATACCACCAAGGCAGCGGTTCCTAGGCAGTGCCCAGGGATGAGAAGGCCTCTCTCCAGATGCAGAAGCAAGAATAGGGAGGAGATGGGCCAGAGCAGACCACCTTGGTAACTGGCAGATGCGGCCCTACCTGTGTGGGACATTACTTCACACAGATAGCAATCCAGTCTCATCCTGCCAGTCCACAGTTCCCAGCCCTGAATGCATGTTAGAACACTGTGGGATTTTTCAAGTGGGATGCTGCTGGGCCACACCCCTAGAGATTCAAAAGCAACAGGTCAGGGCTGGGGCCTAGGGAGTCAAGGGAGGCTGAAGTATAATAAAATGAAAACCCACGAAACCCAGATGGTCACATTTTGATGACCTCGGACTCCCAGCAGGAAGGGGAACTAACTTGTTCCCAGATCGACACACTGTTTTCTCACAGGGTGGTCCATGGCCCACTGCCTCAAACTCGCCTGAGGGGCCAGGGATGAGTTAAAAATGCAGGTGGCCAAGCCCACCCGGAAACCAGAGGATACAGAACTCTGGAGACCGGTCACTAGGCTGGCCATGTTAACGATCTTGGGAGTGGGTGGGGTGTGAGTTCGCCATGTCCTGATTTTTATAAAGGGTAATCCTTCTACATAGGAAGTCTCAATCTCTGTCTCATCTGTTTCTGGTTGGTTTGTTTCTCTCTCTCCGAGGTCTCACTATGTATCTCTGACTAACCTGGGGCTCAGTAAGTAGACCAGGCTGGCCTCAGTTTATACATCGCCTGCCTCTGCCTCCCAAGGGCTGTGCGCCACCACACTGGCCAAACCCAGGGCCTTGTGCTTGCCAAGCGCTCTACCACTGAGCTAAATCCCCAACCCCTCCTTTTTTTTTTTTAAATAGCATTTACCATGTTTTGCTTTTTGATGATTTTTTTTTAAGATTTATTTATTATATATAAGTATACTGCCACTGTCTTCAGACACACCAGAAGAGGGCATCAGATCTCATTACAGATGGTTGTGAGCCACCATGTGGTTGCTGGGAATTGAACTCAGGACCTCTGGAAGAGCAGTCAGTGCTCTTAACCACCGAGCCATCTCTCCAGCCCGCCTTCTATTTTTTGAGTGTAGCTCATGTTGGCTTTGAACTCAGAACCTTCTTAGCCTCCAGAACGTTGGGGCCTCAGGTATGTACAACCACATCCAACTCGGAGTGGTGTGTGTGTGTGTGTGTGTGTGTGTGTGTGTGTGTGTGTGTGTGTGTGTGTGTGTTTCTGTCTGTCTGTCTGTCTGTCTGTCTGTCCGTCTGTGTCAGTGTCTGCGTGTGTGTGTTTGTGACCAGGTATGAATCCTCCAGTTGGCTCAGTAAGCAAGGGGGCAGGGGAGACCTTGTAACTCTATTTCTCTGGTGCAAGAGGGAAGGTGGTCTGGGGAGGCTTCCCAGTATGCAGCCATCAGCCACCAGGTCAGCATGAGCAAGGCCATCAGGAACTGGGACATAAACTGCACCAGACAAGTCAGAGCACTGCCTGGCAAATTCAAACCTTTTTGACAGTCATGAAATTATAGATTTCAGGACTCAGCACTCGAGAGGCTGAGGCAGGAAAAGGGCCCAGCCTGGGCTATGTAGCATGTTTCAAGGTAGCCTGGACAAATACTAAATCTTGACTCAAAAGAAAAATAAATAAATAAAAGCAAAAGGTTTCAGGTTTGGGGATTGAGGATGTTCAGGAGGTGAAACTTGAAACTTTGAAGTCTTCCTGTTCCCACACCAATGGAGGATAGGGTCTAGTCCTCTGCCTCAGGACCACGGAGGAGGGATTCAGTTCCATCCTACCAGACCACAACTCTAAATGCACATTAGAACTCACTGGGGGAGCCAGCGAGATCGCCAAGCAGGCAAAGGTGCCCACTGCACATCCAGGAACGTTTTGGATAAAGGATTTTATTTTTCCTTTACTTCTCTCTATTGTGTTCATGGTGGTCAGAGGACAGCTGGAAGGAGTGGTCCTCTCCTTCCACCATGTTGGTTCTAAAAAGTCAGGTTGTCAGGCACGGCAGCAGGTGCCCCAGGCTCTCAGCCCTCTCCTCTCTGTGTACACTTTTTGTTTCTATTGCTGCAGGGTCTCATTGTGTATCCCTGGCTAGTCTGGAACTCACTATGTAGACCAGGCTGCTCTTGAACTCGAAGAAATCCACCTGCCTTTGTCCTCTGAGATTGGGATTAAAGGTACATACCACCACACTCAGATACTCTATATTTTTAAGAGAATCTCACACACACACACACACACACACACACACACACACACACACACACACACACACACAGAGCAGACCCTTATTGTTCAGGCAGCTTCTGCTGCTGAACTAACACTAGAGTTGGTATCTTGGTTCTTGCTGCTTCCCAACAGCCTCTGCAGCCCTCAGAGCCGAACATTCCTTCCCAAATCCCATCTGCTTTGGCCCAAGAATGAATGGCCCCTGGAGAGACATTCTGAGCCTTTAAAACTCTTAACCATGACCTGGAGAATACAGTAATTTTATCAAGACAATATTCTCCAGCCACGTAAACCTACTTACAGTACTGAGGGCCAGGAGGGGAGGGAGTAAGGCGCGCCCAAGCCTCACCTTCTGGGTCATCTCGGATCACGAGGAGCCCGTTCCTGCACACGACCTTCCCAGTAGTGGCGTCTAGGAATATTAGCGATGGAATGTTGGAGACTCGGTATTTGTTCCAAAGTTTAAGCTGCAAAAGGAAAGTACGATGAGGCGGTTAAACCCAAACCAAACTAATCGCAGAGCTCTTCCGTGTCCCCAGGCCCAGGAGGAGATGGAACAATGCGGGAATGACTGGCTCAGATCAGAGCTGCCCAGCAATAGGGTTCATTACAACCCCGCGTGCCTCTGCAGTGCTGTAGTGTGTAGGGGACCCTGAGTCCTAGAAAGGTTCATGTTGTGACAGGGGTGGATGGTAGAGGGACGTTTAGTCTCTTGCCAGTCCCCAGGGGACAACCTGAAAATTCCGATAAAGACCTGACCTCTTCAGAGTGCAGTGAGACCTTAGCCAGCTGACCTGGGAAGGGAGAGAAGTACTTCAGCCCAGCAGCAGGCCACAGGCCGCAGCCAGCAGCCAAGGAGGAGGGAGAGGCTTTCCAACAAGAACGAGTATTAAATGTGCCCCTCTCCATACTTGTCCGGGCCTGTGATGGGAACAGCATCTTTGCTATGCACGTGTGCCGTTTATCTTGCTGAACACAGGCAACAAGGCTGCCCCAACCCTCAGCCCTCGCCGCCACTCCAAACAGCCTCCAGGCTTCTGGCAGTGTTGAGGCTGGCAGTGCAAACTATTAGAGGCCCAGGGTCTAAGGAGGAAGCTGAGAACCTGGGAACATCACAGCCCTGGACAAGAAGCCAGATTTTCACAGGCTCTATTGCTCCCCCATGGCCACAGGCTGAACACCCCTTTGGTGAGCCACTGGGTGCTCTGAAATGTAACCGCCAAGCCCTAGCACCAAAACCATGAGGGGACATGTTGGGCTTGCTACACAGAAAGAAGAAGAAGATAGCTCCACAAGGGTGCAAGACTCCTTTCTGAGGCACCTGAGGGTCCAGGCCAGGGGCTCAGCCCCTGACCAAACGGGGCAACAAGCCTCAGGATGCAACCACACACAGTGGAGGGGAAGGATGTGTGGATGGGGCTCTAATGGTATTTAGTTCAATTCTAGAGTATCTGCCAAGAAACTTGAGGCTTCTCAGCCTGTAGAGGCACATGGCTTGGCAGAAGGGATGTTGGATCCTGCTTCAGACTGGGTGGCCGTGCTCCATTGCTTACCAGCCCCACATTTCCGGTGGGCTCACAGAACAGCCTCTTCACAAGAGTGGCTGTGAGCGGCTGTGATGGGGCCGTGGCTGCATCATTCCACGGCCTGGGCTCAGGATCAAGCGTTCTTTTATTGTTATTGTTTAGAAACAAGGTCTCACCATGGAGGTTTTCTTAGCATTAGGTATGAAACTCAGGCTAGCCTTGAGTTCTGATCTTCCTGCACCAGTCCCAGCCTTTTTGTGTATCTGACTATCCTGGAAATCGCTCTGTAGACCAGGCTGGCCTGGAACTCTGAGGTCCACCTACCTCTGCCCCTTATTATTGCCGTGTGCCACCGGTGCCCGGCATATTGATGAAACACTCTTTAGAGGTTTGACAACAAATAAGCCCTCCGTGCCACTGGGATGCATAACCGAAATTTGCTGTGCCAGAGTCCATCCAGGTTACTTTAAGGGGGTGTCCGAGGTGCGGGGAGGGTTGTGCATTGAGAAGATGCTGGGCAATTAAGAGTACTTGCTTCACTACCCACAGAAACAAGCCAGTGTCCCCTTAAATGCCTGTAACCCTAGTTCCAGCAGGAACAGAAATAATAGGAAGGTAACTGAGGATTGCTGGTTCCCAGCCTGGCTGAGACTTCATCCCTGAGTGCAGAGAGAGACCCTGCTGCAAAGAAATAAATAAACCACAGAAGAGGGCACACAATACACTCTTCCCTATGGGTGCACATATGTGCTTATGTTCTCTCCTCTCTCTCTCTCTCTCTCTCTCTCTCTCTCTCTCTCTCTCTCTCTCTCGCCCCTCCTCCTTCTCCTTCTCCTCTTCCACCTCATCCTCCTCCCCCTCTTCCCTCCCCTTCACCACAGGAAGGAAGGGAGGAAGGAAGGAAAGAAGGAAGGAAGGAGAAAACAATTTAGACAAGAAGATTAAGATCATTGAGTTGAATTTTTGTTGTTGTTTAAACGTAATTTTAGAGGGGGAAAAGTAGTCACTTGAAAACATTGGGAAACAATAAAATCACAAAAAAATGCAAAGAGTAATCCAGGATCTGTTGCCTGGGAAGGCTGAAACCATGCTCTACCCTGGCCCGCAGCGAGAGCTCATTTCCATCTCCCTTGCCAATGCCACCGCTAATGTCAGTTTTTCCGATCTGACTGGGAAGACACACCTAACTTCCACTGCTCCCTCACACTCACTGATGTTAGTGAGTGCACAGCTAACAGTACACTGTAAGCACACACACAGCTGACGACACGTCGGGTTTCCTTCAATGTGTTTTAGAACTTGCAAGCGCAGAGATTCACTATGCAGCTATAAACTGAGTACCTACTATGTGCTTCTTCTTTTTTTTTTCTTTTCTTATTTTTTTTTTCGGAGCTGGGGATCGAACCCAGGGCCTTGGGTTCGATCTGAGCTAAATCCACTGAGCTAAATCCCCAACCCTATGTGCTTCTTCTAAACACAAGAGGCACGAGAAAAGAACAAGGCTGCCGGGCAGTGCTGGTGCACGCCTTTAATCCCAGGACTCAGGCGGCAGAGGCAGGCGGATCTCTGTGGATTTGAGGCCAGCCTAGAGCTAGTTCTAGGACAGGCAGGCTAAACACAGAAACCCAGTCTAGGAAAACAACAACAGAAAAAACCAACCAACCAACAAGAAACAACAAGGCAGATGAATCTCTGGTAGAACTTCGGCTCTCATGGAAAGAAAGACGATAAATAAGAATAAAAATGGAGGGGCTGGAGAGATGGCTCAGAGGTTAAGAGCACTGACTGCTCTTCCAGAGGTCCTGAGTTCAATTCCCAGCAACCACATGGTGGCTCACAACCATCTGTAATGGGATCCGATGCCTGGTGTGTCTGAAGACAGTGACAATATATACATAAAATAAATAAATCTTTAAAAAAAGAATAAAAATGGAAAATAATTTCAGATGTTTATAAAGAACTAGAAAGAATGCCTCACAGGGAAAAGGCAAAGTCATGCTTAGAAGAATGACCCACATTTTAATGGTAGGCAGCGGGGGACATCTCCATTCGTACACATACACATGTGCACAGCACACGCCTATGAGGGATGACATGAGAACAGACTTCGGTCATGCAATGAAGTAAGTCGCATGCACGGGGAAGGTCACCTGCAGCCCAAGGAACCTGTCAAAAGGTAGAAGGCTGGCTGCTAAGGCCAGAGGGGATGCAGTCAGAGCTATTTATGGCCCTATTCCCTTACCTATGTGTTTTAAGGAAACAGGGTCAGGGGTCAGGGTTGTAGTTCAGTGGTTGGTATGTATGTATGTATGTATGTATGTATGTATGTATGTATGTATTATGTATCTGACAGATGGATGGATGGAAGGGTGGATGGATGGATGAATAGATAAATAGACAGGCTGACTGATCAACTGAATTAATGAACCCCTAATTTTAAAATGTATTTTTATTTTTGTATATATGTGTGTCTGTATGTATATGCAGGAAACTTCAGAAGCCAGAAGAGGGTATCAGATCCCCTGGAAGTGGAGTTATGAGTGGTTGTAAGATGCCTAAACTGAGTGCTAGAAACTTGCTTAAGTGCTTTCAACTACGGAACCATCTCCCTAGCCCTATCCCAACAGCATTTATTTAAGGGTGGGTGTTTCAGAAAGAGAGAGAGAGAGAGAGAGAGGGAGAGAGAGAGAGAGAGAGAGAGAGAGAGAGAGAGAGAGAGAGAGAGAGAGAGAGGAAGGAGGGAAGGGAGAGAGAGAGAGGAAAGGAAAGAAAAGAAAGAAAAAAGAAAGAAAGAAAGGAAGTGATGGTGTCAGTGTCCGGCAACCTGGGCTCTAAATGCTTGGCTCTTCCTCCTTGGGTCTCAGAAGGACAGGAAGTCATGGCTCATGGTTCCCTTGGTCGCTGGATCTCTGTTTCCAAGTATAGGCAGGCCTACTGGCTTAGGGGACAACATTTGTTGCTTCTGTGCTTATGAGGAACACTGAAAAGTTGTTCCTTTTATAGTCTAACACATCATGGTCTAATTTCATGACAATGATTTATTTAGGAACTTATTCATCAGAGAGCTCTGTCTGTGGCTTGGCGCACATTTCTCAGGCTGTAGATCAGGGTGACTCAGCTTGGAAACAGCATGGAAGACCTAGACACAGTCATTCTGACCTTTTCTTTTTTAATTTTAAAGCTCTTATTTACTTTTATGTGTACATGTGTTTTTCTTGCATGTATGTCTGTACACCACATGGATGCCTGATTCCCCTTGGAGGCCAGAAGAGGGTGTTGGCTCTGTGGGAACTGAAGTTCCAGAATGTTGTATGTTGCCATGTGGGTGTGGGAATCAAACCTGGGACCTCTGGAAGAGCGGCCAGTGCTCTTAACTCGGAGCCATCTCTCTAACTGTTCTTTTCTTTTTTAAAAAAACCATGCATATATACACAGCTGTGTGAGTGTACACTACTGTGTGCAGGTGCAGAGGAGGATACCCTCCTAACCGATGTGTCATCTCTCCAGTGCCTTGTCTCCCGGTACCTCAGTCAGATCTTGCTCTCTAAACCAGAAAGTTGGCCCTCAGAACGAAGTGGTCATCTCTGCCTGTGCCGAGAGCCTCTGTCACGCAGAATGGCTATGAGAAAGGCTTGTGCTTCTAGAGTGATTCACGCTGTCTTAAAGTCTGCTGAAGTCTCCCAGAGGCCCTAAAAAGAGGCTTCTTAACCATTCGGGGTCATGCATACATTCCTGCCATAGAACAGTGTACATTATAGAAAGTCTGTGTGTGATATTATGGAGTCCATGAAGCCTGAGGCCCATGAGTGGGATCTGCAGAACTGCAGCGTGCTGGGGTCCCAGATAAAGACTGTTTGCTTAAGAGTTCACATATGCCAATCTTGACTTCGACTCAATAGGGAAAGCCGGGACATCTACCACCTTTCCGCCTGTCATCCAAATGTCCAACAGAAACAGCATCTGCCCAGAACCTAAGACGCAGCACAGCAAGAGTGGGCCGAGGTCCTGCTGCCAGCATCAGAGTCCCTCCAGGCTGATGGGTTCCTACAGCATCCAGATCATCCTTCATTTTAGTGGGGGTGGTAATATCTAGATAACTTTGTGCTGCAAGCTAAGTGCCATTTTAAAAAAGCACCCCCAGCAGCCATGAGTGGTGGTGCACACCTCTAATCCAGCACTCAGGAGGCAGAAACAGGTGGATCTATGAGTTTGAGTCCAGCCTTTGTCTATATAGAGTTCTAGGACAGCCAGGGCTACACAGAGAGACCCTGTTTCCAAATCCACCACCCCCAAAAGTGAGCTTGTATTCTTCTCGGTATAACAGTGGAACTTTTCAGGGGATGCTGAGGACTGAAATGAAGGCCTCATGCGTTTCAGGCAAGCACTCTCTACCAACAGCCCCCAGACCCCCACATTTAATCCTCAGCACTTCTTTGTCATCTAAGAGATTCATCTGGGAGGAAACATGTCAGCATAGAAAGAAAACAGGCCACCAAGGGGCTGGGCTGTCATCTTGGCCTGAGCCTGACTAGACGTCCGTGGACAGGCCACTCGGAGCATGTAACACCCACTGCAGGGTGTTTGAGCCTAAGGAAGGTGTCACGTGTGGAAACACTTCAGTTTTCAAAGCCACATCCACACGGGACGCTTCATTAATGCTGGGGTCCACTTTATGATTGCGTCCCCTTGTCTTCCTCTTCAAAGACTGTCTCCATGTCAGCTTTGTTTTACAGTTAATCAATCAGCTGCACAGTTAGCAGGTTGCAAATGAGATGACTTATGGAATGGGGGTTTCCTTCTCGACACAGTTTTTTTTGCTATGAGCAGCTAGGCATTTGAAGACCCTGTTTCATGTCATTTGTTTTTGGTTACCTCTTAACTCCTTACCCTTACTCTCAGATCTGACTTTCCAATCTCATTCATATATGGTCTCAGTCATCCTCCTGCCTCATCCTTCCTCGCAGCTGGGACTTCAGGCATGTGGCATGTGTCCTTACACCCTGCTGCAGGGCTTTTCTGCTTTCGCCTCTGTGGGTTTTGCTAAGAGAACCCTGACACCACATCTGACTCTGGAAGAATTCCTACTTGGTTTCCTGCCTCTGGCTCGAATGACTAAAAACTGGGAAACTCAGCACGGTCTGCCTCAGGCTGGCGTGGGAGGGAGGTGCTGCTGAGTCAGGCCCTTCACATCCAGCTGCCTTTGAACCCCAAGACTGGATGGAGGACGAGAGCTCATATTCCACCAGATTCAGGAAATTTTTTGGAAACGGTCAATGGCAAAGTTAGCGTTTTAATCTTTTAAGGTGCTGCTGGGGTCAAACTTGGGCTTTGATGTGTCAGGCACCAGTACCCCTGAGCTACATCACTGGGGCAGCCTATGCATTTTTAAAAGGGTCACATACACAGCCACTGCTGCGGTTGGAAAGTGTGAGGGTCTTTCACGCCCACATCCACCCTCTCTCCAGTGACATCCTGGCAAAGAGTCTACCCAGGGTTAATTCTGACGACACCTGTCACTCACAGGACCTCTGTCTTCCAGCTTCCTAAAGGCCAGGTGACTGCAACAGAGTGTCACAGCAAACCCCTAACACCATTAGATCTAAATGTTAAAATATGAATGGTTAGGACTGGGGGAGGCTCACTAGGTGTTTGCTGCATAAGCATGATGACCTGGCATGGGGCTCCCCCAGTACCCTGTGGAGTGAGTATAGGCGGCTGTAGTTTCAACATGGTGGGTCCACAGAGGATCACTGGGTCTCAGCCACCAGCGTAGTCAAAACAAAAACAAAAACAAAAAACAGCAGGAGACCTTACTTCCTTTTCTGTTTTACCTCCCTACCTATCTACCAACACACACACACACGCACTCACACACGCACACACACATATGTACTCATGAGCAGGCATACAGAGGCCCAGGCAACCTTCTCCTCCCACGAATATATACACCACCTGTGGACTTGATCCTTACCCACTCACAAATAAACAAATATTGATGAATAGTTTGCCAAATTCAGAAGCAAGGCAACACAGGAAAGAAACAAAGAGGAGGCGGCGACATTAGCTCAACTTGGCAGAAATCACAAGGGATGACTAAACAGGCTATCCAGTTTCTAGAAAATTCCTATCCTGGGCCTGATGGCAGGTTCTGGTTCCAAGGTTGTGGTTGGAACTATCAAGCCAGAGATGCTGGCCAGAAAACCTCATGGTGAGCCATGAGGCAATTCGGCAGCTATCACGAGGGGCAGGCCGGGAACTTGTGAGCTGTGAGGATGCGAGCGGAGAGCAGAGAACATCTAAACCACGCTGTCCATTAGCCAGCACCGCAGATGATTCTGGGAAACGCAATTGGTGATTTCTGAGAAAGCCTAGCTCCTGAGTGTGACCCCAGATCTGCTCCCAGGCTAACTGCCTTTGCGCTTGACAGAGGGGCCAAGCTTTTATTTCTCAACAGCTGCTGCAAATCTGTGGGACGAAGCCAAAGCTGACACAGATGTAGGATTAATCAGCAAGCTCCGTGGCCAGGTCAGCCGGAGCCCCCTCAGGCAAACGCCCCCTGCCCTTCCATCCAGCGCTGACTACAGTCACAAACCACCCTTTCTGTGGAAGGCACTCAAAACCACGCCCTTGAGTGGGTCCCACCTTCCTAAACTAACACAGCCCACACCATTGCAGAGAGCCAGAGAAAAAAACCCTTCCTCTTGCCTCCAACATCAAGGCAATATATACTTTACAGGATCTCCAGCCAGACTGCCTGTGTCTGGATCAGCATCAGCCACTCAGTGACCTCAAGCAAGAGAGAGCTAACCTCTCCTCGAGCTCCTTCATCTGTGAAATGGGGTAACAGACCCTACAGACAAAGACTGTGGGGAAGAGCAGATGAGTCCTCCCGGTGCTTAGAGTAAGGCCTGGCTCAGGTGAGCAGATGTGCGGTAGATGAAGGCTCCCACACCCATCTCACTGCTGTCACCACAGACGCACCCCCACTTCTAGCCGCTCCTGGAGGCTTTGTTCTTATCCCAGAGTTCACACCAGACGTTTGCTCCCCTTGCTCCTGCAGCATGACTGTGGTGGAGCTGCTGGCCAAGTGTGTTCCGTAGTCAATGAAAGGTGGGTAAGCCGATTGGTGGGGGAATGGAATTGGGGGGTGGGGGGTCAGTTAGACCAGGCACCTAACGAAACAATCAAGTCAGGCTCTTTGAATGGGGGGGGGCGATTCTAACTCACACATAAATGATTTGCTTCAAATGGCAGTGAGATCAGGGTTCTTCTCCCTTTATCTAATAATGTCCTGCCCCCTTCCCATCCCTCCTTTCACTGGAGTCAGCACAGAGAACAAAATAGCATGTGGATTGGGCCAAGACGGTCAGACCCATCACTGCTTATGAGAACTCAGCAGCCTCCCACCTCGAAATTAAAACACAGGATTTGGAGGGTGGAGGAGAGGGGAGGTCAGGGTCTCATCCAAGCTGATCAAGAACTCTCTATGTGGGCTGGAGAGATGGCTCAGCGGTTGAGAGCACTGACTGCTCTTCCAGAGGTCCTGAGTTCAATTCCCAGCAACCACATGGTGGCTCACAATCATCTGTAATGGGATCCGGTGCCCTCTTCTGGTGTGTCTGAGGACAGCAACACGGTATTCACATGAAATAAATAAACAAATCTTTAAAAAAAAATTCAGATATAAAAGAGTGTTCTTAAAAAAAAAAAAAAAGAACTCTCTATGTAACCCAGGCTATCTCTGAGTTTGAGATCTTCCTGTCCTAGTCTTTTGAGCATGTAAGACGACTCTGTGGGGCTTTGACCACATATGCTCACACACTATGAAGCTGGTGGTGCCACTTGGCAGAGAAACAAGCAAAGGGGACAAGAAGGAAGATGGGCTTAATTAAGTGACTATGCCAGGGCTCTGCGTGATAAATGAACTTCCTACACGTGACCACCTCTGTTGTAAGAGGATGGGTGGGGAGTCACTAGAACCCTACACACAGTGATTTGGTCCTCATCTGTGAAATCCTTAGACTGAACCCAGTTTGTGGGAGGAACAGTAAAAACGGTCTAGCCTGTGCTCAGGCCTTGACCCTGTAGTACACTGGGTGGGTGATCTTTGTATCTGTCACATTGTCTCTCAAAGCCTCAGCTTTCTCGGGAGAAAAACGGGGATTATAATATTGCTTTACACCACACTGTGAGGATTACACTATGGTTTTGTGCACAAGGGTCTGGGTTTTATCCCCAGCACTATGACAAAAACAAAAGCAAAAAAGAAAAAAAGGAAAAAAAAAAAAAAACCCAAACCACTGCTGGTTCTCCTAGACCGACTATGAGTCTCCTTTGACCTTGGCCTAGCACCTCTCTCAGTTGCAGGTTCCTAGTCTGGTGGGGAGGGAAGGAAGGACCTCTTAGGCCTTGTATCCATCAGACACAACAGATAGGGTGACACTCCTACCTGGTAAACGCCAGGCCCTCTCTGCCTGGGGTGTGAGCACTCAAGTCTCAAAGCTTGGCTTCCCTTGCGAGACACTTCCTGTAACGAGGCACTGTGCTGCTGGAAGGAGAAGGAGAAAACTCACACGCTGCTTCATTTCTTCTCTGTCCTCGGCAGCCAGTCTCCCACACGGTGCTGATGCATGGAAGCTTTGCTTCCATAGTCATACCTCCCGGCAAGGGCTTAGCTTAGCAACCAATGCCTCTTAACCCTCCTCAGAGGGCATCTTTTGTTTTGGGGTCATGGAGACTGGAACCAGAGGGCAGGGAATGGGAACACAGGCTCTGGGGTTTGGACACTGCCTCTGCCACCTTGGGAAAATTATCCTCCACATGCTTCGCTCTATGCCAGCCACCAGCTGGCTCTGTGGCCCTTCCTGCCCAGGAAAGAGAGTGGCCCACACACTGGAAGTGCTCAGGAGTGTCTCTAGCACATGGTCCTCTCAGGAGTCCATGCTAGGGCAAAGGGCCTGTGGTCCTTAAACTCAATCGCACTGAGGAGGCAGCCCAGTGCTGGATGCTTAGGTCACCTGAGTGCCACTGGTCCTGTCAGGCCTGGGACAAAGCACCATCCACATAAGTCCCCTTTTTATGAGGGACTTTCTGCCAGAGGGTAGGCACATTGATTCAGATCAGGAAAGTGGGGGTCGGGATGGGGAGGCTGCTGGACAAGTGAGGCTACATGGTGGTAGCCTGCCTTTAGAAAAAACGGGAGATGGTGGTAGCTTTGAGTGGAGCAAAAGGCATGCATGGGTAAAACTGCAGCCGGCACTGGAAACCCAGTCTTTATTACAGACATGAAGACTCTTTCCAGGTCGGCTCCAACCCATTGTTCTTCCTGTCTCACAGCAGGGGAGTCACTAAGATGGGGTCATTAGTTACAACCACAACCAGAAACAAGATCTGTCTAATGGGTACCACACAGGTAGGAACCAGAAGTTCAAAGTACAGGGGCAGATCTCTATGTGTCTATATCTGACACCTGGCTGCATAGACAAGGTCTCACCATGTAGCCCGGGCTGGCCTTGAACCTCAGATCTTCCTGTCCCAGTTTCTATGTACTTCAGAGTACCCCAAGTACTATGATTATAGGAGTGGGCTCCCATACCTGGCAGATCAGCCTTGGTTTCTTTGACAGGGAAGGCCGCAGTGGGATACTAGCAAGGACAGGGCATGAGCTTGAGAAAGTGTATCCTAGAAATGGAAGAAGTAGGCAGAGGGACCTGAGGAGGCGAACAAAGCACGCTCTGAGAACAATACTTTCTCAAGTCACATGAGAAAGCAGCTTAGTTACCAAAAATCTATCCAGGAAGCCTTGTATTCAAACTGGTTTCCACCACCAAGTATAAATCGGTGTGATCTAAAAATGCCAAGTTCCCATGGTGGCACACACTTCTCATCCCAGCACTTAGGAGTCTGTGAGTTTGAGGCCAGCTTGATCTTTACAGCAAGTTCCAGGCCAGCCAGCCTATATAGGAAGACCCTTCTCAAACAAACAAACAAACAAACAAACAAACAAACAACTTTTACAAATGCTACAGTTCAAGAACCCTCCAAATTCATTTAGTCCAGGGCTGGCTTGGAACGCTCAGTGCCTAATGCTTGGAATATGGTATGATTTCTAGCACCCTTTTAAGGAGGATCGTTTACCAAGCTGTTCGATTTCCTGCCTGAATGGTTCGATGACTAGGGAGATGAGCAGTGTTCTGAGACTACAAAGAGGCTTATGGTTTCCAGGATCTTCCCTGCCAGCACCACAGATGCAGCCTAGGGGAAGTGGCTGGGCTTCCCCTCGCTGTATTTCCCACAAGCTGACAAAGGGATTGCTTACAGCCCATCTGGTCCCAAAACCTCCGCCGGGCAGAGTGGCTTGGAAGAGCCTTGTAATAACAGACTGGCAGAGCTAAAGAAATGCTGTGAGTTTTCCTCTGACGGCGGGACAAATAGCCAGTGTGGGTCTGGAGTCTGAGAGACAGGCGTCCCAACCCCAAAGGCAGTCACGTCCAGTGGGGGACAGAGTGTCTATGACTTGTGTCACTGTGGATCTGCTGACAGAGCCGGAAGAGTGTCCACATTTCCCCATGCTCACACCAAGCCATACCCTTTTGCTTAAACACAAAGACCTTGCCTGTGGCTGCCTTTGAGAGACATGTCACCTGTTTTCAATCCACAGCATTGAGCTCATAACTTAGAGGGAGACTTTCTATACCAGATCCTGACAGCATCCACAAGGCTAAACCAAAAGAGAAGAGCAGAATCCAGGGTGGTGGTGGTGGTGGTGATGATGATTAGTGGTGATGGTGATGATGATGGTGGTGGTGGTGGTGGAGGTGGTGGTGGTGGTGGTGGAGGAGGAGGAGGAAGAGGAGGAGGAGGAGGAGGAGGAGGAGGAGGAGGAGGAGGAGGAGGAGGTGGTGGTGGTGGAGGTGGTGTGTGTATAGAATACACATGCCTTTAGTCCCAGCACTCAGGAGGCAGAGGCAGGTGAATCTCTGAGTTCAAGTCCAGCCTGGTCTACAGAGCCAGTTCCACGACAGCCAGGGCTACACAGAGAAACCCTGCCTTGAAAAATTGAGGGGACCAGGGAAGAAAGCCTAAGAGTGACAGCCACTTTGAAGGCGCACCATGCCTTGCAGATCTGGGTATCTGCTAGAGTACATGCTTGTCTGAGCAATGTTACCTCCCTCCCCTTAGCTGGAAGACCATAGAGGAACTGATTCACCCGCCTGGCCCAGCTCTTCTTGCTCCATAGTAGTCTAAGGCAATCACTTACAAGAACAGATAAAGGGGCTTTGCAAAAATGGGCCAGTGAGGTTTCTCTGTTTATTTATTTTTTAAGATTTAATTTATTTTTATTTTGTATGTATGGGTATTTTGACTGAGAACCACGTGTGTCCCTGGGTATCAACTGGATACTTAGTTGTAAGTTGCCGTGTGGGTGCTGGGAATCAAATCTTGGTCCTCTTGAAGGGCAGTCAGTGCGATTAACTGCTGGGCCATCTGTCCAGCTCCTCTGTTAGCATTTTACATTGAAAAATAAACCATACCAAGGAACATTCTCATTCTGTGTCTGAGAACAGACACCCCTCTCTGTCTCCTCTCAGAAACAGTGTTAGCCCAGGAGGCAGGACGGAAGGGCTCCCCCAGACTCCTCAGTTCTCACCAGGCTGACAAGCTAGGGCCTCACAGCTTCAGGCTGATTTCCTATGAACTTTCAAAGAGCTGGGCACTTGCAGGACCCATTTCTCATACTCTATAGCCCGTCAGCTAACCCGGCACCAAGAGGAAAGAGACGACGACTGGACAAGGTGGACATGAGGGTTTTTAGATGTGATCCGCTGAGTCGACAGCGAAAGGGAATTCCATCCTTCCAGAATGCCCACCACCACACAGGGCTGGCCACCAGAAGACCACTTCAGTCTACACTGAGTCCCTGCAGGGAACCAAACCCTATGCCACTTGTATCTTGGGTACCTTCTGTCTTCGGCCCCACGGAGTGAGCTGGCTGCTCTCACACGTGACCCACGGACTAAGCATGAGGACCGAGTGAGCCACTACTGCAGCACTCACACGGCCAACGTGGTTCCTAAACAGCCACTCGTTAAGCGGCAATCCGAAACAGAAAATCCAGCGGATAGCCTCAGAGAGCTGTGCAGTTCCAGCAGATGAGGAACATGATTGCATAAGGCTCCTAAACCAAATGCTATGAGTTATAAGGCCCAGCTCTTCCATGTCTGCTCTCCAAAATGAAAGTAAGAGCAGGAAGTGTGGTCCGTGAGAATGGCGGGATGTTTTTCCTGTCAGTGGCACCCGTACCTGTCCCACCACGTACCCAGCGCAGCACTCTTCCCAATTTCCTTCTTGATTGTTATTTCATCAGGAGACAAAATTTGTCCCCTCTCCCCTTCCTGGCTGCATACAGAGTTCTGTTTTCTTGGCAGGACTTTCTGAGTGCCCAGTTATAAATCCCTTGTTACCACTTTCCTGCTTCAGGAAGTCCCCACTGAGCTCTGGCCAAATCATAAGGAGAGGAAACATTTACAATGATGTGAGAAATTCCCAGTCTGGGGGGTGGAGATCAAAGATAACCCTAAGCGCTGGGTCTGCAAGGAGCCTGGCACATGAAGGCCCTCCATAAACTGGACTGGATTGGTCCAGAATGGTAACATCACCTCACCGGGAGGCCAGGGTGCTAGGCGCCTTCTCGGCTCTGGAGACAGCATCAGCCACACTGCCACGGGCCAGCTGTGTCTGGCGTGAAAGCAGTCGGATCTCATCCTAAGAAGCTGTGATCGCCACGTCCCAGGATACTTCTGTACAGAAAGAGAGTGGCCTGCACTGTCCCTCTACCAGCGCCTCGAAAGGATTCCATGGCACAGTGAAATAAGGAACAGCAGGGAAACCAAGAGGGAGGTAAATTGTTTGGAAACCAAGAAGACAGGGTGGAAAAGACGAAATTCAAGACAGATGTGTGTGAGCCACAAACATATGTCCTTGAATTGATGCATCCAAGGGATTCCTGTAGAATAAAGAAAAAAGGGCGACATACACAATACAGAAATAAATACAGGAGTAAGTGTGGGGTGCGGCGTGACTCTCCCCTCTTCTCACAAAGAAACATCAAGTCTCTCTCTCTGCTAACTAATGCCATCATTAAACCGAGTGTGAGAACTAGTAATGAAGCAGAGGCTGTCTGAAGTCCCTGTCACTCTCAAAAGGATGTCAACCACCCAACAGTTTATTTCCAATCACTGAGTGTTGTTTTTAATCTTTAAAAGGCACTGATGCAAAGAACAGTGTTTCCCAAGTTCATGCCTGGCCACTAAAGAAAAAGATCAAGCAGGAAATTTAGATGGGCATTTCCATCAAAACACGGGCATCTGGGACGGAGGCGGGAAAGCCAGTTTTACAGCGCGGCATTAGTGTGTGCGTCACCTCTAAACAGCTCACAGTGCTTCCAAGCGCCTCACGGGGAGAAGGGAACGTCGGTAGCCCGTTCGGCCGGGTTAACTTCTCCCGGTTTGTTACAGAGGTGATAAGAATGGACTAGGTTCACCTACATGGCCAAGTATCACATCTCAGGATGCAGTTAGGCACGAACTCCAGTCCACGCCATGAACACGCCTGCTGGTTTGTCATGTCATCAATAGGCACTTAATGAACAACTAAGTCCAATGGTTTGCACCAGATGGTGTGGGACAGAGAGATTAAGACAGGCCTTTCTGCCTTGAAGGGGAGAGCAGAACCTAGTAAGTATGCGAGTCAGCTTCCTTCTCCGTCAGTCTATTTAAGATGCCCTCCCTGCCCCCACTCACATCTCAGAAGCTGAAAGCCCAGCACCAAGATTCTCCGAGCTCCAGCCCGTGGCCATAGGTGACGGAGGCGGGTACATATAGGCCCTTGGCCTTGGATGTGATCATTCTCTCTCTTGGAGTAAGACTGGAGGTGTCAGCTGGAAAGATGGCTCAGTGGTTAAGAGCACTTCCTTGCAAAGGACCTGGATTCAGTTCCCCATTCCCAGCACCCACATGGTGCTCACGATTGTGTGTAACTCGTTCTGAGAGACCTGACACCCTCTCTGACTGCTGGTGATATACTTACATACATACATACATACATACATACATACATACATACATACATACACACACACACATACATGCAGCCAAAGCCAAAGCACTCAAACACAAAAAACCAAACTAAATAAACCTAAAACAAAGTAAAACAACAATTAAAACAACCACAGAGGTATTGTAGGCCACCCACATCCATCCTTTCAGCCCTTGGGACAACCTCTCCCTTCAAGCTCTTGGGCTCCGGTAGCTAGAGACTTTGCCCCTTTATTTCCAGAGACAGTGATCATTTCCTAAGGGTAATGGAAATGGGAACAAGGTAGACTCCAGGAAGAGGGAGACGGGCCAAACACTCATGTCAAGGGCAGGCACAAGTATTTGTTGGCTTAGAACAGAGAGAAACAGAGCAGAAGAAAGGGGTGGCATCAAGACCTCGGAGAGGAAGAGAACAGAGACTGCAGACCCTAGAGGGGGGAAAGCTGCTTCTGAAACCAGACCTTGTGTCTGGTCCCGCTGGGTCCCAGCTGCACTCCATTTCCCGGCTCTGGAGTCCCATGGGATTAACGACTATTTTGAGTCTAACTCAATCTACTTGTGCCAGCCTGAGTGAATTTCTGTTCCTCATAAACAATTCCTCAGACTCATGGAGTAGGGAGAAGCCCTCTCTGTTTAACATAGAAGTGAAGGGGGAAAAAGGCAAAACCATGACACTCATGGTGCTCTCTAAGGCCTTTCTCCCTCCCAGCGCATCCCCCATCCACAGCAGACATGTCCTAAGCACGCCCAGCCCTATTATCTTTTTCCTTTCTGTACACAAATTTAGAGCTCTTTCCACAGTAACTGATAACTTATCATAGGCTTTCTCCTGCAATTGAGGTTCAAAGCATAACCACTATACATTTCTTTTCCCTTCAAGATTTCCTTTTTCTTTTTTTTTTTTTTTTTTCAGAGCTGGGGACAGAAAGCGCTTGCTAGGCAAGCGCTCTACCACTGAGCTAAATCCCCAACCCCGTCCCTTCAAGATTTCAAACAGAAGATTCACGCATACGGTAGATCTTGGCAAC
The DNA here is from genome assembly GCF_011064425.1 of Rattus rattus. Lineage (NCBI taxonomy): Eukaryota > Metazoa > Chordata > Mammalia > Rodentia > Muridae > Rattus > Rattus rattus. Next base: position 94,999,897 of record NC_046162.1, read on the forward strand.
TTTGGTATTCTTTTTTTTTTTCCTTATTAACAATTGTTTACCTTTTCACTTAAAAGAAGCATCTTGCGCCTTCTCCTTGGCGTGTCTGAATAGTTACCACCACACTAACTGTTGTCCTTTGGAGCAATTATTAACTAAAGTAAGGGTTAACTGAACAAAAGCACTGCTGTCCCTCAACAATCTGTCCACTAACAAAGGCGGTTACACGGAGACTGAGGGAGGGTAGCATATACAATGTGGATATGCAGGATAACAGATGGGATTGTATGAAATACCATCCTGCAACTTCAGGACAGCGTGCAGCTTAAAACCCACCAGCCGTTTCACTTACAATTCTCCGTGTAAGGTAACTGAAATGCATGGAAGGCAAAACTAGAGACCACCAAAAATAGGAGGGACCACTGTGTTATTCTTCTATGTGCCTGGGGTAAGGCACACACTCTTCCTCATCCTGGGGGCTGCAAGATGACTTGCCTAAAAGGACAGAACAAATTAATCCCAGGACTGCTTCACTCCCTGCCAGCACCAGCCCTGAAAATGCAGTACTTTTAAAACGTAAGGTGAAAATACGATTTGCATGCCGTATGTATGCAGATGTGAGAGAGTCAGTCTGCTTCTAGGACTGGCTCCAAGGGAAGGTGGCTGTGAACAAACCCCGACTTGCCAAGAAAAGCTATTCATTTGCATTCTCCAATTGTGGCCCCTCCTCCAGACAGCTCTGTCTCCAAGGTGTACCACACCAATGCTGAGGGAGGAGGGAGGAAAGGCTGGGGCTTTTCCCACAGACAAGATGGAGAGACGTTTAAGGAAAACAAACAAACAGAAACAGGATGGCATGTGCTTATGATGCCAGCAACTCAAGGAGGCTGACATGGTAGGATAACCATGAGTTCAAGACCAACCTGGGCTACATAGTGAGTACCAGGTCAGCCAGGACTACCTAGCAAAACCTGTCATCAACAAACTATCAAACAAATTGATGTATGTCCTTTATGATGTGGTAAGTGCACATCCTTAACAGGGTGGTTTCTGTTGTGATGCTCACTGAACACAGGACAGGGCCTTGCGCATGTATGAGTGTGTTCTACTCCATGGCTACACCCCCTGCCAAATATGTTCCCAATGTGTGACATCCAGCAGCAGGCACAGCAGATCCCCAACTTTAGTGTTAAACAAAGGTCCCCAGCCAGCTGCACTAGTACCCTCCTATAGGCTGGTCCCAGAAGGCACGGGTGCCACAGTCCCCGGGAATCAGACCTTGAATATTGCCTCGAATCAGTTGCTTAGCAAACAAAGTGCTGTAGCTCTTCTCTGAGCAGAAACCACACACAAATGAGTTCTCCATGAGGTGGTCTGCCGCTCTGGGACATGCTGGCCATTTTAAAGAGCACAATGACCCTGTCAGCCCTCAGCAGAACCGAACTGTTAAATGTCAACACATTTCAGACTGGTCTCCAGACCACCCATATTAGAGCCTTGTGTCCAGAAGCAGGAAAATTTGGTGGTGAAACCGGCCTCTGGCACCCTTGAGTTCTGTTCTCAGTTGAACAACAGGGAGCCTCTGTGCTCCTGGCTCTCGGGCAATGCAGACAGGCAGGGAGCAGGGTGAGATATGCCCTGTATGGGCCTCCATAGAAGAGCTTAGAAAGCTGGAAGCAACAAGGGAGGCTGAAATTGAAAAACACACCACCACTACCACCAACAGTAACATCAACAACAACAATAACAACATCAACAACATTAACAACATCATCATCAACACATCAACAACAACATCAACATCATCATCAACAACATCAACAACAACATCACCATCATCATCAACAACATCAACAACAACAACATCATCAACATCATCATCAACATCATCAACATCATCATCAACATCAACAACATCATCATCATCATCAACAACAACGCCAGGCAGTGGTGACACATTCCTTTAATCCCAGCACTTGGGTAGGGGAGGCAGATGGATCATGGAGTTTGAGGACAGCCTGATCTACAGAGTGAGTTCCAAAACAGCTAAGGTTACATAGAGAAACCCTGTCTCAAAAAACAAACAAACAAACAAACAAACAAAAACAGCAACAACAACAAAAGAAAAAGCAAGCAAGCAAGAAGACAGACAACAGTAAGAGGGGCTGGAGAGATGACTCAGTGGTTAAGAGCACTTGCTGCTCTTGCACAGGACCTGGGTTTTTGTCCCAGTTTCTATATTGGTGGCTCACGACCATCCATAGCTCCAGTTCCAAATGCTTTGACACCCTCCTCCTCTGACCCCTGCAAGCACCAGGCATGAACCTGGTGTACATGTATACGTGCAGACTAAATCCTCACACACACCAAATAAGTCTATTAAAAATTAAAATAAACAAAACTTAGCCCTTGTCCCCACTCCACGAAGGGCAGGCTGGAGGACAAAGGGTTGAAGTCACCCGGCTTCAATATCTTTTCACTTTCCCAGTCACGTGATGTGCCCCCCCACCATCAGCTGGGGAAGCCATCACTGCTCACAGGTTTACTGTGCCTATTAAACCAGATGCAAACTCCAGACAGCCCCCCAGTGCCCTGGCACAGCCACGTACAGCTTGCACTGTGACTCTCACTTGCTTATTTTGCTTTAAATAGACCCTTTCTAAAATGCTGGATTTATTTGGGGAAAACACAACAACAACAACAACAACAACAAAAACCCAAAAAAATTTAGCACCACTATCCCAAATAGAGGGTTATCATCAACCTAAGAATAGGAGAGCTCCCTCAGTTATGGAGTTTGATCTGGCCCCTGTGGCCTGCAGAAGGTGCTGGAATTGCCTTTCTGAAGTAGGGAGATCGCTGAGTTTTCCAGGGATTTAATGGTGAGGCAACCCATCAAGATTTCCCGGTGATAAAGGCCCAGACTTGGAAACGCAGAGTGGAAAAAGCATGTGTGCTCCAGGCAGGGGTGCCAACCCCACTTAGAGCCCTCCACTTTACCCTCCTGAGGCCTGGTGCCAGCCGATGGTGAAGGGGGAGAGTCTGGCAGGCTGGCTGGGGGTGAAGCCTGCAGGCTCAGTCTGGGTTCGGCCTGTCTGGGGCATTCCAACACCAAGAGCCGGCCTCAGCCATTGTCAGGTAACCATAAAGGGACCTGGCTAACTCACCCCTGTCGGGAAGTGGGTCAGGGTCTCTCCACAGATGTTTCTTGGTCCCTAACACTTTCTTGTGTGCTCTGTCTACCTCCAGAGAAATCTATGAGGGAACAGGATGACCAACTGCTATTTGAAGTCCAAAAGGTTGAGGGGCAAAAATCTCACTTTCTCTCTTCCCTCTGTGGGCTCCGAGAACTTAGAGTTGGTATCTAAATTGGAAGTGTGTGGGGTAGAAAGCAGGATTGGAGCAGGCTGAGGAGAGAGGAAGGTAAGGCAGTCGGATGAGGATGCGATTACAGACACTGAATAGTTGAGGCTACACCACACATATCTGAACACCACAAACCCCGCCCCTAATACAAAAGGAAAGAAACAATGTTTAACATTGTATTTTCATAGAGGTACCTGCATCAGAATCCCCAGGAATGGGGCACACAGATTTCTAAGCTCCACTGAATCTCATGCTGGAACTATGGTGAAGCTCGGAAATTATAAAATTTAACTGAGGTCTGAGGCGGGTCTCCGAACTGCCCCGCAGACTTTGGTGCATGGCCTCTCTCGTGGTCCTTGGTTTCCTGCCCACTGGTTAGTTTCCACTCATCCTGAAGACGGAGATCAGAAACGCCTTCTCTGAGTGCCTACTGCCTTCTCTGAGTCAGATCAAGTTCCCATGAACAGGGCCTGGATCTACTGTTTGTAGCAATTCTACTGCTACTGTGTCAGTGTGATTGTGGACCAGCGTCTTCCTTGATAGGCTACGGCACCCTGTGAGGATCCTTTCCTCATCCATGTATCTTAGCTTCCAGCCCAAGGCCACTGAGGCAGTGAAAATACCTGCTTATAAGATAAAAGAATCCACAGAGGCCATTTCTACTCCACTCTCCCCCTCCCGCCCTCTTCCCTCTTTCCTCTCTGAAGTGCTGGGAGTTGAGCTAGGTCTCACACGGCTGGCAAGTACTCTATATTTTCCTGGCCCTTTTAAAATTCTCATTTTCTTTTTGAGAAAGGATCTCACTTTGTAGCCCTGGAATTCGCTGTATAGACCTAGCTGGCCTAGAATTCACAGAGATCCCCCTGCCTCTGCCTCCTGAGTGCTGGGATTAAAGGCATGGGCCACCACTCCTAGTGGAAATTTTACTTCATATTTGAATCTATACCTTTTTTTTTACATTTAAATCAAAGATTTTTTCATTTTACATGTCATGCATGTTTTATGTGTGTGTATTTATGTGCTCAATGTGCATGCCCAGTGCCAGAGGAGGTCAGAAGATGGCGTCAGATCACCAGTAGGAGTTACAAACAGTTGTGTGCTATCTTGGGGGCTGACCCGAGTCCTCTGCAGGATCAGCAATCCTCTGAGCTGTCTCTCCGGCTCCTTAAACTTGAATTTTGTGACAGGACCTTGCTAAGCAGCCCAGACTGGCCTCGAATTTGTGATCCTCCTATTTCTGTAGCCACCATGCCCACTCATCCCTTGCTGTTCTGGGGAAGGCTCTGGGGTAGTTGAAAGACCTTGTGACAGCAAGTCCCTGAGAGAAGGACCCTACTCTGGAGGGGGTTTGAATCCCACGCTCACCTGAACGGGGGTTTCGAGAGTTTAAGGCATTGTACAAGCTGGAAGGACAAGAAGAGAGACATCCCCTGACTATCTCCAGTCTGACTACTGTGCTCTAAGGGGCTTCAGGGTTTTTGGGAAGAGTGAGTATAGTCAAGCTTAGTGGCCTGTAGTGACCTGGGAGTAAGAAAGTAAACATTTTCCATCTATCCCAAGATAGCTTCTCATATGCTCTTGAAAACATGCCTATTAACTCAAGACAGAAACACAGATAGAATTTCCCCCGATCCCATAGCTTTGTTGAATTACTCTCTGTCTGTCTGTCTGTCTGTCTGTCTGTCTGTCTGTTTCTCTCTGAAATCATGCCCTAGAAGGAAGCAATCCTCTCATTCCTCAACAAGTACAGGCCTGCTCCCATCTGATCCACCACCAGTTCTGGCAGACAGAATACCCACAAATGTTTCGCTCTGCCGTGGGATATGTAGAATAAATTAAGTTTGGGAGGGGGAAATCGTAAAACAAGCCTCTGAGCCTACAGACTGTGTACCTTGGCAGGGGCAATGTGTGTGTTACAACAGATCTATCCAGCGAGCCAGAGAGCTCAATCAAAACCAGGGAACATGATCCCTGTCGTAGAGGCAGACAGCGTCAGGGCTGCTTCTCCGGGAGATGCAGACACGAGGGCCAACCTCACCTTGCATCTGCCAAAGTTCTTCTCGATGGCTAAGGATTGGAAAGACCTCAAACCCTGACCAGGAGTAGATGGACAACTCAAGGTCCCAGCTTTGTGAGAGCACAAGGCCCACACAGGATGCTCTGCGGAAGCCTGGGACTCTGATTGGACTCGTCTTCTGAAGAGTCCAAAGTCACTGTAGAACCTACCAGGTCCTTAAGTACAGCTCCATTGATACTGCTAAGTGTGTGACTTTCTGTGGCAAGTCCCATTTCCAGGACTGAGGCTGCCCTGCCTCTAGGTGGTCAAATTCACCTAGACTCAAGTTAATTAAGTCTACAGAGCCCTAGCTGGCCCTGGAGCTTGCTAAGTGAGACCTGCCTGGCCTTGAACTCAACAATCCACCTGCCTCTGCCTCCAAGTGCTCAGATCAAAGGCATGCACCACTATGCTCAGCTGGCCCCAAAGCATGTTTGAGGGAACCGTTTAGATGCAGACAGCCCCGTGGACTAACGGAAGCATCACATGATGATTGAGATTCTCACCATCACCCAAGGAGCTGGGATCAGAAAAGGTGGGCAGTTTAATACCGAGGTCACTTGGAGTTTAGGAGAGTTTTCACTTGGGTTTTAATTGCTTGTAAGACTTCCTAGATGTCAAATAAAGGACAAGAACGTGGAAGTTAACTTCCCTGAGATGTTTATTCAAAAGATAAAAATTTGTTCCCTGCAACACTTAGGCAGGAAAGGATTAAGACTAGGTGTTTTAAAACCAGGAGGGGGGAGGAAAGAGAAGCCCAAATCACTCCAAGCATGAAACAGCAGCTGTGGAGAAGCCATTTCCCTGCTCAGGCACAACCCATTACCAGGCTCCCAGACCTGCTCAGGCCATGCCAGCCAGTTCATCAGAGGGGACCGAAGAGACCCCCCAAACCTGCCCCAGGGAGTTCTGCCCTACCTGAAGTGCTTGCCTGACTTTCTCCAACTGTCCTGCGGGATAGTCTCCCAGGCAGCATTTCCCTTTTTAGGAAACAAAGCAGTTACTAAGACTAGTTTACAGACTGAGAAACATGGGTGTTTGCTTCTAGCATGTTTCCTCTGGTCACCTATGAACCTGTGCGTGTCATAAAAAATGGGCCAACGCACACAAGGATCAACACATGGGGCCACCAAAGATAAGACAGAAACTAAGCACGGGGGCTGCACCCAGCAGAAGAAGTGAGATTCCTCTTAGTGTATCAGCATTTTGTTGTAAGCAGTTTCGACTTAAAAAAAAACCAACAACAGATTTAAAATCTTTATTTATGCTTATGTGTGTGTGGAGGCCTTGGATGTGTACATGCCCGTGACAGGCACTGGCTAGCCTGGAGCTGGAGTTACAGGCAGTTTGTGAACTGCCTGATGTCAGTTCTGAGAACTGAACTTGTGTGGAAGGACAGCAAGCACTCTTGGCCACTCCAGCCCCTTGTCTTTTGAATAGCGTATGTATTTAGTGTTATAAAGATGAAGGAAGATCGTGAGCGGGAAAAGCAAGCTGTAGAGTCGAGTAGGAGCCGCGTGTTCTGAACCTGACTGTGAAAGCCACCCCCGAGCAGCACCGAGAACCGGGCTCTTTCCGACACCGCTCTAATGCTCGCCCTTAAGCTTATGAGACAGTTAGCACAAGGAGCTTTACATGGTAGGGTTACTGATGGTGTTCAAGGTTCTCATCATGGGGCAAGGAGCCCACAGCACAGAACAGGGAGGCTAGGAGCCCGTGGGGTGCTGGTTCTGAACCAGACATCTCAGGACGGTTTTCTTGGCGCTTTCTCTCCTGTCTGGAAGCGGTGACACGCCTAGCAATGAGCCCCTTTCATATGAATTCCTGGGTTTAGAGACAAGTTTGACAAATGGCACAGGTCCTCTTAGAAGAAGAGCTGATTCCCGACTAAAGAAGGGACAAGTACATGCCACTGGGTGACAGAAAAGCACAGAGATGCTGCAAAACGGCTGGGGGCAAGTTAAAATACTCAGGGGCCATCCTGAAAAGACGCCATCTGATCAAATCTGAGGTAATTAGAGCAGCAAAATATATTGAAGTTAATGGGTTATAGAAAATGAATTAAAAGAATTCATGAAACTGAAGTGATACAAAAATTAGGGAGCACTGGGGGAGGGGGGGGGGGACCTTGTAAATTAATGCAGGCCAAAGAGCGTGGGAACACCAACATCCTGCAACTACTAACATAGAGCAGATTAAGGATCACACTGGGAAGGAACTACTACAGTGGCTTGAAGTATCTGGTACCTATGGCCTGTGATTTCAGAGACAACACCCCAACCAAGACCTTACTGCCTGTCCCTGATGGATAAAGAAAAGCGGTAAGAACTCCACACCACTTCTGTAGCACTACAAACCACCTCTGTACAACTACACACCACCTCCATACAACTACACACCACCTCCATACAACTACAACTACAACTACACACCACCTCCATACAACTACACACCACCTCCATACAACTACACACCACCTCTGCAGCACTTTGTATTTTGGAGATAGGGTCTCACTATGTAGCTCTCTCTGGCCATTCTGGAACTCAAGAGATCTGCCTGCCTCTGCATCCTAAATGCTAGAATAACCCTATGGCTTAAAGTCCTTCCCACCCCTGCCTTTTAAAAAACAAAAACACAAACCCACAAGACCTTACTAGTGAGCTCAAGCTGACCCGGATGGAACTCATACCCCTGTCTCATTCTTCCAAGTGCTGAGACACCAGAGTGTGCACCGCCAGGATGGGCTTCCCTCTGTCTTCTTGACAAAAACAAAACAAATAAAAGCACCTGACCTGATCTAATGTCAAAGGAACGACATAATTAATTTAGAATGTAGACAATTCTTCAAGACGACTGACCTTCATGTAATGTTAGGTCTTGGACGTGCCAAGGTCTTTGCCAAGGGGACACCTTTGTTCTGGGAAGTTACACACTCAAAGGTTTAGCAGTGAAATGCCGTGTATGATGTGTGGATTCCGTTTTCACAGGCTGTGGGGGAAAGCCACAGCCAGGGGTTCAGGGAGCTTGTTCCCTGGCCTGGAGGGGAGGAGCGCCTCAGGAAGCTACGTAGTGAATGTTTAGACCTGGTTCCCTTAAGTGAGAGGCTTACGGGCTTCACTGCTTGGGCTCTGAAAGGTCCCCAAACAAAAAGGCCGGGAGTTGGGTGGGCAGGATGGCTGTGTGGGTGAAGTGCTGGCTTCCAGGACTCAGGAGAAGTGTGAGCCAGGGACCAAATGGCAAAATGACTCCTACGAGTTGTCCCCAACCTCCATATACACACGTTGCTCATGCACACATGCATGCACGCACACATACACACGCTCTAACAATAGATACAAAATTTAAAGTTAGGTGTGCTGGGTGTGGGGATGCTCGCCTTCAGTCTCAGCACTCAGGGGCAGAGGTATCTGTGTCTTTCAGTCCCAGGCCAGCCAAGAGCTGCGCGGTGAGACTTTCTGTTTTAAGTGGGTAGAAAAAAATTTTTTCTTAAGCTTTTATTTATTATTTGTGTCCCGGGGGCGTGTTACGCCATGGCAATGTATGAAAAAGCAGAGGACAACTTTTTGAAGTGAGTTCTCTCCTTCTACCTTTAAGGGGATACCAGGGTCAGACTCGGGTCATCAGGCATGCACAGCAGGCTCTTCTGCCCACTGAGCCATCTTGTCAGCCCACAGAATAAATGTTAATCCACTTTCCATTTCAGGGAATTAAACACAGTTCATCCCAATGCTGATTCTTGAACTTGAAAAGGCACAAGGAAATGCTACATCAGAGCCATCTGCGTTCTCTGCTTCTATGTACAGCATGGGATATGACATCAACCTCAATGGAATCAGGTCAGGGTGGCTGGCTGCACAGTGGAAACAAAACAGAAGAGCTGCCGCCTCTGGTCCAGGCTGCTTTCCCTCTTTAAGTGTGCATGGAGAGGCGTGGGAGGCGCTCGTAATCCATTCCTCTCCAGACAACTCTCTGGTCCAACATCTCAGAAAACGTTGGACCATACTTCTACCAGAAATCATCTCCAAGAGAATTTGCAGAAGAAGACGCAATTCCCCCCATCTCTCCTGTGCAAATCCTTTAACTACTTGTGCACCAACAGAATATGGGTAGCACTAATGTGGACGCACCAACCTGGCCTACAGCCTCCTGAGTGTGGACGTGACACAGGCGGTGTTTAGTCTGCTTGCTGACGGGAACTTCGTGCCCTGAAACCCTACCACATTTGGTGCAGTGAAGAGACAAAGCCCTAGGAATTAGAGCTCATTCTGGGATTTTACCTCTGGCTCACCTTCTCCTGAGACTCAGACCTACAGCCACATTGGGTTTATATAAAACCATCCAACGGTCATCTTGACCATTGTTTTATTGAGCAAATAAGAAAGTGGAGGTCCCCAGAACTCCTGCTTTTCCAAAAGCCATTCTTGCTCCATGCCCCAGGTTCCCTTACCTTACTTATACGACATTTGCTTATTTCTTCTATATTAAGGAGTAACATTTTTCTAGCTGAAGAAAAACTTCCTTTTTACACTGGCTGTCTAAAGTAAGAAAACACGTTTTCTGCAACACAGCCCTACTCAATTCCCTGAAAGAAGGACCCTGACGGTGCTTTTCAAAGTTAACAATGTACACACTCTCTAGCTTAGCAATCTCAATTCTGGAAAGCTAGTCTACAGACATGCATGCATGACTGTGCAAGAATGCTTATGTAGTGTTATTTAAAATAGCACAAGCCTAAGGAAGGGGTGAAGCATTCACATGTAAGTGAATTATACCCCATCCATCCAGGGACATACATTGGCATTGTAGATAAGGAAGCAGGCTTCTGTGCACTGGTACACTAAGATCAGCAAGATACAGTAATATATTTTAAAGGCTTATTTTATATTTTATTTTGGTATGGATGTTTTCTCTGCAGGTATATCTGTGCACCGTGTAAGCATCTAATGCTCTCAGAGGCCAGGATACCATTAGATCCCCTGTAACAGATGGTTGTGAGCCACTTCGTGGGTGCTGAGACTCGAGCCTGGGTTCTCTGAAAGAACAGTTAGTGCTCTTCAATGCTAAGCCACCTCTCCACACCCTATATTAATATTTTGAAAAATTCACTTTATTTTTAATTATGCCCCTGGAGCTGTGAGCCACCTGACCAGGGGCATTAAGAACTGAAGTTGGGTTCTTTGTATGAGTGGTTCACACTCAGTCACTGAGCCATCTCTCCGGCTCTATATTAATATTTTAAAACATCAAGTGTGTTTTTATACGTAGAACAGATACCACTCATCTGCGTATATGTAGCAGAAGAATCACCCAGGAAGACGTGTAAGAAATCTTAGGTATCTAAGAGGTGTTCCTCGTGCACAGTGTCTACAGTTAACCATGTCCACAAGGCTCTGCTTTTATAATGAAAGCGGAATTGGTGCAGGGGTGGGGGGGTGGGGATGGGGGCAGAGGCTGGGGAGGCCTCTCAGAGAAGTCCTAACCATTTCAGGCTCCTTCATCTCAGCCAAGGCCCTATCGAGTACCCCCCTCCTCTTAACTGAATCAGCAATTAAAGACTGAATGCGAATTAATCCAGTCGCTATCTCAAAATACATGTTCTTAGTGAAACAAACGACCGGGCATGGGTCAGGGCAAGGCCAGCATTTAAATACTGCTTTTCTGTAAACCCTCAGCTGGGGCCAGCCTCAGGCTGCAGTCAGACAGTGGAATGGAAACATTTTGCAGGAGAGAAAACTGATGCCAGCCTCGTCAGCGAGTTCCCTGGGTGCGTGGGGCCTTCAGGCCCTAAAAGCTATCCCCAGCACTGGGCTTTGCCTTCTCCCTTCGTTGGCAGGAAAGTCTAGCGAACTCACAGAGCTAAGCGACACTAAGAGTTCTCCAAGCCTGAGGGGGCAGAAGGTTGATCTTCAGTATAATTCTAAACTTGAGATTTCTAAGAGTAAGACACAGTTTAAACACTTGGAGGCCAGAGAGTCGAACAAGTACCGTAGCATCCTATTAAATGCAAAACGATGGGCAGAGCCTTAAAGATTGAAAAGGGGGCTGAGGAAACAGCTTGTGCAGGAAGCGGGAGGATCTGAGTCTAGACTCACAGCACCCCTGTGAAAGCTGGGTGTCTCCATCTGTAGCCTTGAGAGGGTGAAGAGAGGGTAATTTCTAGAGCCAATCAACCTGGGCTTAGGGAGAGCCTTGGAGAGAAGGGTCTGAGTACTGAACCCTGCAAGGCTACCGTACTGTCATGCCAAGAAGGATGTCCCCACTGTCACAATCATAGCATGATGGCTATGAAGGTGACCAACCACTTTCCAATTGGATCTGAGGCCTGCTGCACAGGAGGGAATTAATGCTGGGTCCTATGAAGCTGGCCAAGACCCCATGACCTAGGAGATCATAGGCTCTATGAGGGAACGTACTGGTATTGTTTCAATAAATGGCCATATGTCAAACTGCCTTCTCAAGGCTTGGACTCACGGAGTTGTGCTCACCTTTGTAAGAAGCTTCTCTCTGCAACAGGTCATTAATAGACTAACACAGGACTCGAGTCTGGTCAGCGCACTGAGGATGGGCGAGCAGGTGCTCCACAGTGATAGCTCATCTCTATCAACCTCCCTATCCGAGGCTCAGGGGGCATCTCAGAAAAGGGGCCGAAAATATAAGAGCCAGAGAGTGGGAGGGAGAGCCATGAAACACTGTCTTCTGGATGGGACACAGGAGACGGGATACGGAGGTGCACGCACCGCCACACAGCAGCATCACAAACTCAAGTTGATCAAACCAAAGTTTCACATGGATGAGGGAGGAGCTCTCAAAGCCCCACTCCTGAGGAAGTAGCGGTTGATGGAGGGAGAATTACTGGTGGGCTACCCATGTTTCCTTGGGTGGCCCTGCACTAATGGGATCCAGGAGGCTGTCAGAACAGTAATAAAGGTTTGTAAAGAAGATATGGGCCAAGTATGGCACACACACCTTTAGTCCTAGCACTTGGAAGCAGAGGCAGGTGGATCCCTGTGAATCCCAGGCCAATCTGATGTACATATGGAGTTCCAGGACTGCCAGGTATAACAAAACAAACAAAAGGGGCCACACCACGCAGATTTGAGTGGGAGATGGGTGGGTTCCCCATGGGGAGATGAGGAGAGGTAGTGGAGAATGAATAAGATCAAAATACATTATATACATGTATGAAAACTTCAGAGAATAAGTACAACTGTTGTTGTTGTTGTTTTGAAACAAGTCTTATGATATAGCCTTGGTTGACCTTGAACTCTAGGCCAGACTGGCCTTGGATTCATAGAGTTTGGCTGGGATTAAAGGAGTGTGCCAACATGCCTGTCATAATAAAAATGTCATTAAAATTATTTTTAAAAGGTGGAAAGTAATCAAGGAAGACACCTAACATTGACCTCTGACAAACAGAACAGAACGCCCCAAAAGAATGACACAAGTGAACCTAGACATGGTTGGTGATGCAGACTGGAACTTTGAGCGTTAGGAGGTGGAGACTGGGAGATCCTGAGTTAAAGGTCAGCCCGAGCAACAAATAAACTGCACAGGTGAACATCCTATCTGGTTGTTAATTACCTGCAGAGTTCTAGGAAGCTGACCCTTTTGGAGGGTGTGGGGACGTGTGTATGCTACAGGCAGGGCTCTTGGAGCCTCACAGCTGGACTCTGCCGGCCATTTCCTCTGAGGTAGACGAACTTTGGTGAAATAAAATGCAAACAAAAAGCAAAGAACTCGGGTCTCCCTCTGTCGTCCTCTTCCTAAATGCCCCACCCTGTTTGCCAGCCCTCCCTTCTTCCTCCAGACTTAAGGAGACTTTCAGGGTCACCCCACTTCACATCGTCTTTAAACTCTCACCACCCAGCAGAGTGAGGGTACTTGCACTAGGGACCCCTGTATACCGAGAGTCTTCACCCTCTGCAGAGCAGGCATCCCAGTGGCCGAGCAGGCGGGCTCTGTGCGGGGCTCACCATCCAAGCCAACCACCTGGGAAGAAGTCTTCCAGAGGGAGAAAGGGAGGCAGGCACTTGGAGGCATGTTTTAGGCCACTGGGCCTCAATAGGGGTTGATTTTGCTGCTGAGGGGACATAGGACAACGTCTGAGACTAATTTCTGGTTGTAACTGGAGACAGGGGCTGTGACTGACACGGAGCAGGTATGAGCACTTGTTGGGAATAAATGCGCAGGGAAAGGACATACCAGGAAGATGTTTTCCTTTGTTTCAATGTTCGGTGTAGTCAGGGTACAGAACATGCAGGCCCAAGCTGCTGCATCAAAGGCCGGAAGTGGAAGGTCCTGCCAAGCCCATTTCGGTCTCTCCAGAAGCAAGGCATCGGCCAAGTCTGGCCTCCACACAGAGTGTCTACATTTGGAGAGCCCCATCCTAACAGTTCATTTTCTCTCATCTCTCTCCCCACCCCAGCCTTTTGTTAACTCTCCAGCCAGCACACATCTGCTTCTTTTTAAAGGGCAGGCAGTCATGAGGCACACGGGGTTACATCAAAGGCCAGAAAGCCTTGCAGGGGCCACCAGGGCAGACACTGGCAGCTGCTCTTGTGGTTCCTTACACGGACCCAGGAGGGACTCACCAGGTACCAGCTCATGCTCAGTGGTCAGGGAGCTGCCCGTACAACTTGGTAGCAGTAGTGGGGGCCACAGACGCACAGTGATTACAGGCAGGTGAGAACCTCCAGTACCCAAGCTGCCAATGGGACATGTGTTCAAGGAGTTCTGACAAAAGGCCTTGCCTCTCTTCACATCCGTATGTCTTATTCTCGGGGGTCCATTTCTGCAGCATTTGAATGGTTTTCTTTAGAACAGTGCCCTAAGACTTACTAACATGTGCAGATCCCAGAAGAAACCCTGGGACCACTAGGAAACACTCCTTGGAATGGACCCTGCTCTGTGAATGGCTTGGGCTAATTTGTGAAAAGGAAGAGAACTTGTCAATGAGGTGAGACCAAACTTCTATTTTTTTTTTTTTAAATTTCTGTTGGCTTTTACATTCCATGGACAATGGACTTCTGAGTCCTTCCTGTTCTCTCTCAGCATCTCTGGAAGCACACGAGTCACCTTTTGATCTCAGGCACGAACTGGCAGGCCCCTGCTCTCGAGCGTCGTGTGAACGTCCCTGGCAGGCTGGCCGACCCGGATGAGAGGGGGGACTTGGTGCATACTTTAGGCCACTGGCTCTCAGATGGAGTGATTTTGCTTTCCAGGGGACATCTGATGATGTTTGGGGCAATTTCTTGTTGCCACAACTGGAGATGGGGCTGTTACTGGCATGTAGTAGGCAAAATTAGGGGTGCGGGGGAACGTTTGACAAAGCACGGGACCCGCAGTGAAAATCATCTGGTTTAAAATGTCAACAGTGCTAAGGTTCAAAAGCATCGCTAAGCTTCTGGAAGTTTTGGTCCATTCTGCCCCCAATTACTTCTTAATCCCAGTCTGACAGCACAGTAATAATAGACCAGGGAAACAATGGGGAAGTCTGCTCAGCCAGGGGCTGGTCCTGTGTGCATGAGTGATTCCAAGAGCACTCTTGAATTTCCTCACAATTTTGGAGATGCACATAGGCAGCTTCACTAGTTTCCCCTTTAATTATTATCATCCTGCAGGAACATCATGGGATGGGGAGGGCCGAATGGATGCAGATTCCTCTCCCCTCGGTCTTCAGAGGAAACAGTTTGGGGAACAGCCTTCTCAGGCTGTGCGCTTTCATTTTTAAGCACAGCCATCTTCACAGCCACCATCACCGGAGGAGTACACACCTGTCAGGCGTCTGCAGCTCAAGCACGAGAGAGCAGAATGACGAGATGAGAAAAGGATGGGCGAGACACATCACTTAAAGGGAAGTCTGTAGACCTTTCGGAGAGATCCCAATGCAGGCACTTGCTCTGGGGAAGCTTCTTAGATTGGGGAAAGTGAATGCTGCAACGGCTCGGCTGGAATCGTGTCCCAGCTTGGCCAGCCATCCTAACCCCAGGCTTGTAAATGCCTTTCCGAGCAACATGTCTCAAAGCATCTGTGGCAGTGTTTGCTCTATTTCCTGGGATATTTGGGGGTGGGGGTATGAGAGAGAGGAATGTGAAGATCTGGACATGCCCATAGAGGTATGTTATGCATGGAATTCTATATGCCATGTGTGCCGGGGAGCGGGGGAGAGCGAATGAGTTGCGAGCTGTGGTTCTAATACAGAACAAAGGAGGCCTGAAGTAATACCAGCTGCAAGCAGAAGAGCCAGGCATGGCAGAAAGTTCCAGCATTGAGGTGTAGCCTTTCAGCTCTGCTGACAAACACTCCTGGATAGGATACTGAACCATGAGAGACCGGGAGAGAGACAGAAATGAATATGACTGACTGCCCCCTTCATGCCATCTGAGAACCCCATACTGCTTTACCTGTGCTTCTGACTGACTGGCTGTAAAACGGCATTCCCAGAAACCCCTCTTCCTGGGGCACAGTCAACTATTTTGCACCAGTGGGTCACGGAACTCAAGTGGAAGCTTTAAATGCAAGCCAGTCCGTGTGAAACTATGAAGGCAGCAGGAGGAAATCAAACATCAACAGGCAAACACAGGGTTAACAGCCTTCATAGGGATGGGGAACTTCGGACAAGAGTTGAGAGGCTCAGACAGACAGTGAACGCTGAGACACTAAACCAGGCGAGCAGGCTCCAGACCTGCATTCCATCCAACCTTGGTTTAGTTCTTCAGGACTTTTTATTCTGGCCACCGCTCACATACCGCGTGTCCCATTCTCTAAACATATTTCATGCCTATCTCTCCTTCCACAGAGAAGGTCCTTGGGTATAGGAAATAAGAGCTGTGTCTTCTGCCATTACGTCTTAGGCCCGGGAATCGATTTCACTGCCTAGGCCTACAACGGCACCTCCTGGCAGCTGATTATGCCTGTGTTCCTCACTTGGACGGGATAACTCCAGCCCACTGCATATTCTGCATAATCAAAACCACTTCTTTCAATGCTAAACAAGGGCATGGTGACCAGGGTCTGTATTAAAAATTGGCTTTACCCACCATTTCTGGCTTCCTTCTACATGTGAAGCTCTGTGCTTAAAGGCTGGGGTCATAAAACAACTGATGCACTGGTCGCCCTTATGAAGCCCTGAGCCTGTTGGGAAGAATGTGTGAATAAACCATTAGGACTCGGGAGATTGTAAGCACTATAATACTGTGATAATGCAAGAGGAATCAGTTAGTATTCCCGAAATGCCGAGAACAACGTCTGGGGCTTATGAGTCATGCTACGGAGGCACCGTCTATTTTCATTATTAAACTCCTTGCAAGTCAGAGTAAGCGAGAAGGAAGCCACAACATCTGATCTGCTTCTGCGGGAATGAGCTGGATTTGATGGGGAGGCAGGAAAGAGAAGGGGGAGGTGTCCGAGTCTGAGCAAGGGGCAGGGAGCCCCCATGCATTCGGAGAGCTATAAACTTTGAGGACTGTAGAAAAAGCCCTGGGTACTGGGTACTGTCAGAAAGGGCAGGGGAGCTGTGGGAGATTGCAAGGCAGGAGTCATATGATCTACCCACCTCGACTCTAATTTGTGGCATTGTTGATAGAAACTACTAGGAAACAAGGTTAGACCTAGCCTTCAAGAAAACTTGAAGTGGAGCCTGGGAACACTGTCTGCAGTAAAAGACAGAAATGTCAAAAACTGATCCAGTGGGCAGGCTCAACGGCTAAAGGTGCTTGCTGCTAAATCTGACTACCTGAGTTCTAACCCTAGGACTGGAACAATAGAGAGAACTGATGCCTGCAAGTTGTCCTCTGACCTCCACACATGTGCTGTGGCATGTGTGTGTACATATACATACAAGACAACACACATAAAACAACAAATAAATATAGGGGTTTTGTTGTTTGATTATTTTGGTTTGTTTGTTTGTTTTTGAGACAGGGTTTTTCTGTGTAGCCTTGGCTGTCCTAGACCTTACCCTGTAGACCAGACTAGTCTCAGACTCACAGAGATCCACCTGCCTCTGCCTTCTGAGTGCTGAGATTAAAGATACATGCAGGTTTTAAGTTTTTCTTTTTAGAAAAGTAAAAAAAAAAAAAGAAGAAGAAGAAAAAAAAAAAAAACCTAAGAAATCTGGGCAAAGTGGACGCCTTTAACCCCAGCGTTCATGAAGCAGAGGCAGGAGGATTATGAGTTTGAGGCTATCCTGGGTGACACAGCGAGGCCCTGTTTCCAACAATAACACAAAACAAAAAGCAAAACTACAGATGTCATGATGAATGTGGCAGCCAGGAGACAACTGCACAGTGGAAGGAAGGTCTCACAGAGAAGGGACATCTGAAGGGCGACTCACTACATCATAACCTCATGGCACTGCCATCTGTTCACACACAGGTGCGAGCGTGGGTGGCATGTGCCAGGAGCCCTGGAGCAGTAGGCTGAGTATAGGGTGTAAAGGCGAGAGCGGGCAGAGAGCCAGGAAGGCTTGGTGGTGGGAAACGTAAGTCCACGCCAAGAGGTTGGTATTTAAGTTCATCATAGGGAAAGAGGTGTCAAGCAACAGAGCAGACAACGGCACTAGAGAAAGGTCATCTGGGAGTAGTGTGTGGGGTTGGAGTGGAGGTTGCTGGGTGCATTAAGGGCCTACTGAACGACCTGTGCCCTGACCTAGTTATGTCGGCAGGGAGGGAGCTGAGAAACAGTGCGGTCTGTAGCTCTGCTAATGCACCGGTGCATCACTGTTATAACCAGGGGCTGGAGACAGGCACTGACCACATTTCCAGGGCCACGGTTAGATTCCCAGCATCTACACAGCAGCTCACAACCATCTGTAACTCCAGCCCCACAGGGTCTAATGCCCTCTCCTGGCCTCCATGGGTGCTGCGAGCACATGGTGCACAGACAAAGCAGGCAAAATAACCATATGCACAAAAATAGAGGTTAAATCAAAAACAAAAGATTCAACAGTCCACTGGTCAAGACCTCATATATTTCTGAAGGAGAGGGAGGGAAGATGGAAGGAGGGAGGGAGAAGGGAAGAAGCGAGCAAAGTATCTGGAGGGGAGAACTGGTGGGAATGATTTTAGTTTGGGGCTCAAAACACTTGAGGTTCCTTTGTGAAACAGACAAGACACGACTTGTTCACTAATGTCAGGAATGCCCAACATGAATCCTCACCTAAGCTTGGCTGGAGTGGGATGAAGTTGGTCTTTGGTTCCTGGTTAGAGTCAGTAGGGACTCTCTGGAGGTGCCTCTTCCTGACAACCAGCAGGGGGCAGCAAAAAGAATGACTCAAAGGAGCCTGGCTAAGCCAGGACTGGTCCAAGCCAAAGTCTCTAGAAACTTCTCACAGGTATGGAATCCAACCACAATCCCCATGGCGGGGGAAGAACTGTGTGGAGCCAACAAGAGCGCACTGAAGAGGGACGCCGAGAACGACCGACGCTGACTCAAGAGCTTCCCAGTTATGCTTGATTGGCGAAGGAGGAACTCCACTTTCGTTCCAAACATATTTTCACGAGTACCAAGTTCAAGGGTGAGGTTTCTCTGAAGGATTTTTTTTTTAAATCCAATAAATAAAAACCAGTGAGTTTTATTCAAGTGATTTTCCCCCAGCGCTCGTGTGGAACCCTGCACACAGGCAAATGCTCTACAACACCCTAACACAAGACGTGATTCCGGTAACAGACACCAAAATGTCTTCAGCTTCATCGGGGCACAAATCCTAGTCCTTAGAGGGCATCGTTCTTTCTGGGGCAGAGGGCTCTTTACATCCTCAAATATAAAATGTTGGAAGTAACTGCTTACCAAGGCTGAGGATCATGACTGGGCTCTGATTAGGAACGCGTTGAAGGAAGAAAAGGACCCTAATAATTACTTCGCTGCGGTCCTTTAAGCCTTTCTTAGTAAACTAATGCGTTACACTTTTCCTTGAGAGAAAATCTTGTAAGTGACCCATTTCCCCCAACAGGACAGCATTTTCTATCATTCACATGTGGGAGAGTTTAAAAAAAAAAGTTTGAATCTAGCTTAACTAGCTAGTCCAGGAAGAAAATTAAAAGTAAGTGTTTATTTTTCTGATTAAGGTTAAAGACTCAGAGAGGCCACCAAAAGGAAATACAGACTCTAAGGCGTGACCCTGAGTTGGCAGACACCTCCTCCCCTGACCCCAACACCTACTCAAGGCAAAGGAAGCAGCCAGTAAAGGGAAAGGAAGAGCAGCTGTCTGTGCCCTGAAGGGGCGGAACTTTGGCACTTGTTGATCCAAGGGTTGAGAGCAGACTATCATGTGGGCCCAACAGTCAGGCTGACTGTGGCAAGCATGGCCACACAAGCCTCTAATCTCGGCACTCGAGAGGCTGAGGCAGGAGGGGAGTATGTCTCAAGGTAGCTGGGACTATATGGCAAGGCCCTTTCCCACAAAGATAGCAAAGAAGGAAGGAGGAGGAGGAAGAGGAGGTGAAGGAGGAGGAGGAATAGTAGGAGGAGGAGGAGGAAGAGGAGGAGACGGAGATAGAGACAGAGACGGAGTGAGCGAATGATAGATAAGTTGACTGTGAAGGGCAGGTAACTTTCACATTGAAAGCAAGTGGGGTTGGAACAGACTGTCAAAATGAGGTTCTTATGTATGAAGCTCACAGCTTGGGCTTAAACTCCAGAGGCTGCCTAAACCAAGCTCTGGTGGCTCAGAGCCCTCCTTCCTTTCTGTCCTGCAGATGTCATGGAGCTGAGCCCCCTATGCTTACTGAGTACATATGGGGGTCAGCAGTGGGACAAAGAATGGACAGGGAAGGTAATGAATGACTATTTTCTCTCTAGATGGTCACAAGCTACGAAAAGAGATTCAAAGCAAGTCTTTCAAGTAACTGGAAAGGAACGTGAGGGGATTTTGCAGAGGGCTGGCTGGAACATTCAGTATCTTGTTTAGGAGGGTGTTCCTGTAGGTATACCAGTTGTCTGAACACAATGACCCTACTGCAGAGCTGTGATTTTGCAAGGCATAGTAAAGTAGACCTCTAATCCCAGCACTAGGCAGAGGCAGGTAGAACTCTACAAGTTCAAAGCCAGCCTTGTCTCCATAGCCTGTCCAGACCAGCCAGTGCTACATCGTGAGACCCTGTCTCAAAACCCAGCCACTCTTCTCCTTCTCTTCTTTCTTGCAGGCACACTTTCTCCCTTTCTCTTCCCCCTCTGCCCCCTCCCCTTAGTGGGCAGTGAACTCACCCAAGAGCAGCTTCCCAATAAACCTGCCTTTAATATAATCTAAACAAACAAACAAAACCATTTGTTCCTCTAAGAATAAAAGTAACTAAGAATTCCAGGCTATGCAGGGTGCCTGTCTTCTGGGAGTTGTTCCCACGGGGGATGCCACCTCCTTCGCTGTCTGTCTTCACTGTTGCTCTTTGTCTCAGTGAATGACAACTATGCTCCACCCAGTTTCCCAGCCCAGAAAATTAGGATTCCTTCTGCTTTCCTCTTCCTCACATCTGCAATCCCACAGACAGCTCCTAAATCCACTCTTCATCTCGTCCCAGTCTGGACCTGAGTTACTGTCCCTGCCTCCTGACCATCTGTCCTACACAACACAGCCTCCCGGTTAAGGTCCTGGTGTTGCTCTCCATCAGTTCGAGGATAATGACCAAACCCCTCAGCCTGATGCTCAAAGGCGGTGCCTTCCCTTTCCACAGCAAGCAGCTCTGCTGAAGCGCTCGAGCTGTCTACAGTACCCTCCAACCACCCTCCCCCACCATTCTCCCCTCACCCCCATACACACCTACCTACCTTGTCACCTTCCTTAGGACTCAAGTGACCTGTTTTTAGAAGTCCCTCTCCTAGGTGCCCTCAGCCCCCTTCCCTCCCTCGCTCCCTCCCCTTCACTTGATAGAGGGCTCACACACTTAACTGATGGCTTTCTGTGACAGGGTCAGGTTCTGGGTCCAAGCACATGACATGTGTCAGCTCATTTAGTAGCAATTCTCGCTCTGCAGAGTAAAGACCAGGTTTCTATTTGCCTCTTGCCTAAATCATTAGCATAACCACTCGCTCTGCTCAATGTTTCCCTAGCATCTCCTCAGACACTGGGAAGATTGCAGGTGACAGAGCTTAACAAATACTTGCTGGATGAATGAGGGTCACTGTGGTTAAGGCACAGAATGGTCTGCACTTCATTTTTCTTTTCAATAAGCAAAGTAGACATCCAGGTTCCATACCGAGGGTTCTACCCAGAAGGCTTTGGCAAAACCCACTGTATCCAAAGTATTTCATAGGGATGGTTACTCCAGCATCTCAACTGCCTGAATTTCCTCTCTAGTTTTATGGTTAACCACCTTATAGGAAGCACCTGCCATACCCAGTGCACTGCACTGACCTCTCAGGCAAAATATCATTTAATCCCCAGGGTCCCCCAAAGGAAGCAACATCACCATCATCCTCAGCTTCACATGAGAGGAAACTGAAGTTCAGAGAGGCCAAAGGACTCTGATGACGGCATCGGAACCGTCAATCACTCCGAATAGAGCAGAGAGCTGCCCTCACACCAGAGAAGCCCATGTACCTCCTCCTTGCTGTTTTGGTAGCGCGTGTTTGCTGTTATATCGACAGATACTGCTACTGCTCACAGGGTGGGGATCTACAATGGCTGGAATATATAACCCCAAACTGTAGGCTAGAATGTTGACCTCCAAAAATTTTTTTTTATTTATATGAGTACACTGTAGCTGTCTTCAGACACACCAGAAGAGGGCATCAGATCCCATTACAGATGGTTGTGAGCCACCATGTGGTTGCTGGGATTTGAACTCAGGACCTGTGGAAGAACAGTCAGTGCTCTTAACCACTGAGCCATCTCTCCAGCCCCCGACCTCCAAATTTATATGCTGGTGACCACTGAGATTCCACAGGGCCATCAGGATAGGGCATCCTTGATGGACTTGTGGCTTGTAAAAGGAAGAAAATGCCAGACATGGGGTTACACTTACAGAAGGGAAAGGCTGGGATAATGCCTGTGAATTCAGGAGCACTGTGAATTCGAGACCACCCTGGTCTATCTACATGGAGAGCTGCAGACCAGCAAGGGCTGCACACTGAGATTCTGTCTCAAACAAATAAACCAACGAGTGACTGGAGAGGCAGCCTGGCCTGGCACCTGCCAGTCTGCCTCCTCGTGTCATTTCCTCATCAGGTTCTCACACCAGCACAGCAAGTGCTCTAACTCATGAAGCCATCTCCCCAGCCTCAAAACCTCTATGCTTTATAATCTACTCAGCCAGAAGCGTTTCATCGCTGTATAAAACAGACCTGAACAGAAGCCAGGTGGGGAGGCATTAGTGGGGCCCAGGTAACCAGGGAAGTAAAACTGAGGTTCACATAGCCAGGAAGGCAGAACTGGTGCCACATAGGTGACAAAGGACAGAGCTGCCAGCAATGAAGGAAGGGACCTGCTATCTGCTCAAACACTTGATGGCACAATCCTCGCTGTCGCCTGCTCAGACCTGTTCTGTGGGAGGAGTATTCAAACAAAGGGAAGGTTTGGTCTGAATGTTCAGAACAGGAACAAAGACCATGATGTGTTTATAATCTCCAATGAGTCTGGATTGAAATAACAAAAACGAAATGAAACGAAACAAAATCTTTAAAACCGACACGATCTGCAGTAAA
The DNA here is from genome assembly GCF_011064425.1 of Rattus rattus. NCBI lineage: Eukaryota > Metazoa > Chordata > Mammalia > Rodentia > Muridae > Rattus > Rattus rattus. The sequence continues at coordinate 95,022,935 of NC_046162.1, forward strand.
AGCATAGAGGAAGTGCTACGTGCTGTGTGCTATGTGAAGGCTGCCCTGGGTGATGGGCATGCGTATGTGCCACAGGCAACTCTGCAGAGAGAGAATGCAAAGTGACAGGGCCTGGAAGACCCTTGCAGGAAGCCTTTAGCTCAAGCCGAGCTGACAGCCATCCAGGAGACGGTGATGGGCTTGGAGCCTCCTGATAGGCAAAGTGAAGGAGAGGTCTGTGCTGATGGGAGCGAAACCAGGGCACACCGAGCCTCAAGATCCATAGTAATGGGAGGAAAGTGACACGGACTCTGCTTGGCTGTGAGGACCACAGGATGGAAGCTATCAGGATCCCCAGGGCCCCACAGCACTAGGAGAAAACTGGAGGGCGTGTGGGTCCCACCCTTCCCCTCTCCCAAGGAAGGGTGTGGTGAGAACTGCTACAGTCAGGTCCAGCCTCCTCCTGGACAACTGTGCTGGTTGTGTCCAACTACTGAACAAAACGCTTCTCTCTTCTGAATAAAAAAGACCAAGAGGATTAAAAATTAACAAAACAAAACCACGAAGTTGCCATGCACACCTTTCCTGTTCCCTAGGGAGATTTGCCAGAGAAGCCTGTGAGGCAAAGCCTCGAAGTAAAAAGATGGAGGCTGACTCCCCCTCACCACTTCCTGGCCCAGGCTTTCCCTGCCTGCCCTTAACACCCTGGCAGAGGCCGCTTGCTCCTTGCTGCCTGTGGTATAAGCAGCCTTTGTTCTTGGAGTTTAATCAGCACAGGCCTGAAGTTTCCATTACATCCCAGCCCTCCTACCCCACCTTTGTGACCTCAGGCTAACAGAGAGGCGAGCAGGCCAGCCAGGCCAACTATGTCAAGGCAGTGCCTCTCCTGAGTGCTTCTCCCTGGTAAAGCCAGGCACGGCGGGAAGTTGGAGAGTGTCCACAGACACAAACTTCCAGAGGAGCACACTTGCCAAAGACACAGTGGCAAGTGTCCGCAAAGGTCAGTGTACTGAAATAGTCAGTAAAGTCACAACAGCATGGCCTCCTCTGTGAACAAGGCCACTAGAGGCAAACAAGGGGGTGCTGCTATTGCTGGTAGACATGGTCAGTGAAATGTGAGACACTACGGGCTTGTCCAGCTGCCTGTAGGTACCCCTTGGGCACTGTTTCAGGGAGAGGTAACACTTCTAAAGAGCACGGATGGGACTCACATTGGAGAGTCGGTCGAGCAGGGGACATGCAGGATGGAATCTATCCATCAGCTCTCGTTTCCCCCCTCTTTCCATCCTCCCTTCCTTCTGGAGTAGTACATGAGACATGAGACTAGCTCAGGCTGGCCTGGAACTCACTGTCCCCCTGCTCAGCCTCTCCTCTGCTGGGATTTGCAGGAAATGTGCTTCCATACCCAATTCTTTCTCCCTTTCCTTTTTCCTTCCCCCTCTTCTGCTTCCTTCTCCCACCCCTCTTTTTAAAGCCTTTAAAAAATGTGTATGGGTGTTTTGTGTACCCGTATGTATGTGTATGACATGCCCACAGGGACCAGAAAAGTGCACTGGGTCCACTGGAATTGTTGTTACAGGAGGTTGTGAGCCACCATGTGGGTGCTGGGAATCGAACTGGGTTCCTCTGGGATAAGCAGCCAATGCTCTTAACTGCTGAACGTCTCTCTAGCTCTTCCTGGTCCTTAGTTTACCTAAGTAAAGAGGAAATGTAATGTCTTAGAGGAGGAATACCAGAGAAAGGAGAGACACCCCCATCAGCCCACAAGAACTAATAAAACTAAACCCACTCATGTCTGGCCCAGGTGTCTCAGTGGCCCTGGATGTCCTATTCAAACACGTGTCTAGAAAGGGGACAGTTCTTAAACATAAGTGCTCTGACTGCTCATCTAGAAGCCACAGGGACAGGCAAGGCTCATGAGGATCCTCAGACATTTAGCTGAGGACCATAAGAATGGCTGACAGGTGTATGAAGGATGAGGGACAGCTATGCCCAAGCAGCACTACTTCTGGTCTCCAGGGTGGGATGAAAAGGGACAAGGGAGAGAATTCTGGGAGCAGGAGTTTGTTCAAGATGACATGACTTGTAACAAGGTTTGCACAAAGGCGAGGCATGCATGACTTCACCTCTGCTATTGTTTTGTTCGAGTGTGTGGTGCTGTGGGTAGAGTCTAGGGCCTTGAACATGCTAAGCAAGTGTTGTTCTATGACCTGCTTCTCACCAAGGTACACATCCAGTGCTTTTGCATCAGAGTGGGAGGAAGCTTCTAGAAAGGGTTACAAACTTTGCAGCCCATTTTATCCTCCAATCCTCTATTTCACCTGTTCACCTCTTAAGACACAAACTATCATTCGAAGTGAAGGCCGTTTCCTTTGCTCTTCCTTATGCTGCATTCTGAAGAAAAGGCTTTCTGCCTACCTGAGGACTATAATGCTACCCTTGGACAGTTTTAAATCAGGGCTGCAAATATAGCTCAAAATGATGGCACAGGATCCCATGAAAGCAGGAAGAGGCAGGGACAAGGCGAGGGCCCATCCCAAGTTAAAGCATCTGCGTTAAGAACCCACCTAACTTGAGTACCTGACTTCCCCACTGAGGCAGCTCCCGGTCCCCCAAGTAAGGCTGAGCCGACTGCAGTCATGAAAACTATGCAAGGCTATGGTCTTGTCCAGAATCTTGCCAACATTATTCTTGGCTCTGCTACCATTGCCTTGGCTTTAGAAAGTCAATAAATAAAGCAAGCAGAAGGTCCCCTAAGACCCAGGCTGAACTAAAGGGTTTGGCTTTTACCGAGCCAACGGGAATATTCCGTCCAAGGAGATACAGCCTGCTGGATACCTGACACTTCCACATGGTTTTTCCTTGGGAGGCCAGCAGTGCCCAGGGAGGTTGTGCTACAAGTGAATCAAGGTTGCTAAGCTACCAGCAGACACAGTGGCTAAGGGACACCAGGGGAAAGAAACATCAACAGAAGAAAGGGAAGAGGGTGATAGGAAACGGAACCCCACCTGAATAGCAACCTTAAAGACTGAAGGGAGATCCTGGCTGTTCAAAGTTTCAGTTCATGAAGGCACGCTGAAACCCTCTCCAGTGATCCTCATACGGCTTAAAAGAGTATGACAGAATATAGAATTAAACCACCAGGCTGGGTGGGGCTCGGTAGTACACATGAAGCTCAGGGTTCCACTCCCCAGGACGGGGAAGAGTAAGAGACAAAGACAGAGACAAGACAAAGTGGGAGAAGGGACGAAGGGTTCTTTGCCTGGTGATTTGGCTGTAACAGCGTATCGCTTCTCGGCCTTTTGGCTAAGATCAAGTGTGGCTGTAACAGCGTAACTTTTTTCAGAAAAAGCTCCACCCCCCTGGTTGACTGGCAGGACCTTTCCAGGAAACAGACACAGAAAGTGTCAGGGTAGGTAAGGGGGTTGCGGAAGATAGTACAAACTTGTGCAGTAACAGGGCAGTGTCTGAGTGTGCTCTGTCACCAAAGTCAACAACAATGCCGTCTTCTTCACCATCCTTGGAGATCTCCTAACGCCTAGAAAGCTGTCAGTCCTTTATTCTGTTACTAAAAGTCCTTGGCTTGGTGGCTGGGGGTGGGGTGAGGGTGATGGCACACACCTTTAATCCCAGCCCTTGGGAGGCAGAGGCACGCCAGTCTCTGTGATCTTGAGGCCAGCCTGGTCTACAGAATTAGACCTTACACACACACACACACACACACACACACACACACACACACACACACACACACACTTTGAGCTGAATCGGGTTCTTATTTGTCAGAACTGGTCATAAGGTAAACAAACACAAAGAAAGCATGTGCTGGCCAATTAAAGCAGGAATTCGGGCTCTGGCTGAGCCGTGACCCAGTTTTTCCATTCATGGCATGGTCGTGAGCCACCCTCAACTGCTTCTGCCTGGAGAGGAGGCTTCCCTGCTACAAGCCTATACACCCCCTCTTCCCTAAGGAAAAGATGTAGGCTTCCTTCTCACCCAATTTCTGCTTAGCAGAAAGAAAGGGTGGAGAGAGCCTGGGCTTTGATCCCACGAAGGCCAGGGTCTGAGCCCTTGCTCCAAGCATCCACTCCCTTCATTGACAAATCAGCCCTGAATCTGTAACTGACTCAGGTGGCTGAGGTAACTGGGCAGTGGTCCTCAGCGTCTGTACTTAGGGATGGTCTTAGTGACTCAACTTGGGTTCCCTGGATAAGCAAAGGATGGCATGGTTCATGAAAAGAGACAGGGTTTGGGTCTAAAATGCAAGAAGCAGGATGAACTCCTCTCACAACAGGATAGGGCTAAGGGAAGTCCAGCATGATTTTTTTAAAAAAGATGTTGTTGCTGGTTTTTTTGTTTTTGTTTTTTTAACTTAAAGGAAAAACATTGAAGAAAACCATGGAGTATTCTATGAGCATTCATACCGGAAAATACAACCAAAAGGCCAGAGGACTTCTCAGAAAAACTGACATTTACACAAACACTGACATCCATTTGAAATTCCAGATGCAAGGAAATTAAAACCAAAGACATGGAAAGACAGAAGGCTGGGAGCTTTTCTGCATCTTAGAGCACAAAGAGGAAGGCACTGTAGCCTCAACTGATGGGTGGATTCTGGTCGGCAACCAGGTTTGAGTCTCAGCTCCACCAGGCCCCGGCGAGGTGACCCTAGGCATCTCTGGAGGATTAGGTGAGAATATAGGGCAGTGAGCGGCCGGTGCTCACACATGGCAGACGGACGCTGAACTAGAGAGGAAGCTGTTGTTGCTGTTGTTGCTGCTGCTGTTTCAGAGTCTCTCTGAGCCACAACACAATTCGGGGCAAAAAGACAGACTTCGGGAGGACAGAGATAAAAGACACAGGCAGCTCCATCTGCAGGACTGCAGAGCGCAGGAGGGTGGTGCCTGCAATTCCAAGTCTAAGGCCATCTAGGAGCAAAGCACCAGCATGTTCTGTCTCCACTCCACCACACACCACATAAAACACACAACGCTCCCCCACGCACACAAAGGGCATGCAGGAACATGGCCTGCCTGTGAGCCTTCTCCCTAAATGCCCCACACTCCCGGGAGACTGGAACTTCAAAACAACAGAAGTCAACACCTTGTGTGCAGAGCAGCTTCGTTAAACAGTGTCAAACATGCTGACGTGAACTCGGGTGTCTAGACCTGATTAGCTTATTATGAAATAAAGTTGATTAAGAACAAATCCCTCTTAAGAAGAGCGAAGAGCCCAGCGAGTCTCGTGCACATCGGAAGTAGCTCTCAATTACCCCTTTCCCTGTGAACTTCACAGGGCGCCAGCAGGTGGGAGATAATTAAAGTTTTCATAAAACTTGTTTTACATGCCTCACTTGGAACCTTTTTGTTCTCGCAAAGCTTTTCCCTCCCTGTCTAAAGATGAACCCATAAAGAAAGGACTTGGGTTTTTTGTTTGGTTTTTTTTTCCCCCTCTCAAAAGAATGTTTTTCTGGTTCCATTTGGGGTTTTCTGACGAGACAGATGAGGGCGGAGGAGGTAATTTATGAAAAGGACTATTTGTCTTTATTCGTATTTACATTCTCTGAGGGAGTCAGTTTGCTTTCTGGACTCTCTTTCCATGCCTATCAGGGGATTGGAATCCTTGCTCCCATTCGACAAGATTTATGGTGCAATGAGAGGTCCACGGCTGATCCTGAGGTCCCCGGCTCCCCCAGCATGCCATGAACAAGGAGTGTTGACTTGGAAGGTTTGCACTGTTCCAGTCTAACCCTGTTTAACAGCACCCATCTGATAGTTTAGTGCTCCACTCACACGTCTAACACACTTTCCAACACAGAACTGCTACCTCTTTACTCATCAAGACCTTGCCCAACACAAGGCTGGTGCTATCAAAGTAAATGGTCGAGCGCACGCCTTCGATCCCAGCACTGGGGGTAGAGTGGTGGGGAGATGGTATGTGGGTCTCTGTATGCTCCAGGCCAGTCTGATCTAGCAAGTAGCAAGTTCCAGGCTAGCCAGGTCTACGTAGAGAGATCTTGTCTCAAGACAACAAAAAGTCCATGGTCATACACTCCAGATGTCAACTCATGAGAAGGTAGTCGCATGGAGACAAGAGTAAGGAGACAGTAACCAGGACGCTTGGACACAGGGGACCTGTGCCTTTGGGTCTGGCTGGATTTCAAGTGCATTTCACTTGAGAGTAACCCAAGAAACAACATCATGCACAATTCAAAAATTACAATTTGGGGGTCTTTTAATTAGACCGAGACCTCAGGTTTGAATTTAAGGGACAGCTTTAGAGGAATGTGTGGTGGATTTATGACTGGGATGCTACCCACAAATCAGTCACTTTCTCTGGAAGACGCCCCCATCTGTCTCCATGCACTCCTCCAAAATCCAGACACCCGAGATCTGAGGTGGTCTTACCAGTCCTGGAGGTTCACACTCCTTATTTCCACACCCACTGTGCACCCAGTCCTCCTGGGCAAGCACCTGCTTTGAAAGGTCTCCCGGTCTTGGCACTGGGGACATTGTGCTGTGGTAGGCTGTCCTGTGCATTATGGCACTCTTAGCGTCATCTCTGGCCTCTAGCCAGTCGGGATTCTGTGACATTTTGTGACACCCAAACATGGTGACAAGTGCGTGAGTGGTTAACAGTGACTCGTCTCTGAGTACTACCACACTGAGCTCGTTATTTGTATCAGCTACCCGTTGCTGTAACAACATACCTCAGATAATCAACTTAAAAAGAGGAAAGGTTTACTTTGGCTCATGGGTTTTACACAATGGTCAGGTGGTCCTTGGCCTTTGGGTCTGTGGGAGTCAATACTTAATGGAGGGAGTGAAGGGTGCAGAAGTGCTTACCTGGTGACGTCTGGAAAGCCAGAGTTAAAAAGGAAGGGGTTAGAGAAAGAAGATCTTCTTGAAGGCTGCTCTACCCCCACCCCATGACCTAGGTCCTACCTTTTAAAGATTTCCCCACATCCCCAGGGTTCCCAACCGGGGTTAAGCCTTTAACCCTTGGGCCCCCAGGGAACATTCCAGATAAAATGGAACTAGGGGTACAGCTTAGAAAGAGAGGGCTTGCCTTGTGTTCAGAGTTGCCATCAGGCTCTGGCAAAGACTGAGAGACAGGCACCCTAACAAACACAGACTCCTGTTTTGTAGAATCTGATTGAACACACTCCTTCCACCAGAATGCATAGCTGAGATGTGATTACAGTGCGTTCAAATCAATCTGCTGTGTCCCCACTGGCAGCCAAACAGATGCCCTGAGGGCTGTCCCCAAACTTCCACTCTCCTAATTACCTGATTTCCTACTCTTTACTGGAGCCCTTTGTAATTTCACCTCCCCTAAAGAAAGAATGGTGTTCCTTGAAGGAGGAAAATGAGATACAATAGCACACACCCCAGGAGAAACTCCGAGGGTCGGGAACCACCATACAAGGCAAGGCTGAGGGTAGAGCAGCAAACATTACCTAAAGTGGCTACAACCGGTGATCCAGCTCCTAATGGCTCACCCCGGTTGTCAGCCTAACTGCACTGAGTAGTACCCAGGCGAATGAGGCATACCAGAGATGTGTGTGGGTGTGGTAGCATTTCCAGGGAGGAAGACCAGCCCTGAATGTGGGCCAGCACACACCCACACCCATACTGTGGACTGGAGGGAAAGGAGGAGGAGGCCCACCTGCAAAGCCACACCCACTCTGCTCCCTGGCTGCCCTAAGGACTTTCCCTCTGCCTCACCCTTCCTCCAGGATGCTCTACCTCAAACTCACTCCAGGACCAGAAACGGAGCCAGCTGATCACAGAATGAAACCTGTCTAACAATGATTCCAAATCAGACCTTTCTTTCTTAAGCTGATTCTGTCGGGCATTTTATTACAGCAACGAAAAAACGCACAGCTCTGAAATAACTAATCTCCAACGTCACTCTTTTTTTAACATTGTCAACACCCTCTGCCGATGCAGAACTTTTAGGTCATAGGCCTGTATAGGCTGTTCTGGTATCTCCCGGGGCTGTTGGGAGGATTGTTGGCTTGTGTCTATATATCTTTGGACATGGAGTCTGACACATAGAACAGGCCCAGCTGGTTTGGCTGTTAGCATTTCCACTCCAGCTAAAATCTGAAGTTACTGAGCTGTTCAGGCCTCTCCCTCACCTCGCTCACACAGGTAATGGGTATTTCTATGGAAATCGGAACTGTGTTCAGAGCGCCGTGTTCCTGGTGATTGAATTTTTTATCTGGTTTCAAATGCTATACCTTTGACCGACAGACGCGGGAAGCTCCTCAGGCTTCTGAGAAAACGTTATGGACCCACCCGTGCTGATTATTCTCACGGCCTGGTGACCTCCAAATGCCACATATCACAGTCGCTCCTTTTCTTCAAGCTGGTTCTTTCCTAGGCTTGACTATCTAACCTACACCTCTCATGGAGCTGTCCCCATGGTAGGTAAATACCGATCAATCGATAATAGAAACTGCAGCCTGGTCTCACACACGTGAGCTTTCAGGAAAGCCACGGGACCCCAGGGCTGCTGTGCCCGGGGAAATTAATGACCGTCAGCTTCTGGCAGGCCAGGCTGGAGGCAAGCCCAAGCCCAGCTCACCTTAGAGCGAGAATGTTCAGTCTTTGGGAAGGAGAGGTACAAGTGAGGCTTCTGGTGGGAAAAGCAGTTGGGAGGAGACTTGGAGATGTCGAATTGGCCTGGGTACTGAACGGGGCTTGTGGCATGGTGGCTCTGTGGGTGAGTACTTGTTCAGTGTGCAAGAGTCCACATCCAAATTCTGTCACTCTGACTGAGAAAGGCAGGGGGACAATAACAGGCAGTGGTGGCCTAGCTTTCTAACAAAGGACAAACAGCTAGCAAAAGAAATCACATGATTGGGAGGGGGGCTTAATTTCTTCTTAAAAGCCCCTTGCAGGGTCAACCACAATTTTAGCTTATCAGTCAGACAGAGAAAAGCAATCACTTAATATAATAAGGGAAGGAAGAGAAGTGCCAGGCAGCCTCACTGATACTCCGCATGCTTCCGCTGACATGGAAAGGAAATAGAGAAATTACCGACAGTGCAACCTATTAGCTTCCTAATGCCTCGTCCCTGGTGACCAGCAACGATTTCTTCCACTCGGTGTTAAGTGAATTCCTCGTTCACTATTACTTAAGGACAACTTGACACTCTGCATCTAGAAAGTTCTCTGGGTGCTCAGCTTACTGGGCAGTATGTAATTTCAAATAGCTACTCATCTACTGACAGGAATGTCTTCCCTCCTGGACATTTGTCTTTGTGCCTATCAGCCCATCAGTCCCCCTCTAAGCCTCTCTGAGGTGTTGTTGCTCTTGCCCATGGCTCAGGGCTTCTCATGTCTTGGTGGCGGTGGCTCTCTGTACATTGTCAGACATTTATAGCTCTCCTGTCTTTCATCACTCTGGCCTTCCAGAGTCCAGACAAATATCCTCAAGGGGCAACTTGAGAGTCTCTGACCTGGTTCTGCACATTATGTTCTTTTAGCAAAACATACTCCTCCCAGTCCCCTAGTGCCTGGGACGCACTGGTCCTATCTTTGATTCTCAAGTTGTTTCCTCTGAAAGGCAGCTTTTTGTTTCCAGTCTCCCTTCCAAAGACGAGCAGGGCTGGGATACCTTCTATACCCTGTGTGTGCACCTGCCCTGTGTGTGCACCTGGTCCTGTGTGTGCACTTGCCCTGTGTGTGCACCTGGCCTTGTGTGTGTACCTGGCTCTGTGTGTGCACCTGGACCTGTGTGTGCACCTGGCCTTGTGTGTGCACCTGGCTCTGTGTGTGCACCTGGCCTTGTGTGTGTACCTGGCTCTGTGTGTGCACCTGGCCCTGTGTGTGCACCTGGCTCTTCACCTGGCTCAGCACCTGCTTTTATTATCAAAGCACCTCAGTCACAGCATAACCCTCACCTCCATCCTTCATGTAATATCTCATCTGCCCATTTGTTAGCTCAATACATTGTGAAGTGTTGGGGACACTTGGGCTCAATCAACAATAGTATACAGGAGAGCAGTGGCTATTAATTGGGGCAATAAGGAAAATAAAGAAGCTGGTGAGATGGCTTGGCCCTTAAAAGCGCTTGATGCAGGAACCTGGCAACCTGAGTTCAACCCCGGGATCCTACAAGGAGGCAGAGAAAGGAATAGACTTCGAAAAGTTGTCCTTTGACCTCTCCACTTATCCACTGGCATCCATGCTCGCTCACACACACGTGTGTACACACACACACACACACACACACACACACACACACACACATGTTTTTAAATACATAAGGCAGTCAGTAAATAGGGAAACTAAGGCTTGGGAACAACAATTTTCTCATGGCCATGCGGCCAAGCTCCTAAGTCCTGGTCTTTCTCCCCACACTTTATTGTCTCTTACAGGAACAGACACAGGCTAGGGGAAAATGTTCAGGGAAACTCTCTTGGTCCCAAGAAGACTGCTGGCAGGCCATGTGTAGCACTTGAGATTCTCCTTGGGAAAGGGAAGGTGGTGAGTTTATTCACAAGCGAGATGAATCCGCTAGTTCAAGGAGAAAAAAAAAAAACCAAAATGGCATTCATTTTCCAAATTCTTGCCACTGGGAAGGGCTTCCACATTAGCACTTTATTAACAAAGCTAAAAAAAAAAAAACCACTCAAAAACTGATGTCTATAAAGAAGGTGGCCAACGAATGCATGCCTTTTTTCTCTTCAAGGACAAAGAGGTTTGTGATGTTTAAACACTCAGACTCATTCTGCAGTGGTGTTCACAGGGCTCCAGCCGCTGGGCTGGAACAATCTTCTGAGAGGTGATGGGAACATGTGCGGACTTCAGAGAGAGAGAGAGAGAGAGAGAGAGAGAGAGAGAGAGAGAGAGAGAGAGAGAGAGAGAGAGAGGGTGGGTGTCTTCATTCTGCTGCTCCTGCTTACTTAACCTCAAGCCCCAACCTCACCATCTATAAAACCCAGCAGGGGACAGCATCTAAATTAAATGATGTCAGCTCCTCTCCTTCTGCAGTTTATTCCAGGGAAGAACCTTGGCCTGACTTACACCTCTCACGGAGACCGCCAGCTCTGCCAGACTCTGCAATTCTGCACACAGGATTCCTTGGGCTCACCTCTGATGCTAAAACACAGAGCAGTTCCTCCCTTCAGCAACAGGCACAGTGTTCAAGGGCACACGCTGAAGAGGAAGCCAGAACAATGCCTATAAGTTGTGAACACACCAACAAGTTCAGTCTGAGTCAACTCACTGTCCCCCAAACATTCAGGGTGAAGTTCTGCCCTGGACTCTGTACTCCATGTGCTTCCAGCTGGACGGTGGTACCCAGTGGGGGCTCGGGCTCGTCTCTGCCATCTCCCAAAATATCCCTAGGTTTTCAGTTCTAGGTGTTGAGTCAAGATTAAACCCGAAACTAGAAGAAAGTATTTCTACCACAAACCCACTCCTCACTGACTATAAACTATCCACCACTCACACAGACACAAAGAAGAAATCTCTCTTCTATTCCCAGTGTAAAACTCAACTTCTGCTCAGTAACTCAGGAACCATGAAGGTAACAGAGAAAGGTTGTTTCTTGTGTGTCAGAGATGATACCCAGGGCCTCACATCTACTTGGTAAGTGTTCTGACACTGAGCCTCCCAAGTACAGGGGCCTGAAGTCAACCCCCAGAACCCATACCCGATGCTGAGCATAGTGATAAACACTTAATAGTCCCAGTGGTATGGAGGCAGAGACAGGAGGGGTCCTGAAACTTGCTGGCCAGTTTAATTCCTGTGCTCCAGGCCTGTGAGAAACCTATCTCCAAGGAGTTGACAGTGTCCCTGAGGACATCACTTAATGTTGTCCTCTGGCACACGCATGCACGTGTATGCACATGGGCATGCATGCACACACACACACACACACACACATGCACACGCATGAAAAATCTAACATTTCACAACAAGCTCTAATGTCCACAAGGTTGCTCTTTTCAGTGGAAGAAGGCCCATGTGTAGCAGAGACAGGCACGTCAGTGGAGGAAAAGTAAGCATAGAAAAGACACCGCCTGCCTAGGCAGTTTTCCCTGGCTTATCCCGACAGGTGGGTACAGGCTAGAGGCAACTGTCACACAGCGTCTATCTTCCCTCCACGCCTGTGTATAGAGGAGTGAAGGAGGAAGAGATAGGTAACCGAACACTGCACCCCTCCATCACACAGCCTGTGTGCGCTCCCCTAAATAACTTGGCATGATAAATGACCACAAGGACAACAGCAATAAGGCTAAATGTGGTGGCTTGCCTGTAATCCCAGAATTCATGATGCTGAGGCAGGAGGATTGTCATGAGCTTGAAGCCAGCCTGGACTACGTAGTGAGTGCAGGCTAGCTGAGGCTGTCTTAGACAACAATACGAACCTAACAACAGTAAAAGCACCATGGTCAATGGGCGCTTACTCCTTCCGTTCTATCAGGTCTTTAAGTGTTTATATGTATGAATGTTTTGTCTGCAAGCATGCACCACATGTGTGCATGATGGATCCCTTGGAACTAGGGTTATGAATAGTTGTGAGCTGCCATGTATGTATTAGATATTTAACCTGGGTCCTCTGTAAGGACAATCAACTGCTTTTGACCTCTGAGCAACCTCTCCAAGTCCCCAGTATTTGTATGATAGCTGTCATTTAACGCAGAGGCCAACTCTTGAGTCCCACTTTTCAGACTGAGCACTAAGGTCCAAAGATGCTAAGAAACCTAATGGGCTTCCTGGGACATGCATGGGGCCCCCAGACATCACAAAATGAGGAGGAAGAGGAGGAGGACGAGAATGATGGGCCTGACTAGTCAGCCTGTGTGTGGCTTGGCAAGATATGAACCCAGACTATTTCCACATTCATGGAGTCTGGCATCTGCCTTAACTCAAAGATTATAACTCCCCCCTGGGGTAAACCCTCAGAACTCCCCCCCCCGGCCCCCACGCCAAAACGGGTACTTGGTACCATTTACATCTCTTCATTTGTGGAAGAGTAAGCTCTCCCTGGACGAGGAGGGGTTAAGGCTGCATGTCCAGACTCAGAGCTCCAAGTTTTCTCAGTTTTGAGGGCTCAAGTCAGACATGTAACATTAACTTTAATGTAAATTTTTTTGGAAGTGATTCACATAGAATTCCTGCCAAGAATTTTAATAATTAGACAGAATTAGCTCAAACTCTGTCCCTACATGCCTAACAACATCTGCTGATCTGACAGTGATCCTGGAAACTCTGCTGATCCTGAGAAAGAGCAGGTTGGACCCAGAGAAGGCCATGGCTCTGGAGGTCAGTCCTGAAAGGCACCTGCCCGTTTCTATCTACCCAACCTCAGCCTTCTATGAACTAACACCTGCGCTGGCTGCATCCTGTGCCACAGCTGCTATGGGTGACAAGGAACACTCGGACAAAGGTCTAAAAGGAACACTTTCCCCAGGC